>NC_042615.1:223362901-223678998 GCF_901001135.1 Rhinatrema bivittatum | reverse complement strand
CCACTGCCTTGGCTACCGGAGGACAGGAATAAGAGAAACCAGCGATCCTTCCCTCAAACTTCCAGGGGCAGAGGATCACAGCGCTTCAACCCATATAGAAGCAGATATCAAGAGGCCTGCCCCGCAGGCTGGAGCTAGTCCTTTCGGAACAAGCAGAACAAAAGGGGAGCCAACTCGGGCTCAGGCCCCAGCCGCACCCCACAATGAAAATCAGCCGACCCGTCCAAAGGAAGAAGCCATAGGGGGCAGACTTGCCCTATTCTACCAAAGATGGGTCGTTAACTTCGGACAAGTGGGTCCTATCCATCATTCGAGAGGGATATTACCTGCACTTCCACCACCTCCCTCGGGCAAGTTTGTGGAATCTCCCTGCCATGATCCTTCCAAGAGGATGGCAGTGGAAGCTACACTGACCAGATTGCTAGCCTTAGAGGCTGTAACACCGGTGCCTCCACAACAAATAAATACTGGACATTATTCCATCTCTTTTATCATCCCCAAGAAAAAAGGAACGTTCAGACCCATTCTGAACTTCAAGGCGGTCAACCGTCACCTGAAGATTCCTCGCTTCTGCATGGAAACCCTACGCTCTGTAATAAGAGCGATACAACCGGGAGAGTTCCTTACATCCCTGGATCTGTTGGAAGCCTACCTACACATTCTGATCCATCAAGAGCATCAGCGTTTTCTATGCTTCTCGATCCTGGACCATCACTACCAGTTCCGGACACTACCTTTCAGGTTAGCCACTGCACCCTGGATGTTCATCAAGATCATAGTGGTGGTGGCAGCAACACTGAGGAAGGAAGGAATCCAGATGATTGGCTGATCAGAGCGAAATCCCCAGAGGAAAGCCACCAGGCAACCAACAGAGTCAAAACTCTACTGGAGAGCCTCGGGTGGGTGGTCAACACAAACAAGAGCTGCCTGCAGCCCTCCCAATCTCTAGAATACTTGGGAGTCTGGTTCTACACCAAACAAGACAAGGTCATCCTGACACAGACAAGGAGATCAAAACTAATGACCCAGTTACGAACTCTGTTGAGCGAACTTCGCCCCACAGCATGGGATTACCTACAAGTCCTCGGCCTCATGGCATCCACACTGGAAGTAGTGCCATGGGCATGAGCTCACATGAGACCCCTACAACGCTCACTACTATCACGATGGAATCCTCTGTCCCAGAACTACACCGTACGTCTTCAGCTGCCGGACAGAGTTCGGGCCCAACTATGATGGTGACTACAAGAAGCCCATCCTAGCCAGGGAGCGAGACTATCCTCATCAACTTTCCCACCGTGGCCCCTATTGGGCGCAATCATCCACAAGATAGAACACCACAGGGGACCAGTACTTCTAGTGGCCCCGGACTGGCCAAGAAGACTGTGGTACACAGACATGCAAAGACTGCTGACAGGGAGCCCCCTGCCGCTACCTCCATACAGAGACCTGCTCCAACAGGGACCGATCCTCCACGAGGATCCAGCTCGATTCTCTTACTGTCTGGCCATTGACAGGACTCACCTGAGGAAGAGCAGATACTCGGGGGCAGTAATTGACACCCTACTCCGAGCACGCAAGTTCTCCACATCCCTAACATACATAAGGATTTGGAGAGTATTCGAAGCTTGATGCGAGGACCGTGACGACATACCACGCTCAGTCAAAATTCCTGCGATTTTGGAATTCCTGCAGAACTGCCTACAAAAGGGATTGTCTCTCAACTCCATCAAGGTACAGGTGGCTGCATTGTCATGCTACGGAACCAAGAACGAGAGCGGCAGCATAACCTCTCACCTGGATGTCTCCCGCTTTCTGAAAGGAGTCAAGCAGATCCGACCACCCCTGAAGTGGCCGGTGCCTCTTTGGAACCTCAACCTGGTCCTAGATTTCCTAGCAGGAACCTCCTTCTGACCTCTCCGCGGCCTGTCTCTCCGACTGTTAACACTGAAGACAGCCTTCCTGCTGGCAGTCTGTTCGGCCTGTCGTATATCCGAGCTACAAGCACTGTTCTGCCAAGAGCTGTTCCTCAGACTCACCCCGGGAACCATCCAGTTACACACAATTCAGTCGTTCCTCCCCAAAGTGGTGTCTCACTTCCATCTTGTCCAAACCATCTTGCTACCATCGCCAGATGAGCATAAGAATTCGGAAGAGGCTCGAAGTCTACGCCATCTCAACATCAGCAGGCTCCTAGTTTGATACCTGGAAAGCTCGGAATCTGTACGAAAGACGGACCATCTATTCGTCCTTCACAGCGGGAAGAAGCAAGGAGAAGCGGCCTCACGAGCAACCATAGCCCGCTGGATCAAAGAAGTCATCAAGGCGGCCTATGTAGAAGCAGGCAAGTCACCACCTTTACAAGTCAAGGCCCATTCTACGAGAGCCCAGGCAGTGTCCTAGGCGGAAACAAAGATGCTGTCACCCACCGAGATCTGCAGGGCGGCGACATGGTCCTCTATTCACACTTTCTCCAGGTTTTACCGCCTGGATGTTCAGGCTCGGGAGGACACAGCATTTGCAAGGGCAGTACTAAGTGGGTCATGGGCAGCCCCCCCCCCACCCGGTTCGTGAGTAAATTTTATACATCCCATTGGTCCTGAGTCCATCTGCTACACGCTAGGAAATGGAGAAATTACTTACCTGATAATTTCGTTTTCCTTAGTGTAGACAGATGGACTCAGCATCCCACCCACAGCTGCCATTACTCAGGGACTTCTCAAGGGATTCACGGGTAAGCCATGCTTTCCTTCAGCTAGGACACCCATCCTACTGGGTGTCGACGTTTCTCGTTTGAGGGCACTGGCGGTCTCCAGCTATAACCAATTCAACCAGTTCAAATTTATTAAGTTAACCAAGTTTATAAAGTTAATCAAGTTATTAAAGTTATTCAGTCATACATATATCCACAATGCTTTTCGAGGAGAATATTAAAGAGCTGCACTTCCTGCAGGGGTATATGTACTAGGGCTGACGTCAGATTGAAATCTGATCCATCTCCAACTGCTATCAGGAGTACACTATAACCATTGGTCCTGAGTCCATCTATCTACGCTAAGGAAAATGAAATTATCAGGTAAGTAATTTCTCCAATTGCCAGGCTACAGTGATATGAGGGAGACGGTTATAAGTTGTCCACGATAGAAGCTTCAGAAAGATCCCTAACCTGCTCAATTAACTACATTAAGTTGGTTTGATGTCTGATTTGTCCAGAAGATATGTTCGGGAGCTACCCATCATAGTTCTAGTTAGGATGTTCAGCCTTGGTATCTAATCAGGTAACCAGAGTTGGAAAATTTTTCAAAGAAATTGGGTGCCAGCCAACATTTCCCTGCCCAGCTGTCTTGTTTGTTTTGGCTTTTTACTGTTTTCACTAATTCCTATTTTGTTCTCTTTCTTGTTTTACTAATTTCTTTTGTTTTTCTTTATTTCACTTTTTTCCGCCTTTAAGTTGCCTCCATTCTCTCCCATCTACACCACTTTTTTTCTTTGGTTAGCAGCAGAAGTGGCGATAGCTCCGCCCAACCAAGACCCAAGGTTTGATGGAGGCAGAAGTGACTCACTTTTTTTTTCCAGTCTGGGACCAGCTGCAGTGGATGCAGCTCTTTCTCCTAGGACAAGCAGGATGGTAGTCCTCACACATGGGTGACATTATTGGATGGAGCCCAGCACGAAAAGCTTATGTCAAAGTTTCTGAAACTTTGACTAGGCACATTGAGTGTGCCCTATACTACATGTCCA
Organism: Rhinatrema bivittatum; assembly: GCF_901001135.1. Lineage (NCBI taxonomy): Eukaryota > Metazoa > Chordata > Amphibia > Gymnophiona > Rhinatrematidae > Rhinatrema > Rhinatrema bivittatum. Next base: position 223,675,257 of record NC_042615.1, on the reverse strand, counting down.
CGCAGGGTCCCTCTTCAGTCTTTTTTTTTCCATGAAGTTTTTGCCTCGCGATTTTGTTTGCGCATGACTTTTCATCTGGAAATTGCCTTGGAAAACTTTCATCACTTTTTTTTTCCCAGGACTTTTTCATGTTCCATAGATGCTGGGTCCCTCTCTGTGCCCCCCTGTAGGTTCCTTAGGTTTTTCGGTATCTTCAGCAAGTTTACTTTCATGACATAGCCCCACGGCAGCAGTGTCTTGGTGCCTGCACGCTTCAACCGTTAGCAGTCACTGCTGTTGTTTGTCCCCCTTCTTTTCATTCGTCATTGCCTTATCTGGTTTTCGTCAATGCCCCCAGTGCTCGAAGACCATGTCCATCATGGACTCTCACAAGGTATGTTTCCTCTGCGTAGGGGCATCGGTTGATGTCCGGGGTTGCTGCTTGTGTGCCCAGATGACCTAGGGATGTCATTCCTGACTCAACAAGATGGAGAAACTCTTCGGGTCGAGGAAGTCCAAGCCATCAGCATCTGCATCGGTGGACCTTGGAGCCGCACCAGTGGACACTGCACCATCGACATCGGCGGGGCCATTAATTAATGCCATCAGCAGATAAGGCACCAAAGACCGTCCTCTGTTTGTCTCTTCAAAGCTGAGGATGCCAGGTTTATCGTCATTGATCTCTGTACTGGGGAAAGACCAGGCCGAGCACAGAGGTAAGCAAGGGAAGCACCTGCATCGGTCACCTTTTATGCACAGTGCTGGGCTCGGGGAGGCACAGGCTCATGCCGTGATGCCCTCGAAGCGACCCCACGGCAAGGAGTGCCAATCCTCAATTGATGACGGGAGTTTGCGACTTACTCCACCAGTCCTGGTGCCAGTCGCCAATCCACCTCAGGGATCTGAACAAGATCTGGCCACCCCTCCTGCCTCCCAGTCAGTGTTGGCATCAGCAACCTTTGAGGAGGAGCTGGAGTGGAGAGTCCAGCTGGTGGTAGAACAAGCGCTGCAGGACATCGTGTCTGTGACACAGATTGTGCTGATGCCCACGCTCTCATTCTGGAACTGCTGCTGGAACTTCTCAATGTGCTTATTGGTGCATTACTAGGAGGCCATCGATGCCTGGCAGGGCACCAATGCTTCCCCTGAACAACACTGTACTTGTTGCCGGTTCCTCCAAGGAGGAAGCTCCATCGAAGGTCACCTTAGCCTGCTGCTCCTGAGTGCAAGTGGCGGATACCACCATGGTGTAGATGGTATACCCATCTCTGTACAGCCTATAGTTGTACGCTTCATGTGGGCCTGCTTTAGTTGAAGCTTCCCCTAAGGCCTCCCACTGTGCCTTGGGACTTCAACATGGTGCTTGTTCAGCTGATGAAAGTTCCTTTTGAGCTGCTGTGTTCCTGTGACCTGACGTACTTGACCTGGAAAGTCATATTTTTGGTGGTGGTCACCTCAGCACGCAGGGTTAGCGAGCTCCAGGCCTTAGTGACTTATCCACCTTACACTAAGTTGTTGGTTTTTTTTTTTTTTCATGACAGGGTGGTCCTGCATACGCACCCTAAGTTCCTGCCTAAGGTGGTGACAGATTTTCATCTTAACCAGTCAATCGTTCTGCCAGCATTTTTTCCCAGGCTCCATTCGCACCAAGGTGAACAAGCATTGCACAGTTTGGATTGCAAGAGAGCCTTGGCCTTCAATCTGGAGTGGACAGAATCCCATAGACAGTCCACCCAACTTTTTATTTCTTGTGATAGGACTAGTTTGGGAGTTGCCATTGCCAAACAGACACTATCCAATTGGCTAGCAGGTTGTATCTCCTTCTATTATACCAAGGTGGGACTGCATTTTGGGGGGTTATGTCAAGGCTCATTTTGTCAGAGCCATGGTAACTTGTGAGCAGTTTCTGTGGAGATCTGCAAGGCTGTGATGTGGAGTTCTCTCCAAACATTCGCTTCCCACTACTGTCTGGATAGGGATGGCTGACGTGATGAATGTTTCTGGCAGTTTATCCTTAGGAATCTCTTCGAGGTGTGGAACCCAACTCTCCTTGCCTATGACCCATTGTTTGGGTTCAGGCTGTCTCTCCCTCTGTTACCAACAGCACTGGTGTTCCTGTTGGCACCTGGTTAGGTGGCTGGTTACCTTTTGGGTCAGGAGCAGCCTGTAGCTAGGGATTCACCCATGTGTCAGGACTGCCATCCTGCTTGTCCTAGGAGAAAGAGTTGCTTACCTGTATCAGATGTTCTCCTAGGACTGCAGGATGCTAGTCCTCACGAAACCCGCCCGCCACCCCACAGAGTTGGGATTCTCCTATTTTTGGTTTTTATTTTATCCTATCATAATTCTATGTTACAAGACTGAAGAGGGACCCCGCTTGGATGTGTGGTATAGGGCATGCTGGGCGTGCTCAATGTGCTTAGTCAAAGTTACAGAAAATGTGATGTAAATTTTCTGTGCTGCCTCCATCAGATGATGTCACCCATCCTAGAAGAACACCTGTTACAGGTAAGCAACTCTACTCTTTTGTGTGAACATAGTATTGTTTCATTTTTCTGGGGAGGGACTGACAACAGCAGAGGCAGCTTCTTTTGGATCCCGGTCAGCAGCAAGCATCAGATGCTAATTTTAGATTGAGTGATCTGCAGCCCTGAAAACATGTTCAGATGTATTTTGTTTAGTAGGTAAATTACAGGTAAAGAGAGCACTACTACACTAAGACTGGAACCTAGTGAATTACTACTGCTTGTTCATATGGTGCATTTAAAATGTTTTTTAGTTATTTCAAACTTAGACTGCAATTCCATAACAATGCTCAAAGCAGTGAACGAAGATAATTTTACTGATGTTTATTTGCTATTATGATTTAAAATCTAATAGCAATAAAATATGAAAAATCCTCATTAAAACACACAGAAAAAAAATACATAGTATGTCTTATGTACTATTGCATAATAATCCATTTAGAGTATCTTGTTTTTGCCATCTTATGACAGCCATGAGCAACGTATTAACTGGATGCTGTAGTTAGGTAGCAGTAGGGAGCAGTTTATTATGGTGATATGTAAGAATAACCTCAGTTAGATACTTGCTGATCATTGCAGGGATTGACTGATCCAATGGGGCTTGTGCAGAAATGTTCTACAGTTGCCATGCCCTCCTCTTCCCCTGCAATGAAAATTGTGACATTAAGCAATAAAAATTGGGGGGGGGGGGGAAGAATTAGAGTTTTTGTTTTGTGTATTATATTTTTTAGAGAATACATTCATGTAAAGAGCAAACAGTTGCATAAAAGCTTACTGTGTTTTGTTCTGTTCACTTCTCTACTTTTACGTAGCTTTTCATTTTTTAAAACCATTTCTCAGTCTCAGTGAATAGCTGTATGTGAATCTGTGCCAGCAAATGAGCTGATGCTTGTGGGAATAGAGGTTAAGGATTGGGCTATTAGAGGAACTCTCTGCAGATGCAAATTGTTCACAGCTTTTGGAATGTGATGCAAGAATTGTTCCATTATTATTATTTTTTTTTTATCAGCAGTTATTCATTGCTTTATATTTATGGTGTTCTGTCCTGTTGCATGCCTGAGGTTCCAAGCCTGAATACTAGATTATATAGTTGGTTTCCGACTTGTGTTCCTTTGTTGCCAATATGTCTTTTTAGCTTCTGCTATTGAGTGGCATATGATAGATTCTAGGTAGAAAGTTTCAGTCTTTGGTATCTACTAAGTGAATGTATCCTGTATAGATAGGCTGCAAGTGAAGAAATGGTAATACAGGATCTAAAGCATGATTGCTGCTCATCAATAATACTTTAAAATGTTTGCTGATTTCTATATTGCATTCATAAATCTTCCTTTCTGTAGGGTTTACAGTACCAGTATTTTGGCTTGTATGACATTTCACTAAATAGACTCCCAACAGAAAATGTAGTTTTCTTTATTATAATGCATTGGGGGTGTTCAGCTAATCGCATTGCATACCGCTTATATCTAGTTCACATAATGTCACCACAAATGGACTGTTTCAAGTACTTACAATATACAGTTTGTATATTGCTTGATAATAAGGTAGTAGGTATTGGCGCAGGTGGTTATTTATTTATCTTTTTAAATGAGGCCATCTCTGAACACAGGTTTGGGTTGCATTGCTGTGTTTTATCTTGCAGAAATGTCCATACCTTCAAGTGGTGACATTCTTGAAAACAACAAAACTGGGAATAACACCTGCAAAACTTTTGACATGAGTGTAAGGGAAAAAATGCACATGTGTGTGCTCTTTCACTTACCTATTCCTATCTGATTGGGCCTCTGAAGGTTCATTAAATTTAAATCTTGAACCTTTGCCATGTTCTTAACATTTGTTGAAAACCTGTTAAAGCACAGCAGTGCTCCTTGCTCGATTTTGAACTACTTTGAATAAAACAATGTGGTTGCTTTCAGGGGTCAGAGTTTGTTTTGCGCATACCATGATAAAGATGACCTTCATACCCAATACACGCTGGCTTAATGATCTTATTCTCTCAAATGTACTGCTAGTGCTCTTAATATCTGCATTGTACCAAAGAGAACTTCCTTTTGGCACTCAAAGTTTAATATGGATTATTGTGCCTTTCTTCTAATAGCATGTTGCACCCAATCAGAAGATGGGGAACTCTCTATTTCTGTACTACAGATTGTCTTTCAGGGTTTTTTTTTTTGGGGGGGGGCCCTATGCTTGTGAACCAATTTGTATGTAATCCACTGTCATGTGCTGCAATTTATCAATGTCTCATCGTTATCTCTCTTTAGTTTTTCTTGTGTCAGATGTTTCTCCAACAATCACATGTAGATAACATTTTTGAATTTCAGTTTTTGGTGCATTTGCCACATTTTCTTTTATTTGTTGGTCTAAATCTGTTGCTGCTTTCTATACATATATTGGTGAGTTATCACTCTTTCCTTCTGTTCTTCAAGTTTGATTATAGAAATTTTGTAACTAATTATTTTGGTACTTTAGCCCCTTTCGAGCATTGATTCCATTAAATATACTTTGTGGCTTACTAAATAAAGTTGCTGTTTATATGGAATTTATTTCTGTAAGACCCATGCTGCCTTCATTTTTTGGCATGTGCAGTCTGGACATACAGTGGTTCTTATAGATTGGGCATGGAACAGTTTTCTTCCTGTATGCAGCTAATTGAGCTTTCTGGGGCCAGTCTGGAATTCCAAAGCTTTATGAAAGTACATGGATGGCTTGTATTTTGTTCTGTGCTGTTACAGCATTTTTCAGTATTAGTTTCATTCTCCTATAGTAGTCTTTGCTGATCTTTTCTCTTGCTGTTTTGTGCTTCATTGTTACACCTTTATCCGTTTATATTTGTGTTCCTTCCTGTCCAGGAGATGCTTTCGATTTTGGCTAATTTTCCTCCAGTGAAAATTCTCAGCATATTTGTCAAAGCCAAGTGCCATGGTGGTATTTGAAAAATCCTTCTCTAATTGAAATTCTGCCAAATGACCATTGTAGTAGTTGTAAAGTTTCAAATCTATAAATAGGTGTGGTGATATCTGTGGATCACTGGAATCTCTTTGGGTTATGGGTTCAGCCTTAATCACAGAGTTCCTAAAACTACACAGTAGATTTAGTGTCAGACAGAAAAAAATGGCAAGACATCTCTCTTGAATATTTTTCTGAATCTACATATTAAGAATGAAATATTGACCACCTTTACAATTCTGAGGGCATGTAGTTTGCCACATTTTCATTGTGATTTTAATGTACTGTATCAAGCCTAGCTGTATTTTGTGTATGTGAAGGCAATGATTCAAGATTGTGTGATGCTAGCAAATGCCTTCTTATAGTCAGTCAATGATATACTATGATTTTAGCCAGTCTTACAACTGACCATGATGGCTTTATTCAGCATTCATTGGTCTTTTGGTACCATAAAGTCCTCTCTTGTTGCCTTTCTGTTGTAATGTCATGATGATGTTGGAGGTAATATGATTGCATATTCTCTCTGTATCTATTCTAGTAAATAAGCTATAAGGAAGCAGATTATGAATGGGTAATTTTTGGGGACTTTACTTGAATCTCCCTTTGGGAGGAGGTATGTTCTTTTGTTAACTATTGTGGTGTTAGTTCTGATTGTCTTATCAATTGATTCTTTTAGTTTTAGAGTTCAGTTTACTCAATCTAAGTGGAGAGATGTTGAATATTTGAGTACTGCAGCGGGGCAAGGATTCTTCCCATTTGGGTCTGTTCTTAACCTGGTTTCGAATTCTTTTGTTCTGGCCATTCCATAATTTTGATGTTTATGATTTCCATATCTCTTTATCCTATTATACCCCTGTCCAGCCCTTCCTACCCCTTCTTCCAGCTTCTGTCCCTTTTATTACCACCACTCCCGACTTTCATTACACAATTCACTGTTATAACTGCCACTGCTGTCCTGCTTCCATCATAGCGGTAGCTGATATTGCTGATTCTCCTTCCTCCATCTGTGTAGGCTGATGATGCAGCTGATGTCTGTGTCTCTTCCTGGCTTATGTGGGTGAATGCTATAGCAACTGTCCCTGCCTAGTTTCCCATCTTGGGGCCATAATCAATCTGAAGATCCCACAATCCATCCAACTGGCATGGTGGGCCAGATGTTGCCTGTGGACTGTAGTTTGAGGACCTGTGCTCTACAAGAACTTTGCTACTCCGTTCTACCATGTTGCTGTGTTAATTCACTTGGATATGTAGAAATAAAGATCAGTAAATGAGCTGTAGATGATTAAATGGATTAAATTACGTGTAGACAAGCTTGGTCCTTGAGGGCTGCAACCCAGTTGAGTTTTCAGGATTTCCATAATTAATATGTGTAAGATCTGTTTGTGTGCACTGCCTCCATTGTGTGCAGATAGGTCTCATGCATATTCATTTTAGAAATCCTGAAACCGTGACTGGGTTGTAGCCCTCAAAGATTGAGTTTGGGGACCCCCTGGATTAAATTCATGCATTTGTGACTAGTTTTAAGATTTGTGCTTTTTTAATCACATTAACACAAAGTATATAGCTACAGAATGACTTTTATTGGGTGAAGTCTATTTGTGTCTGTTTCAAAGTACGGTATTTGGTCATTTTAATTTTGAATATTTTTGATTGTGAGTAGTTTTGTACTTCCCTTTTAGCATTGTAAGTTTATTGATGCAGTAGTATGTCCTGGTAATATTCTCTCACAAAGCTGTCACCTTGCTCTTCTCCATGAAGATTTATGCCTGTGAAGGTTTTTTTCTGGTCTGTCTTATGATGAAACAAATCAAGAAATATAAAATCAATAGCAGTAAAATCATACTAATAAAGAAAAGATTTCAAAACAGCTGATGAAGTATCCAGTAATTAGAAGCTCATATAAAAAATGTCCAGACACAACACACAGCCCAGTAATTAAAAATAAGGATAAAAAAATATTCTGCTCTCCATACCTAGAAACATTTGATTTCCAGGTGCCCTGAGATTGTTGTGAATTGGGGGGGGGAGGGGATGCTTGCAACCTTCTCCTCTGTCACACACGCTCTCTCTCTTTCTCTCTCTTATACACACACACACACACACACACACACACACACACACACACGCACGCACGCTCTCTCGTTCTCTTATACACACAGGCTTTTAATCATATACACACACACATGCTCGCTCACTCTTTTCCTTCGGACCAATGCTGCATGCACTTGTACTTAACATGGTCTCTTCCCGTGCGCGTGGCCGCTGCATACCACTTCTTCTTCCGGCCCGCAGGGAACAGGAAGAAGAGCACTCAGCAGCATGGATGTCTTCCAGCTTTCCTGCCGTGCTCCACCCAGGTGGAGGAAGAGTTTGCATCTCGCTGGGGCAGGGGGAGCAGCTGGACCAGTGGGGGACCGGGAAGTGTGGTGACACAACTGTGTTCTTGGCGGTTGAGAACACTGCTCTAGGGTATACATATTTAGCTCCTTAAGTGTCAGCTGATATGGCTTTTGGTCTAAACCCTGATCCATTTTGATAGCTTTTCTCTGGACCACTTCCAGTTGGTCTATATCCTTTTAGAGGAACAGCATTCAGAACTGGACATAACTATTGTAGGGGAGATCTTACTGACATTTCTGTAGAGTCATCTTTTTTCCTTCAGTTGATAAGCAGGGCTGAGTTAGCCATGATATGTGAGGGTGATGTCATCCAATGGCACCGAATGAAGCGATCTCTCAGAGCTCAGTAAAAGTCTTACTGAGCATATACGGTAGTGTGCATGCATTGTCTCATGAGCCCCTCAGTGTGATTTTTGTCTGAGCTTCTGCACAGACACATTTCTCTCTCATAGATTTTCTTCATATTCTTTTTCGCCTGCCTATTGCAGCTTCAAGTTTTCATTGTATTGCTGCCTCAGCAACCCCTCAACATTGCTTTAAAGTGCCACCAAAATAAAAAAAGAGGCACTCTTACACATGTCTGGAGAAAGGCCTAGAAAAAACCCTCCATCAGCTGCTTTAAGATCTGTGTCTGTGGGTGTCGGATGTTGGTCTCAAATATCCATGAGTATACAAGAATACCCATGAGTATACTACAAGTGCTTAGGCCCCGACCATGACTTGGCTAATTGCTATTACAGGTTGTATGCCCCCAGGATTCAACAGTCTTGGGCCTGGAAAATGCAGGATCTCAGAAAAGTACTTAAAGGTGTAAGTACCCTAACGAGTCAGACATTGGAGCTGATCTTTGTTCTGGAGTGGGTTGTCTTCTGACTCATGCCAAGTTGAGCAAGGTCTCCTTGCATCCTCTGCTCTGAGGCTAAGACCTTTCTTCTCCCCACTCCCTATGATTCCGGGTTCCAGATCTGCCTCTAGGCCTTGTGTAGAGCAGGCACAGATATGCTCTGTGCTAGAAGTGCCACAAAGAAAGGAACCTAAGCAGGACCTATCCCAAGTTGGAGCCAAAGAAAAAAACGGTATGGCCCCACATGTATGGGGCCATGTTGGCACAGGTGCCTTCATCTTTTATGGCACAGAAAGACCCCATCTTTTCTACTCGGAGCTTTGCACTTCTAGGGTGCTATTGGTGCTGTTCAGAGTATACATTCTATAGCACCATAGGCACAGAGGCTTTCAGCGCTGGCATTGATTCAGTCAACGATACATTTGGTGTTGATGAAAAAGATGCTAGACAAGATTACTCTGGCACACCCATCAAAAGGCCTTGGTGCACAGCCTAATCAGGTCAGTGCACAGCAGCTCAGAACCTAATCTTTCTTTGGAACCAAGTATATCTGCTGTTTTCCAGCATGGTGAAGAGGAGCCTATATTGGTCTCTGAAGAAGATGTCTGCCAGTGATCAGAGTACAGCAGCAGGTAAAACAGTTTACTGAGATGGTGAAGAATTTCATTGCCTCCCTGACTCTTGCAGGCAAGAGAAGTGCCTTGGAGCCTTTCCTGTCTAAAATGGGAGAGGTAGTCCTTCAAATCAAGGCGCAGTCCACCACAAGTTTCCGGCCATAGGTTCTAGTCCTCAACAATCACACAAGCCACCTCATGTGGTTGGGGTGTCCCACTCTTAGAGGATGAGGAAGGAGCTTCAAGTGGGTCAACTTATCGTTTGGACATGTTGCCTTCGAACAGGTCTTCATCTCAGTGACCACCTTCATTATCACAGTCATGGGTCAGTGTTACCATGTTGGTGGTGGGGTCAGGGAAGACCAAATAGTAATTCTGTCTGATCCCTTACACAACTTACTGCAACAATTCTTCCTCTCCTGAGGATCTCTGCTGCTCCTAGATACATTTGCAAATGTACTGGCATCAGTGTCAGGAAAGAGGCAGATCCAAGGAATGAGGCTTTCGGCCTCCAGCAGACTGTGGCAATTGCATGCACAAGTTATTCCAGGATCTGCAGTCCAGGATGTGGTAGAATCCTACCCACTGCCTTTTAGTAACCAGCAAACTCTACCTAAAATACTGGGTGCAGCCAGGCCTTGGGTTTGGTGTGGCCCAGCTTCCTCACCACACCTTTGTGGCAATGTGCTCTCAAGCAGGCCAAGAAGTCTCGATTTCTAACACCCCTCTAGGGAAAGACCTGAAGCTCCTGGATGCCTATGGGAAGAAAGAATTCCACAATTTCATTCTAATAACTTGTATAGCAGTAGATTAGCTTACATGGCGCAGTACTTGCAGGTGTGTTAAGCTGAAATACTCAACAGAATTATTAGAAACAGAGTAAGTTATAGTTCGTAAAACAGTGGAGGATGCAGAGGAAAATATGAAAAGCATCTAATCCGCTCAGTCAATGAGGCATTCAAAGCTGAGGCCACAACTTCAGCAGCAGCCATTGAAGCCTCTGTCTCTACAATACCTCTCACATATTCAAAACATAGGGCCTTTGGCCCTCTGATTCCCTTTCCCCTACCACCACCACTGTCATCCAAAACATATGACATCCAGATCCACAGATCTCTTCCTCCTGCCAAGGTGTGATGTATGCTCTGGCAATGCTGGCAGTAATGGGCTGGCTTCACTCCTAGCAAATAATTCAAAATATATGGGAGGTTTAAGTGGGGGGCTGATGGGGAACATCTAGGAGATGGGTGCCCAACCCAAATTTTTGATGGTGGGTTGGGGTGGTATGAGTCAAAACTTTGATTTCCTGGGGGTATGGTGGGGTAGATAGATACTGGGAGCCAGAGGGTTTAGACAGTACCTTGTCCAGCTCTCCATTGTTGTCAGCTCATTGACATTTAACACTAACTCTGATCAGGTGCTAAATACTTCAGGTTCCAATGGCCTGTGTGAATTTAGTGCTTCTTTCTGACTATGGTGACAATAGCAAATGAGATCGTTATCACCATATTTTAATATTTTCTGTGTGCATGCAGATTTTTAGTATGCATGCATGTCTGACTTAATTTTGTGCATATAACAATATGTGCTAATTAACAGGTCACTATTAATATGCACCTTAATTGTTAGTGGTCTTTAGTGTTAGCACCTATGTGCTCCCTTTGTCTGTATTGCATTTTTTTTTATTTATTTATTTATTTATTTAGAGCTTTTCTATACCGGCATTCATGATACAATCACATCATGCTGGTTTACAAATAACCGGGGGTGAGATAACTTTGAACATTTTAACAAGTGGAGAGAAGCAATGAAGTTACAATAAAACAAGGGTGCTCGAACTGGGAGAAGAAGAAAAAGCTAGAGTAACTTAACAGTAAGAGGAGCAACTATTTACATTGTGCTGAAAAGTCTCTCAATAGTTGTTGCGGTGATTCAGTTAGGATCGGGAAAGGCTTTAGATGTCTTCTATGCAAAGTTTTCAAAATTCTGCCCCTAAGGTTTTCTGTAACCCTATTTGACATATCATGCATAGATAGTGAGTGTTATATCGTAAACAATAATATGTAGTTGTACTGGGTTAATATGGAGGATGTGAATATATGTTGTAGATGTGCTCACTGTCATTTTATTTTAATATATTAGTTTGTAATTCTCAAGTTGCAGTATTATTGATATAGTACACTTGGCTTTATGTGAACAATATTCATAAACATTAAGAGAGCGACTAGAGAGCATTCATTTACAGAGTGCTGCAAGCTTTAGGTGCCAGATTTAATGTATTATGCAGAATACGTATATTCAGAGATTACTTGTATACTAAGAATGTGTATTGTTCTACAGTTAAATATGGTTTATATCCTTTCTTTTTTCACAGAATTTCTAAGATTGTGCTATGAATGGGGATTCGGGAACAGGGGTGGTGACGTCACCACCTCCTACAACTGCTCCACACAAGGAGAGGTACTTTGATAGAGTCGATGAAAACAACCCAGAGTATTTGCGAGAGAGGAATATGGCACCGGACCTTCGTCAAGATTTCAATATGATGGAGCAGAAGAAGAGAGTCTCCATGATTCTGCAGAGTCCAGTAAGAAAAATATACTCTCATTGAAACAGCTTTGTGGGACAGCTACATTCGTTTCGTGTTTAATGGATGGGTGTACGCTATGGAGGATCTTAGTTTAAAACTTAAGTGGTTTAGAAGTAACTGAAGAGCATGTACCCTTTTTGGGAATAACGTGTTGATGATAATAGATGAAAATCTGTTCATAATGCCTCCAGCTGCATTCCTAATTTTGAATGTGCATTAGTACATTAGTAATGTGCTATAGAGCAACACTGAAAGGTTCATTTTTAGAGGCAGCCCCTCTACCTACCTCCAGTTATCATTTGTAAGTACAAACTTAAGAAGAGAGAATCCTAACTGCCCATTGTGGTGCTGTAGTACTAGTATCGCTTCCCATAAAGTAGGATGACCACTAAATGATAGTGACTCTTTTATAATCTGAGAATATTTCTCTAAATGTGTGCTGTGGTTTTTCTGTACATGAGTGGCTTATTTTTCATTGACATTTTTCATTGACATTATCAATTGTCAGGTAATTTGAAAGAGGCAAAGCACTCACTGAAGCACTGTTGAAATTTCTTAAAAGGGAAATACTGTTTGTATGGGTTTTATATATTGTGTTCCTTTAGTTTAAGTTGCTAAAGGCAATCCTATCTAGGTGACACGTGAGGTCCGCTACCTTCGCACCAAGTAGGCATGTTACCAGGCGATCCTCACACCCACCAGCCACCCAGCTGTCTACATTCCTAATAATCGAATAACCAACTATGATGGCCGACCTAACCCTTTCCTCCTGGGCAATAGCCCTGGGAGACACATCCTTTGTGCGAGAGGACAATGCACTACCTGGAGAGCAGATCCTTGCTACAGGATCCTTTCGTGCTGTACCAGGTCGATACTCTCCGACCATGAGACCTTCTTCCTCCAGGGCAGCACCAGGGCTGCCAGTCTGAAGTTGGGACTTGGCTACTATGTCCCTGAATGTCTCATCTATATTTATTTTATTTATTTATTTATTATTTTTATTATACCGAGTTTCATGATAAGAATCACATCAACCCGGTTTACAATTAACATGTGTGTGGAGGCAGGGAGTAACATAGTGATAAACATTTCCCAATTCAACATTAAATATAGTGTGAAACTTAAAAAATATTAAAACAATAATTAGGACGTGAGAAAGTTACAAAAAACAAGGAATAATAACTAGGACCAGAAAGGGGGAGGGAATTAAAAAAGAGAATATTTACATTTCAGCCAACTGTTTCCAAATTAATAAATATGTATAATGTTATAAGCAAAAGATGTGTTGATGGGTTGAAGTGTGGAGAATTTAATCCAGTTCTGGGAAAGCTTTTTTAAAAAGCCAAGTTTTTAGTCTTTTCCTGAAAGTATGAATGCATGGTTCTTGTCTTAAGTCCGGTGGGATATACCTCTGTATCTGCCTCAGCTCCTCCAGGTCTGCCACTCTAGCCTCCAGAGATCAGACTCGTTCTCTGAAACAGGAGCTCTTTGCATCGGATGCACATGTACATGACAGGTAAAAAATCATACATATGACATTCAATGCAAAAGACTGGGAGGCCCCCCTCTTGCTGCTGGACTGCTGCCTTCATCTAAGATTTGTTCAGTTCTTAGTTACCGTATTTTTTGCTCCATAAGACGCACCTGACCATAAGACGCACCTAGGATTCAGAGGGGGAAAATTTAAAAAAAAATAAAAATTTGTGCTAAACCGGCTCTGCGTCTGGGCGTCTTATGGAGCAAATTAGGGGAGTGCATAGCTTTTTTTTTTTTTTTCTCCCCATTTTGTTTTCGGGTCTGGGGAGGGCCATTTCGGTCCACTCCCCAGATCAGAAAACTTTTCTTTTTCTGGGAACCCCTCCCCCCCAAAAAACCCCCCCATCCCAACCCTTTAAATTAATTAACAACCCCCACCCTCCTGACCCATCTCCAAGACCTGCCGACTTAATTTACTACAACCCCCCACCCTCCTGACCCCCCCAAGACCTGCCAAACGTCCCTGGTGGTCCAGCGGGGGTCCGGGAGTGATCTCCTCGGCTTCGGCCGTCGGCTGCCAGTAAACAAAATGGCGCCGACGGCCCTTTGCCCTCTCCATGTCACTGAGACCGACCAATAGCAGCGGTCGGTCCCAGTGACATAGTGAGGGCAAAGGGCCGTCGGCGCCATTTTGATTACTGGCAGCCGACGGCCCTTTGCCAAAGAATACATGTCAACAAAAACAGGCTCAAGGTCCGAGCCAGAAGCCTCAACAATTTATGAGCGAAGCAAGGCCACAGCCAATGCCAGCAGTAGGTGGAAGAATATCCTCATCCTATCTGGAATAGTCCAACATAACATTGGACCGTTGTGTCCTCAGTATTGTGAAAAATGGATATCAACTGAACTTCCATATCCCCCCCCATGCCTACCCCATCTAGTTTATCATGGAAAGATCGCACAAACATGGATCTACTCCAAAAAAAGTTCAATCACTTCTAGCTGAAAACGCTATTCAACAGCTGCCTCGCCTGCAACACAACCATGGCTAATACTTCATCCCCAAAAAGGGAGGGGGTCTCAGACCTATTTTAGACCTATGGGCTATGAACAAACTAATCCGGGAAAAAAAGTTCAAGATGACATCTCTCAAGACCATGCTTCCTTTTCTGCAGCCCAACTACTGGATGTATTCCTTTGACCTCAAAGATGCGTATGCTCACATTCCAATGTACTTAACCTCACACAAATACCTTCGCTTTCAGATAAACAAGTTGCATTACCAATATAAGGTACTTCCATTTGGCCTATCATCAGCACCCATGGTATTCTGGTCGCCGCACCCATGGTATTCTGGTCGCCGCATCTCAAAAAAGATATAATTGCGATGGAGAAGGTACAGAGAAGGGCTACCAAAATGATAAGGGGAATGGAACAGCTCCCCTATGAGGAAAGACTAAAGAGGTTAGGACTTTTCAGCTTGGAGAAGAGACGGCTGAGGGGGGATATGATAGAGGTGTTTAAAATCATGAGAGGTCTATCACAGGAAGGGGACATTCTGCTTCACCCCCTACACTGCTCTCTACATCTGACAGCATGGAAATTGAAAGGAAGGCTCTACGTCATCTTTCTTCCAGTAGACATTGAACATGTTCTTATTTCTGCTAGAAAACCATCTACACAAAAGAAATTATGCAAGAAAATGGAGCAGATACTTCAACTGGTGTAATACTACGCAGGTAGGTCCACTTCATAGCTCCCATCAACAAGTTATTAGTTATCACCATCTTCTCTTTTCCACTGGACTAGCGGTATCGTCCATTCAAGTATACTTAATTGCTATAGCAGCATACCACCTATCCTTGAATGGGAAATACTTATCTATGCATCCTTTAGTATCTCGCTTCAAGGGTGGAGCAATAAGACTCCGCCCTTAAATCTCAAAACCAGTGGTTTCTTGGGACATTAACATAGTTTTAGAAAAGCTCATGTACCCACCCTTCAAACCGCTACACTCTTGTTTCTATGAAATTTCTATCCTGGAAGGTACTATTCCTAGTAGCCGTCACATTGGCAAGAAGAGTCAGTGAGTTACAAGCCCTAGTTCACTACCCTTCATATCTCCAGTTTTACCTTGATAAGGTCACCTTAAGGATCAACCCAGTGTTTCTTCCTAAAGTAGTCTGAGTGTTCCATTTGAACCAATCACCTTGCCCACGTTTTTCCCAAAACCACATGCAACGCAGAAAGAAAAAAACCCTTCACATCTTGGACTGTAAAAGGGCTTTAGCCTATTATATTCAAAGGACTCCATCACTGAATCATAGCTCACAACTATTTGTTTCTTTCAACCCGAATATGCCAGGGTTGCCAGTCTCTAAGCGGGCATTAGCTTATTGGTTATTCCTATGTATTAACTTCTGTTACTTGAAGAATGGAGACAAACTTCCAGATGGTGTAAAAGCACATCAAATCCGAGCTACAGCAACTTCCATATCACACCTAAAAGATGTACTGATTTTAGATATCTGTAGAGCAGCCACTTGATCGTCTTTGCATACCTTCACATCACATTACTGTCTTAAAGAGCAAACTCAATCAGATGCAGCAGTAGGAGAAGCAGTATTATGCTTCGCAAGCAAAACTTAAGCTGTCCACAAACATCATTAATTCCTTCACACATAACTATTCCGGTTTGTAAACACTACAATCGGAAGGAATAACTTGCTCTAGAATTCACACCTGGGGACTCCCACAAAGCATGGCTAATTCAGCCTGCTTATCTAGGTAAAAAAGCAAATTTGCTTACTGTAAATAGTGTTTTCCTTAGTTGGGATGAATTAGCCATGCACCCCACCCTCCTCCCTGGACAGTTAATACTCCAACTCTGTCTCTATCCTATTCTTTCTCCGTTCGCTGCACACTAATGTTTTCTTTAACTGAACGGGGGAGGGAAATCACTCGAGAACTTCTACACAGGCACACAGAAACACAGCCCTGTATTTTTTGAGAGGATTCTGCGTCGATCTCCCTGGGAGGACGTCCCATGAAGCATGGCTAATTTTTCCTGCTATCTACGGAAAACACAGCTTACGGTAAGCAAACTTGCTTATATTTAAAAAGAAAAATAACTATTCTTTTATTTGATCCACCCAACTCATGATTTATAAATTTCTATTGTGTCTCTTCTCAGTTGTTTCTTTTCCATGCTGAAGAACCCTAATCTGCATAGCTTCTTATAGGAGAAGCCATTCCATTCTCTTTATCATTGTAGTCTCCTTCCTGTTCACTTCTAGTTTTGCTATGTCTTTTTAGAGATGGGGGTGACCAGAACAGCACACAATTCTCAAAGTGCGGTCCCACAGAGGCAGTGTTTTCTGTTTTATTGTCCTTTTTTTTTTTATCATTCCTAACATTCTATTTGTTTTTTTGACCGCTGCCACTCAAAAAGATGAAGATGGCAATGCATCCACAAAGACAAAATATTCAAAATGGCGCTCTTATACAAATTACATTGTGATATAAACGATCAATATAAACTTGGACAACAAAATCTAACAAGAAAATTTAATAGCTGAGTATTTTTTCAAAATTAAGAAAACACTTGAATGTATACATAGGATACTCTTCTAAGAATATCTCATGTTATTCCAGAAAATAAACTTATATGGTCGACATGTTTTGCATAGCTGCATCAGGATCATTTACATATATAAGCCAGTGATGTTTTTCAATATAAAAATTTTAATTTTGAACAGTTTTATTAAGTTTTAAATAAGCAATACAATAAAACATTAGTCTGGAAGAGCTGGAACACTGAAGCCCCTCCGGACATAGTCCATAGCAAATTTACATTTCTTCTGTTAACCCCTCGCATCAACACTCCCCTTAACCTTCTCCTTCCCCCTCCCCCCACCCAGCCATGACTGACACCAACAGATCCATGCTGCGTATCCAGGCCTCAAGACCCCTTCAGACTAGAGCTCAAATCCAAGTCGAAAGATAGGGAGTAAATCAGTCATTAAGGATCAAACTCCTAGAGCGATGCGGAAATGCCTGCAAATAAGGGTCCCAAATCATCAAGAACTTCTGGCGTAGCTGAGGAGAGGCAAGTTGATTGAGCCAAGTCCAAAAAGAGGGACACTCATTACCTCGCCAATGTAACAAAATCACTTTCTTCCCTACTAAGCATGCTTTAAGAATAAATAGGCGAGGGCCCTACCTCGTCAGGAGATGGGGAAGACATCCAAAAAGAAAAAGGAAGGGGGAAATGGGAAGGGAAACCCCCCAATAAGGCCATAATATAGTTGGCGATACAACCCCAAAATCGTGGTATAGGGGGGCAAGCCCAAAGAGAATGGGAGAAAGTTCCAGTGACCTGATTGCAATTTACACAAAGGGCAGATGTGGAAATGCTAGAGCGACAAGTAATATGGGCGGACACATAGGCCCTCCGCAGGAACTTGTATTGCATTTCACGATAATACATACTCACTGTGATTTGGGACACTTGCCTTTAAAGCATGCCTTAAGCATGGGTACAGTAATAACAAATACCCCAACCCCATTCCATTGGTCGACCAAGATGGGATATGGCTCCTGTCGTGTAAGGGCTTTAAGTTTTTTATAATATTGTGACAATGAAGGAGCTTGTGGTCTATCAAACAAAAATAACTTATCCAATGAGTGAAAGACCATAGGGGACAGTGAAGTTTGAGGTAAGGACTTAATGTAATGTTGGATCTGTAGATAAGAGAATACTTGGTCCGATCCCAGCTGATACATTTCCCGCAGCTCGGAGAAAGGTAGTAGGTGCCCTTCGCCATTAAGTGCATGACCCAATTGTGAAACTCCTTTAGTCAGCCATAACCGAAAGCCTGCCACTTGGGAGCCAGGATAAAAGTCCACATTCCCCTGTATGGGTAACAAGTATGCATACAGTCGAGGTACCTGCAATATCTAGGTCACTGCCTTCCAAGTTGTGCGTAGAGGCCTTATTGAAGGAGAGTGAATTAGAAACGACATGGGAGCAGTGAAGGAAGCGTATAAAGTATATTTTAAATCCAGTGGGGCTACCAGGACCTGTTCAACTGAAACCCTTACATAAGAAGATTGACCCAAAATCCAATCCCTAAGTATACGAAGGTTCATAAGAACATAAGAAATTGCCATGCTGGATCAGACCAAGGGTCCATCAAGCCCAGCATCCTGTTTCCAACAGAGGCCAAACCAGGCCACAAGAACCTGGCAATTCCCAAACACTAAGAAGATCCCATGCTACTGATGCAATTAATAGCAGTGGCTATTCCCTAAGTAAACTTGATTAATAGCTGTTAATGGACTTCTCCTCCAAGAACTTATCCAAACCTTTTTTGAACCCAGCTACACTAACTGCACTAACCACATCCTCTGGCAACAAATTCCAGAGCTTTATTGTGCGTTGAGTGAAAGAATTCTCTCCGATTAGTCTTAAATGTGCTACTTGCTAACTTCATGGAATGCCCCCTAGTCCTTCTATTATTCGAAAGTGTAAATAACTGATTCACATCTACTTGTTCAAGACCTCTCATGATCTTAAAGACCTCTATCATATCCTTCCTCTGCCGTCTCTTCTCCAAGCTGAACAGCCCTAACCTCTTCAGCCTTTCTTCATAGGGGAGCCGTTCCATCCCATTTATCATTTTGGTTGCCCTTCTCTGTACCTTCTCCATCACAACTATATCTTTTTTGAGATGCGGCGACCAGAATTGTACACAGTATTCAAGATGTGGTCTCACCATGGAGCGATATAGAGGCTTTATGACATTTTCCGTTTTATTAACCATTCCCTTCCTAATAATTCCTAACATTGTTTGCTTTTCTGACTGCTGCAGCACACTGAACCGACGATTTTAAAGTATTATCCACTATGATGCCTAGATCCTTTTCCTGGGTACTAGCTCCTAATATGGAACCTAACATCATGTAACTACAGCATGGGTTATTTTTCCCTATGTGCAACACCAATCACTTGACCACATTAAATTTCATCTGATATTTGGATGCCCAATCTTCCAGTCTTGCAAGGTCCTCCTGTAATGTATCACAATCCGCTTGTGATTTAACTACTCTGAATAATTTTGTATCATCCGCAAATTTGATAACCTCGCGTGTCATATTCCTTTCCAGATCATATATATATGTTTTGAAAAGCACCGGTCCAAGTACAGATCCCTGAGGCACTCCACTATTTACCCTTTTCCACTGAGAAAATTGACCATTTAATCCTGCTCTCTGTTTCCTGTCTTTTAACCAGTTTGAATCCACGAAAGGACATTGCCTCCTATTCCATAACTTTTTAGTTTTCTTAGAAGCCTCTCATGAGGGACTTTGTCAAATGCCTTCTGAAAATCCAAATACACATCTACCGGTTCATCGTTATCCACATGTTTATTAACCCCTTCAAAAAAATGAAGCAGATTTGTTAGGCAAGACTTCCCTTGGGTAAATCCTTGTTGACTGTGTTCCATTAAACCATGTCTTTCTATATGCTCTTCGATTTTGATCTTGAGAATAGTTTCCACTATTTTTCCCGGCACTGAAGTCAGGCTCACTGGTCTACAGTTACCCGGATCGTCCCAGGGGCCTTTTTTAAATATTGGGGTTACATTGGCCACCCTCCAGTCTTCAGGTACAATGGATGATTTTAATGATAGGTTACAATTTTTAACTAATAGATCAGAAATTTCATTTTTGAGTTCCTTCAGTACCCTAGGATGAAATTCATCCGGTCCAGGTGCTTTGCTACTCTTTAGTTTGTCAATCTGGCCTACTACATCTTCCAGGTTGACAGTGATTTCGCTCAGTTCATCTGACTCATCACCCCTGAAAACCATCTCCGGAACTGGTATCTCCCCAACATCCTCATTAGTAAACACGGAAGCAAAGAATTAATTTAGTCTTTCTGCAATGGCCTTTTCTTCCCTAAGAGCCCCTTTAACCCCTCGGTCATCTAATGGTCCAACTGACTCCCTCACAGGTTTCTTGCTCTGGATATATTTTAAAAAGTTTTTATTATGAGTTTTTGCCTCTGTGGCCAACTTCATTTCAAATTCTCTCTTCGCCTGTCTTATCAACGTTTTACACTTAACTTGATAATGCTTATGTTTTATCCTATTTTCTTCAGATGGATCCTTCTTCCAATTTTTGAAGGATGGTTTTTTTTGGCTAAAATTGTCTCTCACCTCGCCTTTTAACCGTGACTGTAATTGTTTTGCCTTCCTTCCACCTTTCTTAATGTGTGGAATACATAGAGACTGTGCCTCTGGGATTGTATTTTTAAACAATGTCCATGCCTGTTGAATACTTTTTTAACCTTTGCAGCTGCACCTTTCAGTTTTTTTCTAACTGTTTTCCTCATTTTATCAAAGTTTCCCTTTTGAAAGTTTAGTGTTAGAGTTGCATATTTACTTATTGTCCCCCTTCCAGTTATTAGTTTAAATTTGATCATGTTATGATCACTGTTGCCAAGTGGCCCCACCACAGTTACATCTCTCACCAAATCCTGCGTTCCACTAAGAATTACATCTAAAATAGCTCCCTCTCTTGTTGGTTCCTGAACCAATTGCTCCATGAAGCAGTCATTTATTACATCCAGGAACTTTGTCTCTAGCAAGTCCTGATGTTACATTTACCCAGTCAGTATTGGGGTAATTGAAATCTAAAATTGTAACAAAAAAGAGTCAGTACAATAACCCAATAGGTAAACTGTCAACAAAGGGGGGAACTGATTCGAATTTAAATTTTTGCCTATAGTGACGGTGTCTTCAAGCCAGACGTTGTGATTTCCACCCAAAATCCAACCGGACCTCTAATCATTCACCATCACTCTAAAATCTATATTTATTAATTGAAACTATTTTTTGAATTTTTTAAAATTTTTGAATATATCATAAAAGTTCAGTCGAGAAGACTTTTAAGGAAACAAACTTAATTGATTGCTCCACTCCATTGACAATGTGAAGAAGGTGAGTTGATGAGCACTCTCTCAATGCATAGTATAAACACAGCCCAACACGGCCGGTGTTTCGCATAACAAGCTTCCTCAGGGGCATCTAAATAACATTCAGCACAGGAGTATTTGCCGATTCAAAATGGACACGAAGTCTCCAAGGTTCTTCTGCATTGCAACCTTGGAGACCTGGACTACCAGTTCAGTTACCCCTGGTCAACATCCACCTCCAGAGGACTTTTCGGGGCTGGAGAAGGCGAAGAGCGCATAAAATTCTTAACAGCCTCGGTCTCTGTGAACCAACGAACTCCACCTGAAGTAGCGACCTGGATCCGGGCAGGATATACCAGAGTAGCGCGCATCCCTGTCTCAATTAATTTGGAACATAGCGGTGCCATGATGCGACGTTTTGCTGCCTGATTCGCCAAAAAGTCTTGAAAGAATAAAATTCTTTGATTTTCATATCGTAGAGATTTCCCGGCTCTAGTGGCTCTCAAAATTTCACTTTTGTGGCGAAATTGAATATTTTCGCAATGATCACGCAAGGCCTGATGTCGGAGTCTCGTTTAGGCCCAAGGCGGTGCGCGAGTTCAATGCGGAGGGGGCCATGTGCGCGAGAGAGACCCAACTCTTGATGTAACCAACCTTCCAAAAAGGACGGCAGGTTCCGTTCTGCCAAAGTCTCCGGGAGCCCCAGGAAACGGAGGTTGGACCTCCGCGACCTATTTTCGAGGTTCTCCAACCTCTCGGTATGTTTTTCTAACGTGGCTCTGAGCGCCGCGATGTCAGCCTGAGAGATCTGGCAGCCATTGTGAAGATTGGATACGCGCTGTTCTAGTTCCGAGAATGGGGACTCATAGCCCGCAACAGCCGCATTAAGCTCGGTGAGTTTCGCCGAGATGTTTTTTAATTCGGGGCCAAGTAGGTTGGAAATTGCAGCTTTAATATCTGAAATCGCTGCCATAGAAACATAGAAATGACGGCAGAAGAAGACCAAATGGCCCATCCAGTCTGCCCAGCAAGCTTCCCTCATTTCTTCTCCCATACTTATCTGTTTCTTTTAGCTCTTGGTTCTAATTCCCTTCCACCCCCGCCATTAATGTAGAGAGCGGTGATGGAGCTGCATCCAAGTGAAATATCTAGCTTGATTAGTTAGAGGTAGTAGGGGTAGTAACCGCCGCAATAAGCAAGCTACACCCATGCTTATTTGTTTTTACCCAGATTATGTTATACAGCCCTTATTGGTTGTTTATCTTCTCCCCTGCCGTTGAAGCAGGGAGCTATGCTGGATATGCGTGAGGTATCAGTTTTTTTCTTCTCCCCTGCCGTTGAAGCAGAGAGCTACGCTGGATATGCATCGAAAGTGAAGCATCAGGCACATCTGGTTTGGGGTAGCAACCGCCGTAACAAGCCAGCTACTCCCCGCTTTGTGAGTGTGAATCCTTTTTTCTTCTCCCCTGCCGTTGAAGTTATGCTGGATATGCGTGAAGTATCAGTTTTTCAGGCGGCAATGCGGGAGGATCCGGCACCATATTGGAAAGCACTTCCGGGGCTCTCTGCCTTTCTTTCTCTTTCTCTTTTTTTGTAAGCCTGGAAGTCATCACACTTACCGTCCACGGCAGATGTGCTAAGGTATTCTCACTGAGGATTTTGCAAATCAAAAGGCTGCATTTTAACCAGTGGATGAGGCTGGATTACTGGGGGCCAGTGCTGCGAAGGAAAATCACGTCTTCCCCTTACATTGCATCACGTGACCTCCCTCCACAATAAAAATTTAAAATTTAACGGTTCTCTAAAGGGAGTCCCCTAAATAAAACATTGTACAGTGTCCTACCAATCACTTTTAAATAGACAAAAAATGTCCTACACTTAATAACGATATCTTTGAAGACAGTATTGTCAGGTCAAAACCATCACTCACTTTCTCACACAGAATAAGTGCTTGGCCCAATGGAACAGGGCAAAAATTGCTGTTCAGCATTTCCCAAAGCACCACTTTGTGACGGACATTCAATAAAAGTTACTGCTCAGCATTTCCCAAAACATTGCTCAATAGCGAATATTGTGGATACAGTGCGAGTTATCTGGCGTCTCCCTGATCACCATTCAAAGTTGCTGCTCGACATTTCCTAAAGCTCTACTCAATAGTGGATATTGTAGACACAAAATGAGTTGTTGTCCGGCGTCTCCCCAATCACCGTTTTATAGCTGAAGTTACTGGATTTCTTTAATCAAACTTTTAATCCAGCGTCGTTACTCAAAACATCTTTTCACAAATTTTTGTAACTGGTATTCTATCCGTTATACCGCTGCACAACGGCATAAGTCGCTTATTTGGTGTCTTGAGACATGGTGCCGATTTAAAAAAAAAAAAAAAAAAATATCCAATAACGTCGACTATAAAATGTGATTGGGGAGACACCAGACAACACCTCACGTTGTGTCTACAATATCCGCTATTTAGCAGTGTTTGGGGAATGCCGAGCTGTTACTCCGTCACGAAGCGGTGCTTTGGGAAACACTGAACAGCAATTTTTGCCCTGTTCCATTGGGCCAAGCACTTATTCTGTGTGAGAAAGTGAGTGATGGTTTTGACCTGACAATAACGATATCTTTGAAGACAGTATTAAGTGTGGGACATTTTTTGTCTATTTTAAGTGATTGGTAGGGCATAGTACAATGTTTTGTTCAGGGGACTCCCTTTAGAGAACCATTAAGATTTTAAATTATTATTGGAAGGAAACCTCAATGGCTTGGTGTATGTAAGATCCTGATGCAGCTACGTGAAGCATGTCGACCATATAAGCTTCTGTTTTCTAGAATAACATATGAGAGATTCTTATTAGAGGGGATCCTATGTATACAATCAAGTATTTTCATAATTTTGAAAAAATACTCAGCTATCGATTTTTCTTGTTAGATTTTCTTGTCCAGGTTTATATTGATCTTTTATATCACAATGTGGTTTGCATAAGAGCACTATTTAGAAGTCATGGAGTAGCCTAGTGGTTAGAGCAGCAGGCTACAAACCCAGGAGACCAGGGTTAAAGTCCCACTGTCGCTTCTTGTGACCTTGGGCAAGTCACTGTACCCTCCACTGCCTCAGGTATAAACTTAGATCGTAAGCCCTCTGGGGAAAGGGAAATACCCACAGTACCTGAATGTAATCTTCTTTGAAGTGCCGAAAAGTGGAATATAAATATCTAAAATAATAAATATTTGATATTGCCTCATTTTCTCTCTGTATAATAATTTTCAGAGATCTTTCAGTCAGCATATTTTTGGGGTGTTTTCCTCATTTTCTATTTATATTTACCTAAGTAAATTTCCCCATAAAGAAATCCCATATGGAGTTTCAGGAAAATTTGACAGTTCCTAACATGCTATTTGTTTTTTTTTTTTGTTTTTTTTATTGCTGCCACACAGTCAGGCCGATGCAATATTTGTGCGTAGAGAATGAGTGCTCAGCCACTTCTCTTGGGCGCGTGA
Source organism: Rhinatrema bivittatum (assembly GCF_901001135.1). NCBI lineage: Eukaryota > Metazoa > Chordata > Amphibia > Gymnophiona > Rhinatrematidae > Rhinatrema > Rhinatrema bivittatum. The sequence continues at coordinate 223,650,405 of NC_042615.1, read as the reverse complement.
TGCAATATTTAAATGAGGGCTTGCGCTAAAAAGGAGATGCTAGGGAAAATTGTGCATCCCTAGCGCTGCCTCGGCATTGGGTTCACAGGAAATGTGGCTGTTGGTACAGGTGGGAAAAACGGACGCTCAATCGAAGAGTCTGTTTTCTCCTGCTACCAGTACAATATACACACAAGATACAGAGCCTGGACCGGTTATCTTTCACATATATATATTGGGCCCTCAGAATTCATCTCACCCATCCTCAGTAACTCAGTAACTCAGAACACATCTCACCCATCCTCAGTAACCTACATTGGTTACCAGTAAATTTTAGAATCCTATACAAATCAATCACCCTAATTCACAAAACCATCCATCATCAACTTCAACTCGACTTGGAAATCCCATTCAAACTCCACTCCTCTAACAGACCAACTAGAGAGGTTCTCAAAGGCACTCTACAATTTCCTCCGACTAAGGCCACACGTCTCTCCACGACCAAAGACAGAGCTTTTTCGATAGCAGGCCCATCTATTTGGAATAACATCCCTGCAAACCTCAGATTGGAACCCTGCCTCTTAACTTTCAGAAAAAGACTCAAGACGTGGCTCTTCCACCAAGCCTTCTCCGATCCTCCAGACAATCACTAATGGCTTCCACTCTCATCCGGCCTTGGCATTTATTTTCATGAACTATGGACTCTGGTACCTCCAGGTTAAAGCACTTTCAAGCTTTAACCCGTTCTCTCTATCGTATCTTTCATAATTAATACTTGCCTTTATCTTCCTTCCAGCTTGTTTTAAGCTTCCAAGTTCTTGACTCCCGTTGATTGTAACTGTGACTTATTCCTATCTATGGTTATTTATTGTTTACCTGAATTGTTCCTTCAGTTATACCCTATGTTAAATGTAAACCGATCCGATATGGTTATTTACTATGAAGGTCGGTATAAAAAACTGTTAAATAAATAAATAAATAAATTTTTCCCCATGACTTTTTTTCCCCCCCATTAATATGCAGGCTTATTTAGCCATGGGTGACATCATGGGGTGGAGCTTTCTCTCTAAGCGGCAAAACTAATAGGAGGAATCCAGAAAGCAGGAGTTTTTGTTTTTATCAATGAGCCCGGCATACCTTTGCAACCAGCCCTGGGCTGGTGTGAAATTTGCTGTATTGCAATGGGCACATAGGCTGCACAGGAAATGTTTTGAAATGCAGGTATTAGCTAATATCCTAAATCTACATGGAATTTGCATGTGATGAGCGCTATTAGCTATGCGGTGGTTTAGATGCATATTTTGGACACGCCAATCCCCATATTGCATCAGGGATTATGGACTCCCATCCAAAACACGCTTCCAGTCATGAGTTAAGCCGTGTGCTAGCTGCAGTGCATGGTATTGCATCGGCCTGACTGAGCTGAAGATTTGAATGTATTATCCTCAAGGACTCCAAGGTCCTTTTTCTGTGTAGTGAATCCCAATATGGAACCTAGCATTATGTACCTTTAGTTGGGATTATTTGTGCATCACTTTTCACGTTAATTTTATCTGCCATTCAGATGCAGTTCTATGCAATCTGCTGCTGTTTTAATAGATTTGAATAATTATCTGCAAATTTGATCACATCACTTGTGCCCTTTTCCATATCATTTATGAATGTTGAACAGTGCAGGTCCCCAATACCAAACTTTCTCCATTTTGCAAACTGACCATTTAGTCTTACCCTCTGGTGTCTCTTTTAACCAGTTACCAGAATACAATAGGACACTGCCTCCTATCCTATCTTTTTTTTTTTACTCTGAGGTAATGTCTCATGGGAAACTTTGTCAAATGTCTGAGAAAATCCAAATACACTATATCAACCAGCTCATCTTTATCTACATGTTTACACCTATTGTAATGACAATATGTCAAGAGGTGATAGTTCCGGACAAGCAGTTTTGCACAGCCTGTTCACCCAGTAGTCTACTTTCCATTGGTGGGGCCAAGTTACTTCTTCACTAATTGCTCCACTCTGCAGCCCTTAGCTTGGGATGTGTGTCATGCCTAATTCAGCCCTGCTTGTTGACAGAGAAAGCAAGTTTGCTTACCTGTAAACAAGGTTTTCTGTAGATAGCAAGATTCTTTAGCCATACTTATTACCCGCTTGTCTCCATGGAGAGTTGACTAACTTGCTAAAGCTTAAATTCTGGAATAGACTAAAGAGCTTATGAGGCAGTGCGAGCACAGTAACTTCCATACATGCTCAGTAAAGTTTTCTTAGCTCTGAGTGGCCCTTTTTGGTGCCGTCAAATGATGTCAGTCCACATGTCATGGCTAATTCATCCTGCTCTCAATGGAGAACCCTGCTTACAGGTGAGTGATTTTGCTTTCTGGGGGTTGCAGTGATAACTTTTGGAAAATATACAGTCTTCTAAGATCTATGTACATACTTTCACAGTAAAGTATGTAATTAGCTGGTTCATCTGAAACGAGGACCAGAGTGTCTGAGATACTTGTTTGGTTTTCTTTTTAGATGCGTATATTAATGAAAGTTTTCCTCCCATCAATGGTAAAGATTGTTTGTTTTGCTTATAGGCTTTCTGCGAGGAGTTGGAATCTATGATCCAGGAGCAGTTTAAGAAAGGAAAAAACCCAACTGGTCTGTTGGCATTGCAACAGATTGCTGACTTCATGACTACAAATGTACCAAATGTCTACCCAGCAGCTCCTCAAGGTGGAATGGCTGCTCTAAACATGAGTGAGTGTGACACGTACATTACTAATAGTGTACAACGGTTTATGCAGTACCAGTGAAAACAGTCTTACTACTAAGTATAATTACACAAATTTAATGCAGCTTTAATTTTACTTTAGACTGTCACATTCAAAACACGAAAGCAGTTGCCTAAGAATGAGAAGACAACGAAAATGGTGCAAATAATGGGACTCAAGGCTGCTGGACTGGAAATTTGAACATTGTTAATGTTAATTTGCAAATATAGTGCAGGCACCAAGATATAGGAATTGAAATAATGTTACTGGCTTGTCCTGCTTAATCTGCTGCTCCTGTTGAGCTGCTAGTGTCTGCTACTTTTTTTCTTATCTTTGCTATTGTGCTACAGTTGTCAAATATTGGCCACTGTGATGAGATACCAAAAGACTACCTGTCAACAAGTGATACTAGCATAAGATTTATTGTTTAGAGCTGTGGTCCATATCCTTTTTTAGGTCAGGGGACACCGGATGGATGATGCTCACATGCGTGACACATTGCTCATAAGACTGTCGTGGGCTAACTGTATACACCCACTCAGCATCCCCAGAATCCCTCCCTGCAACAGTGGGTACAGAAGAATAGGACATTTCCTTGTACAACTTACTATAGAAAAAACAAAGTCTGATCTGGATGTCATCTCAGTAACGGCAATACAAACTCTCCTCTACCAGGCACATTGTGAAATACTACAGAAGGAAACGCAGCATGTGTGGCAAACCTACTATACCATAGTTCCGGCTTCCATCCTCTAGAACCCCAAACAGTTCTGGTTTTCAGGATATCTGTAATGAATATGCATACGAGATTTGCATACACTGCCTTCATTGTTTTCATATAGTTGAAACCGTCTCACCAGTGAAGCTTATTCTTTTTTGAGAGTAGACATGTTATAGTGGAAATGTTAATCTGTCAGGCATTCTCTTCACCTCTCCACCACCCCTCTGCATTCCATGACATTGGGGTTGCCTTCTCTCTGCAGGTGTAGACGAATTAGGAATCCTAAAATTCTTTGTTTGGAACTGCCTTCTACATGACTGGAGTCATAACCCACACTCTCCCTCATCTATTATCTATTGGTTTCATAAAGGACAGAGTTATGAAGGTCCATAATCCAAATCCATTTAGCTGGACAACTCAAGTTATCTGACTATATGGCAACTTTGAATATTAGGCCAGTTATCCAGCTAAAAAAGAGGCATGCCAGGGATGTTTTGGAGCGAGTCTGTTATTTGGCTAATTTAACAGATTTTTTCAGTTGTTTCCAGCTAAGTTATCTGTATAACTTTAGACCTGCGTTAAATGAATCCAGAACAAGTGGGTTATGCATTTCTACCAGAAGATGGAAACAAAGCAAATTGATGTCATAGTACATATACCCCTGCAGTGACATCAGCCTGCCAGTATTCTCAGTCTCCAGCAAATGGATGTGTATCTCCCTACTGGGGATTGCTTCATTTTGAAAAAGGAGAATTAAGGATATTCGCCCCGCTCTTCTGCGGTGATACCAAAAGGTCCCTCCCACAGTTGAGAATTCCTGAGGTGATTTCCGTGGTCCCTCATATGAGTACCTTGGTCCGGTAGCTGGTTTTTCAGCTAGTATGGACTTAGCTGTTTAAGCAGCTGAAAGGCAGCAGGTGCAGGAAGCTGAACACGGCATTGACGGCATATGCCCTCTCCCCCCGCAACCAGAGACCATCTCTGTTCTCAACCAGGTAAGGCTGAGCTCAGGTAAGTTTAAAAAAAAAAAAAAAAAAAAAAAAAGGTAAGCGTGCGGCCACTTAAGGCACCGCTTAACTTAGATGCATATAATACCAGGCCCGATTAAGCGTCCAAAAACTGGGCGCACAACCTAAACACACAGACACACACACCAAACAGACAATCCTGTAAAGGGCAGTGTCACGTAAAAGGAGGCTTTTGTAGCTTAGGCTTCCTCTTTTTTTCCTGGTCTCTGTGCTTGGCTTGCAATTCTGATGTTCATTCTGCTCCATGGGAGGTCGAGGGACGTGGGCAGCCTGGCGGGTTGAGCAGTATCTGTAGGCTAGGCCCTGCTCTGAGGCTTTTTTTGCTGTACACACTTGGTAGGCTGCAATGGCATTTCACGTGTTTTCTAAGGCTGCCCTCTGCAGAATTGTTGGTTCGGCGTGTGTGTTTAGCTGTGCGTCTAGGTTGCACGTCCAGTTTTTGGATGCTTAGTCGGGCCTTGTATTATGTGCATCTAAGTTAAGCGGCGCCTTAAGTGGCCGTACGCTTACCTATGCACACAGGTTTTCTCACAGGACAAGCAGGATGGTAGTCCTCACATATGGGTGACATCACAGGATGGAGCCCAATCACGGAACACTTTTGTCAAAGTTTCTAGAACTTTGACTGGCACCTACTGGGCATGCCCAGCATGGCACTAACCCTGCAGCCAGCAGGGGTCCCCATTCAGTCTTTTTTCCGCGTAGCAGTAGCCACGTGGTTAAGGAGCTCCGCAGAGATTCCTGACAGGAAGTTTCCTCATGGAATTACTGAAAACTTTCTTACCCCACAGGGGTCCCTCCTTCAACTTTTTTTCAAGCCGCAGTACTCCGGTAAGTTTTTTACCCATTTTTAGTCAATTCCCGACTAGTTTGGCCCTCGCAGCCTACTTGCCGTCGACAGTACTGCAGCTCAAATTTTCCAAGGCCATGCGTCAGGGTTCCGTCTGTGCCCGGACTGTAACCACACCATGTTCATAACAGACCCTCATAAGGTCTGTGTAATGTGTCTTTGATGTGAGCACGATGTCCTGACCTGCACCAAATGTGCCCTAATGATACCAAAAGGTCACAAGGCCAGAATGGAGAAGATGGAACTTCTCTTCCGTGCTCAAACCCCGATGTGATCTGAACCGACACCATCCACTTCGCGCCAGTATCGACCTCCAGCCGGTGACCTTCCGGCATCGACTACTTCTTGGCCTTCAACTTACCTCTACTCCCCCTCAGGACCAAGGGGATCGTAGAGAGAAACATCGCCATTGACATTGGAAGTCTCGGACCATCGAGGGAGCAAAATAATCGACCTCGCCATGTCCAAGCCGCCGTCGAAAAAACCCCGTCCACAAAAGGCACCAACCTTTTCTGCGACCGGGTCACCGAGGCAACCCTCACCCGGACGGGTATCGGGAGCTGCGACTCCACCTTTAATGGTGGTCCCTCCGGCTATGCCTCTGCCTCCTTCTCCCCTTCCGGAGCCGGGGCTGATTGCTCCAGGTCTCCGTGAAGAACTGGACCGGATGGTTCAAGAGGCCATCGACAAGGCAATGCATCGACTCCAAGTTCCTCCAACACCGGTGTCGATTGTGGAACCGACCACCGACCTGATTCCGGCAGCGTTGGCACTGCTGCTCTCGAAGATGGAAGTGCTTATTGCCGCTTTTCCACCGATGGATCCCGTTGCCCTCTCCACTTACTTTGTCATTGGGAGGAGAAACATCATTCCGCATCCCTCCATCGGGGGTCTTACCGATGCCTCAGCCATCGATGCTGATGCTTCCGGCGCCACCGATCCATCCCTCGATGCCTGCACCGGTGCCTTCGATGCCTTCATCTGTGCCTCCAGTTCTTCCTTCGATTCCTTCAGAGCCTAGACCTGGACCTTCAGGAATTCCACCATCCTGTCCCCCGCTGGTTCCTAGAGGGGCAGGTGCTGATCCCTATGATACCTGGACTGATGATTCTTCACCAGACACCGATGACTTGCCTTCACCACCTTCTCCTACTGAAAGCAGGAAGCATTCTCCTCCGGAGGACCTTTCCTTCATAAATTTTGTGAAGGAGATGTCTGAATTGGTTCCCTTCCAATTACAGACCGAACAAGATGACAGGCATCAAATGATGGAGCTGTTCCAATTCCTGGATGCTCCCAAGGAAATAACCTCCATCCCTATTCACCAGGTTCTTCTGGATCTCCTCAAAAAGAACTGGGAACACCCTGGCTCTGTTGCTCCAGTCAATAGGAAGGCTGACAGCCCCAGGTTTTCAAAAACCTCAGTTGGATCACCAATCTGTGGTTATAGAATCGGCCCAAAAGAGGGCAAGGAGATCAAAACCCCACTCTTCCTTTCTCCCAGGCAAGGAGCAGAAAATTCTAGATGCCTTTGGTCGCTGTGTCTTCCAGGGCTCAATGCTCATGTCCTGAATCGCCTCTTATCAGCTCTATATGACCCAATACAACAGGGTCTTTTTTAAGCAGATACAAGAATTGACAGACTCCCTGCCTCAACAATTCCAAGAACTTCAAACCCTAGTGAACAAGGGCTTTGAGGCAGGCAAGCATGAGATAAGATTATCTTAAGATATCTTTGACACTGCTACCAGGGTATCTGCAGCTGCTATTTCAGCAAGAAGATGGGCCTGGCTCAAGTCTTCAGACCTTCGCCCTGCTGAAGAATAGGACAGATTGTCCGACCTGCCCCTGTGTAGGAGACAATCTGTTTGGCGAGCAGATTCAATGGACGGTGGCGGAACTCAAGGACCATCATGAGACCCTGAGACAGCTCTCTCTGATGCCTTCTGAGTATTCCTCAAAACAACCTCTCTGAAAGGACACTAAGAAGAAATCTACCAGCCACCGTCTAGAGCTTGTTCTACTAGACCTTTCCAAAAAACCCAGTCTCGTCAACTACGAAAACAAAAGCCTCAAGCAGCTCCTCAGCCTGGCCCTGCTTCTGGTTTTTGACTCCTGCATAGAGAGCAGCAGCCAGCTTCCACTGCCTCACATACCAGTGGGAGGTTGATTGTGCCATTTCAACAATAGGTGGCACTCAATCATCTCAGACCAGTGGGTCCTGGCGATAATTGCTCAAGGTTATTAACTGAACTTTCTCTCCATCCCACCGGACTCCCCACCTCTACCGACGTGGAGAACATCCAACCACTCTATCCTCCTGGAACAGGAGGTCTCCCTCCTCCTCCAGTGCAAAGCAATAGAACCAGTGCCCTACTCTCAGCACTGCCTAGGGTTCTATTCCTGGTACTTTCTAATCCCCAAAAAATCGGGAGGCTTTCGTCCAATTCTGGACCTATGTGCCCTCAACAAGTACCTCCATTGAGAAAAGTTCAAAATAGTAACCTTGGGTTCTCTTCTTCCTCTTTTGCAAAGAGGAAACTGGCTCTGCTCTCTAGACCTCCAGGACGCATACACACATATTGCGATAACTCCATCTCATCACAGATTCCTGAGATTTCTGGTAGGCCCCAAGCACTATCTGTACCAAATGCTTCCATTCGGCCTGGCATCTGACCACGAGTCTTCACAAAATGCCTCGTAGTAGTTGCAGCCTTCCTCAGGACTCAAGGTGTTCACGTCTACCCCCATCTAGACGATTGGTTGATCAGGGCTCCCACTCAGCAAACTGCTCTGTCGTCCCTACATCTTACCTTACACACTCTGATTTCGCTAGGATTTCTCGTCAACTACGACAAATCCTACTTAGTCCCATCTCAAACTTTATCATTCATAGGGGCAGATTTGGACACCTTGCAGGCAAAAGCTTTTCTGCCTCGACAGCGAGCTCTCACACATCAGCTACAGTCTCAGCACCAGACGACTGCACGCCACTTCCTCATCCTGCTGGGACACATGGCGTCCTCAGTTCAGGTTACCCCAATGGCTCGCTTGGCAATGAGTCATGCAGTGGACTCTAAGGTCATAATGGACTCAATCCATTCAGCCCCTATCGACCATTGTCCATGTCACCGACTCACTCCGTCAGTCTCTAGCCTGGTGGAAAAATCAGATCAATCTCCTCCAAGGCTTGCCCTTCCAAACTCCAGATCCTCAAATAATTCTCACCACCGATGCTTCCAACCTCGGCTGGGGAGCCCTTGTGGCCGAACTGCAGACACAAGGATCTTGGTCTCCAGAGGAAGCCAAACACCAAATCAATTTCCTGAAGCTTTGAGCAATCAGATATGCTCTCAGGGTTTTTCAAGATCGCCTGTCCAATTAAGTCATCCTGATTCAGACGGACAACCAGATGGCCATGTGGTACATCAACAAACAGGGAAGGACGGGCTCCTACCTTCTGTGTCAGGAAGCTGCGCAGATATGGGCGGAGGCCCTCTTCCACTCGATGTACCTCAGGGCCACCTACTTGCAAGGAGTGGACAACGTGTTGGCAGACAAGTTGAGTCGCACCTTCCAACCGCACGAGTGGTCTCTAAACCCCTCAGTGGTGGACTCGATCTTCCAACAATGGGGTTACCCTCATATAGACCTCTTTGCGTCACATCAAAACCGCAAAGTAGAGAACTTTTGTGCTCTCACTCGCAGCCAACACTATCAACCATGAGATGCGTTCTCCCTCTCATGGGCGACCGGTCTCCTGTATGCATTCCCTCCACTTCCACTTCTCTCAAAGACTCTCGTGAAGTTACGTCAGGACAAGGGAACCATGATTCTGATAGCACCTCACTGGCCACACCACATGTGGTTTCCAGTACTTCAGGATCTCTCTATTCGCAGGCACATTCCCTTGGGAAAGGACCCGCTTCTGATTACTCAAACGACGGGTGCCTACGCCACCCCAATCTTCAAGCCTTGTCCCTGACAGCCTGGATGTTGAAAGGTTAATTCTTCAGCCACTTAACCTTTCGGAACCAGTTTCCCGTGTCCTGATTGCTTCACAGAAGCCTTCCATGAGAAAATCCTACCTTTACAAATGGAACAGGTTTAAGTAATGGTGCTCTTCTCAATCCCTTGACCCCTTTACCTATCCTACCACAAAGTTTCTAGACTATCTCTGGCACTTGTCAGAATCTGGTCTAAAAACATCCTCCATCAGAATGCATGTCAGTGCGGTAGCCGCCTTCCATGAAGGTATCGGGGACATTCCTATTTCAGTATAGCCCCTTGTAACAAGTTTTCTGAAGGGCTTGCTTCACCTCAAGCCTCCACTGTGTCCTCCAGCCCCTTCTTGGGACCTCAACCTGGTTTTGGGTCAGCTCATGAAACCACCATTCGAGCCTCTCCAATTCTGTGATCTTCGCTATCTCACATCGAAAGTGATTTTCCTTTTGGCGATCACTTCGGCTCGCAGAGTTCGTGAGTTACAGGCTCTAGTTACCTATCCGCTTTACACTAAACGTCTGAGGACCAGGCAGTATTCCGCACTCACCCTAAGTTCTTGCCTAAGGTAATATCAGAGTTTCATCTCAATCAGTCCATTATACTACCTACCTTTTTTTCCCAGGCCCCATTCCAATCCAGGAGAACAGGCTCTGCATACCCTTGACTGTAAACAGACTCTAGCGTTCTACCTAGACCGTACAGCTGCCCACAGGAAGAGCACTCAGTTGTTTGTCTCTTTCCATTCCATCAAATTGGGGCAGCCTGTGGGTAAGCGGACTGCGTATCCTTTTGCTATTAGCAAGCGGGCATTCCACTTCAAGACCGTGTTAAAGCACACTCTGTATGGGCCATGGCGACTTCAGTAGCACATCTACTTCGGTTCCGCTTCCTGACATTTGCAGGGCTGCCACCTGGAGTTCTCTCCATACCTTTACAGCCCATTATTGCTTAGACAAAGCCCATTATTGCTTAGACAAAGCCCATTATTGCTTAGACAAAGCAAAGACAAGATTCCATCTTCGGCCAGTCTGTCTTGCGCAGCCTATTTACAACTTGACATACCAACACCCTTCCGCCTGCCCGTTAGCGTTCAGGATGCCCTCTACCAAAATTCCACCCCAGTCCTAGTGCCTTTGCACACTTGGGTACATTTCGTGCATACTCGGACATCCTCAGCTCGGTACTCACCCATATGTGAGGACTACCATCCTGCTTGTTCTGTGAGAAAGCAAGTGTTGCTTACCTGTAACAGGTGTTCTCACAGGACAGCAGGATGTTAGTCCTCACGAAACCCGCCCACCACCCCACGGTGTTGGGTTCGTTATGCTTCTTATTTTATTTTTCGGCACTTCCTGTAGCTTTTAAACAAGACTGAAGGGGGACCCCTACTGGCTGCAGTAGGTGCCAGTCAAAGTTCTAGAAACTTTGACAAAAGTGTTCCGTGATTGGGCTCCATCCTGTGATGTCACCCACATGTGAGGACTAACATCCTGCTGTCCTGTGAGAACACCTGTTACAGGTAAGCGAAATTTGCTTTCTTTAGTCTACCTGGCTAATGTGTTATGGACTTTTCCTTCAGGAGCTTGTCCAAACCTCTTTTAAACACCACTATGCTCTTTGCCATGATCATGTTCTCTGGACACAGATTCCACAGCTTGATAATGCGCTGAGTGAAAAAGTAATTTCTGCTATTTGTTTTGAATCTGCTAGTTTCATGGAGTGTCCTCTTGTTTAAGTATTATTTGAAAGGGTAGATTACTGACATTTATTTACCTCTTCCACCCAACTCATGATTTTATAAATGTCTATCATGTCTCTTCTCAGCTCTTTTTTTTTTTTTTTTTTTGGTATAAACATTTTTATTGAAGTGAACAATGAATCAGACATACATAATAAACTGTAAACTGCATACACTCCGTTTTGTTGCATTCAGAAACTACAAAGAAGCCCCCACCTCCCTCCCCCCTCACACATACTATAACTGTTATTAAAGACCGTGGTTGAATAAAGAAGCATACAACTTATACTGTGGGTGGAAGCATGTCCTCCATGGCGCTCGAGTCTCGCCAGCTCAAAAAGGAGTCCCAAATGATGTGAAACCGTTTCAATGTATTATGTTTGATGGCTGTCATCTTGTACAGGGTGCAAACATTGTCCAGACACATAATCACTGCGTTTAGAGTAGGGCCTTGCGCCCTCTTCCAGGCTGTAGCAATTTCCAGCCGGGCAGCTAAACAAAGTTGTGCTATAAAGGGATGATTTTCGATATGTAAATGACTACAATCACTGTGAAGTAAAGCCATTGGCATAGTCAAAGTAATCTGAGTTTGTAGAATCCGTGAGCAGAGGCTTTCAAGCTTTTGCCATAGTGGTTTAGTACAGTCTCCTGACCACCATATGTGGTCGTAGGTCCCCAAAATTGGACATCCCCTCCAGCATAATCCTCCAGCATAATCCATTACAGTTAGTAGACATTTTTGCAAGATGTTCTGGCGTAATGTACCACCTATACAATTGCTTATATCCGTTCTCTAGAAGTGTAGCCGAAATCGAGAGCTTGCTTATATTTGTAAAGGTGGTAAGCCAGTCCTCTTTGGAACATACCGTCGAAAGGTCTTTATTCCAAGCAGAGATGTGGGTCAGGGAACTTTCTAGTGCAGTTTATATACTTTCAATATAAGTCCTTTGAGGGGAGAGGTAGACGAGCAGTAACCCTCAAACAGCGTTTTCCCTGTACCAAAATTATCAATTTTTAATTGAGCAGCATAGTAATGCCGGAGTTGATGGAATGCTAGGAATTCCGAAGCAGTTAATGCATACATTTGACATACAGAGTTAAAAGAGCGGAGATGCCTTCCCTCCCAAACATGTTGGAGCCATGTAATTCCCTGTCTTTTCCCTTCTGAAAATGCAGTCAATGAGCTGGAGGGAGGGAAGTTTACATTATGGAAAACCTGGGTTAGAAAGAAATAAGTTCTTGTACCAACCACTTTGGGCTTCCATTTATTCCACACAGCTAGCGTATGCCTCGTGGTGGGTAACATTGAAGGACAGGGTCTTGTTCATACTGGAGGGCTGCCATGCTCCAGGAGTTCAAGAGTATCATTACCTGCTTTTACAGGGAGTTCAAATCTTTATCTGAATGCTTTAAGCACACAGAGTTCAATGAAAAATTATCTGTGTACTCCACGCTCACAGAGAGTTCAGAGAAGGCCCTTCTTGAATATTTAACAACTACTTTTTATCTTTAAAATAAACAATCTTTATTAGTAGTAAGCAAGAAAGTGAGAGTAAATACAATAGGTTTCTTGGGGGCAGTGTAATAGTCTTAATGGTGACATATTACCTAGCCTGCTCAGTTATTACAGGATACATCATTGTCTTATATACATGTCTACTAAAACTAATGATGTCACAATGCCTTTATCTTGGTACACTCCTTCTTTCCCCACTCAGTAGCCAGGCCTTGAAGCGTCAGCAAGTTTCCTACACAAGTTTCTACGCAACCTGCTTCTGCCTGTCATCCAAGGACTGTTTTTCTTGCTCATAAATGACAAATCACATTCTTTCACTTGTGCGCAAAGCTGTTTCATTAATTTCATCATTTAACTGTTTAAATCCAGAATATTATCAGTCTCCACGTTTTCCTGGGCTGCCAGGGCATAGCTGATAATGGCATCACACCTACCTGGGATTGTTCAATAGTCGCCCAATGTTTGGGATCCTCAAGAAGATGCCAAACTATCAGGGGTCTCAGTTGAGCGGCCACATAATACCATTGTAAATTTGGTATACCCAGACCTCCATCCAGCTTGGATTGATACAACGTATGTCTGCTTACCCTGGGGGGGCCTTTTTTTTTTTTTTCCAAATAAAGTTAAATATCTTCTTTTGCCATAATTTCAGAGCCTTATTGGTTACAGGGATGGGCAAGGATTGAAATAAATACAATAATCTTGGCAGCAGATTCATCTTTATTGAGGCTATCCTACCTAACCACGAGATGGGGAGTCTATTCCAACAGTCTAAATCTATAAATGCTTTCTTGATAAGTGGGAGATAGTTTAGTTGAAAGAGATCTTTCGGATGTGGAGGTAACTGAATGCCCAGATATTTCAACGTACGGGCCGCCCAGCGGAATGGGTGCTGATATTTCAAATCTAGGACAGTCTGGGGATTACATGTAAAATTTAGCAATTCAGATTTCTCCCAATTGACCTGAAACCCAGAGGCTGCACTGAAGCGTTGGATAGCTCTCTCTATTGCTAGTAGTGAAGAGTGTGGTTTAGTAATAGAAAACATGATATCATCTGCAAATAACGTAAGTTTAAATTCTTGAGTAGCAAATTGAAACCCAGATACACTTCCATTATTCCGTATCGCAGTAGCCAGTGGTTCAACAAAAATAGCAAAAAGCAGTGGGGATAAAGGGCACCCTTGCCTAGTTCCTCTGCCTACTATAAAATAATCTGAGTATCCCCCATTGATTTTAAGGCGTGCCTTCGGATCTCTGATAGACGCTCTAGCCAAGTGCAGAAAAAAGGCCCAAAGCCCATCTTTTTTTAGGACACCAAACAAGAAAGGCCAATGGACCATATCGAAGGCCTTCTCTGCATCGATAGAGAGGAGAACAGCCTCCATTTTGGTTCTATGTGCCCACCACATTATATCAATTAACTTGCGAATAATATCCCCGGCCAATCTACCGGGCATAAAGCCCGCTTGGTCTTGATGTATAAGAGAGATATTAAAGTTATTCATACAATGAGCCAAGATTTTGACAAGGAGTTTAATATCTAAATTTAAGAAGGATATTGGCCTATAGGAGCTGCATAACGAAGGGTCTCTGCCCGGCTTGAGTAATATCATTATTCCCGCCAAATTAGAATGTGGAGCTAGCTCTTCTCTCTCCTGCATGTGGTTATAAAACTTTTGCAGTGCGCCACTATATAAGGGGCAAACCTCTTATAGAACCGGGCGGTTACCCCGTCTAGCCCGGGGGCTTTCCTATTTTTAATTCCTTTATCGCCTGTAATATTTCAGGGGATAAGTTCTCTGCTTCCAAAACTTCCTGTGCCTTTAATGTAAGTGCCGGCAAGGTAACGGACTCTAGAAACTTGTCCACTTGACCCTGGGTGATATGGCGTTGTTGAGCATAGAGGTCAAACTAAAACTGTAAAAATCTCTGGCGGATATCAGTGTTATTAGTCAGCATAATCCCCTTCGCATCTTTAATTTTAGGTATTAAATTCTGATACGTAAGTTTCTTTAATCTGTGCGTTAAGTTCCTACCCGCCTTGTTACCCCCTTCGAAGTATTCCTGTTTAGTTAACTTCAGGGAATGAACCATCTGAGCAGATTCTAAACGCATTAAATCCTCCCTTGCTTTTGTGAGGTGAAGTAAAGTGTGTGGGGCACCAGCGCTCTGGTGTATTTTAGTCAGAGTTTCTATCTTCCTCCGCAAATCCTGAGATTCCAGATTCCTCCTCTTCTTTAAAAAGGAAGCCCGGGATATAAAGACGCCCCTTATGAAAGCTATAAAGGACTCCCAGACCATCAATGGCTTAGCCTGCTCTGTGTCAATATATTTAAAGAACTCTTGTATACGATCATTTATAGACTGGACATATTTTTCATCATCTAAAAGCGAATCATTTAACCTCCAGAACCGCATTCCTCTATCATAAGAATTAAACTGAAGGTCTATGGTGATGGCTGCATCATCAGACCATGCGACAGGTATAATATCTGGTTTAGTAATAGCGTTAGATAGTAAAGTATCGATCAAAAAATAATCAATTCCTGAATGTACATTGTGGGGTACAGAAAAAAAAAAGTATAAGATCTAGAAGTGGGATACTGCGATCGCCAGACATCAAAAAGATGCTATCGATCTATAAACTTCTGTAACTTTTTCCTATGTATAGGGGCTGTTGACAGAGTACCCTTAGAGGAGTCTAGCACAGAGTTTCTTACCATATTAAAATCACCACCTATAAGGATATTACCCTGTCTGTGGAGCGTGAGTACCCGGTCTAGTCAATCTAAAAACTGCCCTTGATCCTGATTCGGGGCATATATATTCACCAATGTGTATAGAATACCATCTATCGAGATGATTAATATGATATAACGCCCTTGGGGGTCTCGAATGCAGGTCTGACAAGCGTATATCAGGCTTTGAGATGGCGAAATATACTGGAGTGGGTATTTTGCTATTTTAGCCCTTGGCGTCCAATATTGGGACAGGTATTGGTTTGATTTCAATAATCCCTCAAACCGAGCTTTCAAATGGGATTCCTGGACGAAAATGATATCAGCTTGTAAAGTCTTCGCCTCCTTGAAGAATATATGGCATTTATAAGGCAAATTAAGTCCCTTCATATTCAGGGATGTTAATTTAAAGGAAGCCATATATACATAGGGCAATAGAACATGGGCATAGCATGATGATAAACGAGCTTGGAAATCCACTCATCAAATGCATAAAGCAGTAGAGAAAAATCAGATATAGACATCAGGTCATCAGAAAAAAATTGACAGGCCATCACCATACACCGAATAGGGTGTAGCATGTAATTCAGACATCCCAACAATACTCTTAACTCACCCACCAGTGTAAAAATGAAATCTTTGTATAACATGAACCCACGGTGCATAAAAACATGTGTGATCCCTTGGAACCCCAATTTGACACTCCCTCCCTCCCCTATCATACACCCATGATCTGCTCCAACCTCCGTGCAGATCAGTACTCAGTGAGGAAGAAAAAGTTGAAATTAAAATCACCATCATGTAGAGTCCCCGAGCCCTTTTTTGGTATCCAAAGGGGAAACACCCCAGGGATGAAAGTTAATCAGTAGGACACTGGAATCCTGATTCAAGTAGTATCTCCGGATTGCTTCTGAAGATGAGAGTTGCCCTTCAACCTGCTGTTTCATGTGCCAGCTTTTTGCCATCGGGGCTGTGATTCCCTGTGACTTAGCTGACTGGTATTAGGTGCAGTGAATGGATTGAAACCATGTTCCTTTAGTAGAGGTATGGCATCCGCTACATTAAAGAACTTAGAGGATATCCCATCGCAGGTGTATACCAGACCAAACGGGTGCAACCACCGATATTTAATATTTTCCTTCGAAAGGAATGCAGTTACCTCCTTAAGATCTTTTCGGTTCTGCAGGGTGGCCTCTGAGAGATCTGCATACACGGATATCTCTTGTTCCTCCCACGACCATGTCAGTTGTTTCCGAGCGAGACCCGCTATTTTCTCCTTGAGAGTGAAATCATGAAAACAAATGATGATATCACGGGGTAAGTTAGAATTTGCCACCCTCAAAGTCTGATGTGCACGATCCAATTTTATTTCCAAAGAAGGGGTGCACTCACCGGTTTGGCCTGCATCCAACAGGAATAAGCAGAAGCGCCGGATGGTCTCTGCGCAGTCTGCATTTGCATCAGACTCTTTGAAATCACAAAAGCGCAGATTGCCTCTGCAGGCTCTGTTCTCCATATCAGCTAACTAAGTTTTAATAGCCATATTTTCTTCTTGGAGATCCACCATTGCGTCTTGCAGATGTTTGGCGGTGTCTGCATGGGTATCCGTTCGGGTCTCCAGCTCATCCACACGGTTGCTCAAGCCAGAAAGTTCTTCCTGGAATTCCTCCATCATTGCACGAATCTCTTTTTTGTAGTCTTTGAGATCTTGGCATAGACCCCCCCCAAACTAAACCAATCTCTAAATTCAGAGCGTGTTGGTGCCTCCGAAGACTGAATATTAAATTCATCCGTCATTTCACTGTTCGCGTCTCCCTCAGGCTGTGAGGCCTCCGCATTTTGCGCTTCCAAGTCCGACTCACGCTCCTCTGCCCAGCAGTATGAAAAGCACCGAAAATCCACAGATTTCCGCTTTGCAGCCATGATCTATCTCTGTCTGCGCTTGCCGATTGTTGTTTTGGGCTAGAATAAGGGTGGCGAATCCCGCTAATTATATCTTTTTGTAGGGCTACACGGGGAGCTCGCAGCTCATGCGACCATTCGCTCCGGTGACGTCACTTCCTCCCAGCTGTCTCTTTTCTAAGCTGAAGAACCCTAGTCTGTGTAGCTTCTCATCATAGAAGAGATGTTCCATTCACTTTATCATTTTTTCGCCTTTTCTTCACCTTTTCTAATTCTGTCTTTGAGATGACGCGACCAGAACTGCACACAGTAATCAAGATGCAGTCACACCATACCTCAATATACAGGCAGTATTTTCAGTTTTATTCTCCATTCTTTTTTAGATCGTAAGTGGTGTGCAGCTGCTATATTTTTTATTTATATTCCACTTTTCATACTTTTTCAGTGCTTCAAAGTGGATTACATTCAGGTACTGTAGGTATCCTTCCTAACATTCTATTTGTTGTTTTGACTGCCATCACACACTGATCTGAGAATTTC
The DNA here is from genome assembly GCF_901001135.1 of Rhinatrema bivittatum. Taxonomy (NCBI): domain Eukaryota; kingdom Metazoa; phylum Chordata; class Amphibia; order Gymnophiona; family Rhinatrematidae; genus Rhinatrema; species Rhinatrema bivittatum. Next base: position 223,632,627 of record NC_042615.1, on the reverse strand, counting down.
AACATATTGTGCACAAGGACTCCAAGGTCCTTTTCTTGGTTAATGACGACGCCTAATATAGAACCTAGCATCGTATACCTGTCATTGGGATTATTTTTCCCTATATGCATCACTTTGCACGTTTCTACATTAAATTTCTTCTGCCTTTCAGTTGCCCAGTCTCCTATTCTCACAAGGTCCTTCTGCAATTTCTTGCAATCCGATGCCATTATAACAAATTAACATAATGTTGTATCATCTGCATATTTGATAATCTCGCTTGTTAACTTTTCCAGATCATTTATGAATATGTTAAACAATACCAATCCCTGTGGTATTCCATTTTCTACATTTGAAAAACTGATTTAGTCCTATCCTATGTTTCCAGCCTTTTAAGCTACCAATCCACAATCGAACACTGCCTCCTGTCCCATGAATTTGTAATTTCCCGAGGCCTCTCATGGAGGATGTTGACAAATGCCTTCTGAAAGTCCATAGAAATTATATTAATCGTCTGTTTTAAACCTTAAAAAAAATTCTGAAGATTGGTAAGACAAAACTTCCCCTTGCTAAAACCATGTTGACTCTTCCCCATTGAGCCATAGCTATCTATATGGCCAATTATTTTGTTTTTAAGAATGGCTCCTACCATTTGGCATGGCACAGACGTATTAGGCTCATCAGTCTATAGTTTCCCGGATCATCCCTGGAGCACTTTTTAAAAATTGGAAGGTAGCCTGTGTGACACTAGTCTTCAAGAATCATGGCTCTTTTTTTTTTTATGAAAGGTTACAGATTAGTAGTAACAGGTTAGCAATAATGTTTTAGTTCTTTTAGAACTCTGGGATGGATTCCATCTGGTCCTAGTGGTACATCACCCTCTTAGTGTGAATACTGAGCAAAAGTATTTACTTAAGACATCTTTCTTCTGATTCTCTTCTTCACTAAGCCCACCCACCCCTTTAATTCTTACAGACATTGAAGGGTTTAATTAAACAAATGGCTGGCCTTGTGATAAAAACTGAAAAGGGTCCAAAAGAGCTGTTAAACCATCAAACATAAAAGTAAAAGTATTTGTGCACAGATGATTATTTTATAGATAAGTATTCAAAGGTGTGCAAGCTTTTGGGTTGGCCCTGTATCTTAGATTGTAGAGCTCGTTGCCAGCAGGGCTCGGAATATACTGCAAATGCAACACTGGGTCTGGAGAGGAAAGGAAGTTAAATGTTACTGTAGCAGTCCCTGTCTACCTTAATGTAGAGCTGAAGGTTTTTGTGAAAACTTCCTTTGAAGTCAGAAAAAACATCTGAGCATCCTGTTAATGCCATTTGGTTGGGAGGGCATTAGATGCAAGCTTTTAGGACTACTAAAGGCCTTTCCTCTAGCACTGCCTTAAGATTTACAAATTCAAACCTTATGCACTGTTTAAAAAAATCTCCATTGTTTCATACGCTTAATTTCTTGCAGATTGACTGCAAATATTTTGATGATGATCTCAATTTTAATGCTAAAACAGCAGGATGTAATGTTGAGCCGTTATGGTACAGCTGCAGTTCTTGAGTGCTTTCATTTGTTTTCATAGGTCTTGGCATGGTCACACCAGTGAATGATCTCAGGGGCTCAGATTCGATTGCATATGAGAAAGGGGAGAAGTTACTGCGATGCAAATTGGCAGCTTTCTACAGACTAGCAGACCTCTTTGGGTGGTCTCAGCTTATTTATAATCATATAACAGTGAGTATTATATTATGGACAGTTATAACTAAACAATTGAAATATTAGTCTCTCCCTTCTCTGTTCTTGCCTCTGTTTCCCCTTCTTCCCCACCCATCTCCATATGTAACTGGTAGTGAAGTAATGAGAAAAAAGTATAATAGTGGAAGGATTCAAAAGCACAGTTAAGAACAGAACAAATTGGATTCCAGCCAGTTTAGGATAAATAGTCTTCAGAGATTGTACATCAAGCTTCTCATAATGGAACAAGGCTTCCTTCTCATTTTAGCGATTAGTATTCTCACTGGAATGAATAAGTTGCATTTATTATTATATGGGCAATTCCTTGTACCAATTTTCTTCATCAACCATTTTTCAAAAGTTATTTTCTTCTTTTAAAGCTGATATATTTTTTAATTTATTTAAAAGGACTTTTATCCCACCTATCAGTTGTATTTCTGTAATCTCTCTGGAGAAACATAGTAGTCCTGAGTCTTCGACATTAAAGCATTTATTTGACCCCTAGTGTATGAGCTACATTTGTTAGCAATGATAAAATTGTATTCATTTATAAGTATTGGCTAGGGAGCTAACTATATAGTCATGTTATTTGGAACTTTGAATGAAATTGTTCAAACTATTCAAAGTTCTTGAGTAGACCCCTCCAACTCTTAAGCTTCCAGTGCTGCCAGAACCTACTTTAAGCTCTATTGTTTGCTGTTTGAAACACTATAATCCTTCAGTTGTGACAGCCAGAGGTTTCTTACCTTTGGTCTGTCTTATTCACTGTTTGTTTATATTTAGCTCATGTCTTTTTCACTGATAGCTCAAGGCAAGTTACATTCAGGTACTGTAGGTAGTATGCAAGTACTAGCTTGGACAGTAGAGCAACAATTCTTTGCCTAAGGGACATGAACCATAGCTTTCCTTGGAATCTGTACAAAGATGCTCTTAAACCAGTTGGCTCTGTTCCAGGGGATGTGACCACTCCCTCTTCAGTGTTCCTAGTCCCTTCTGGTATTCAGGCCCATTCAGTAAAGTCCGCGGGAGAGCTGGCGCTCCAAGGTGCATTGGCACCACTGATGCACAGTGCTTCTGCACTGTTTGGCGCAACATGCATTGGTGACACATGGCACGTCAGGGCTCTCAACACTTGCGCACTCAGAGCATGGGGCCCAAGCTCCTTTAACGCACCCTGTTGCATTGACATATCAATCACCAGTTTTACTGATTCAAGACTTATTGGTGCATATGATATCTTGTCTCTTGTGGGAAAACAGTGCTGATGTATATGCCGGTCACCCTAGATCAAGGAAAGAGGAAGATTTTATTGCCTCTGCCCCTCCAATCACAAGGTTTTGGACTGGAGACTCAAAACTCAGTCTGCTCTATATTATATCTTGCCTCCAAAATGGAATAACAAGAACCCATTCTAGTCTCCAATGAAGGTGTTCACGTCCCACTCCAGGTCAGGGCGCATCTGTCACTTGACCAAATAGTATATTTTGTGAAAAGTTTATTTACCTCTTTAGCTAAGGAGACAGCAGGCACTGTCTATTCTATCCTCTCCTCTCCTCTTCACTATTGTGATGGTGATCTCACAAACTGGAGTCCCAGTTTCACCCATGGAGTGAATACATCATCAGAACCCTTACTGAAAGGTTCAATTGCAGTGGAGTCAAGTTTGTCAGAGGTGATAGACCAGGGAATTTCTTCTCTGGGGCAACTGGGAAAAAAAATCTCCCCCCCCCCCCTCTCAGTTGCCACCTTCATCATTGGAGTCCTGGATTAGTGAGCCCTTACCATTAGTTTCTGAAGAAGAATCTACAAAGATACTTTCTGATCCACTTCCGGATCCTTCTGACAATACATCACCATCAGAAAATCTTACCTCTTCCAAGGTTGTGGAGAAAATGGGAACACTTGGCATCAATGTGCATAAAGATAAAGACCCCCACTTGAAAATCTTTGGGCTCCTTTACATTCTGCATGCTCCATCAGAACCAACGGCTCTTCTAGTCCACAACATTCTATACCTGTTACAGATGAAAATGTGGGGAAACGCCCATTTCTGGCATTCCTATGGCTAGGCAGTTACATCTAAAATATAGAATTAAAAAAAATCACTGGGATCTGGAGCAAGTTACCCCCATGCTTATTTGTTTCCCCAGACCGTAAACGTCAGTCTTTGCTGGTTGCTGTCTGAATCCAATTCCCCTTTTTCTCTTTTCCCCTTTTTCTTCTGCCGAAGAAGCAGAGAGCCATGATGACATTGAATCAACAGAATGAAGACTTATTAATTAATGGTAGTAACAGGTGCACTAGCAAGTCACCGCATGCACTCTTTTCTTCATGTCCATCCTCTAGCCTTTCTGTGTTTTCTTCCAATTCATTTGGAACAGTTGTGGGGATTCTGGTGCCATGTGCCTTCATTTGCAACTACTGGGGATTTTCTCTGATTTTAATACTCTCTCTCTCTCACTGTTCTTAGTATGGTCATTGCAGCAACAACCTTGAGGTTGAGAGCTATGCATCCGGGCTCCTTCCAAAACCCAGTATCATGGACTCTAAAACTAGCTGCTTGGTGGCACCCTTAACGATGACCATGACTCCCTCCCTGCCCCAGAGGCTATGAACACTACCTCCGCAGCCAGCCCTGGGGTATAAGACTTGATTAGGTACCAAACCTGGAAGCTTCTGAATAGCAGCAAACAGTACTGCCATTGAACAAGGACCATGGTTCTAATTGAGCTCAAAGGAGCAGGAAGAAACTGCTGGTTCAAAAATTCATTGGTATTTCGGACAATAATTTGAATATGTAATGAAGAGAGAGTTATATTTAATGTCTAATGTTTTGTAGCTGTTTTCTTTAGACAAAGGTACTTTCTATCTTATTTTTAAATGTTTCTAAATTAGTATTAAAATTTTATGCTAAGCATTTTCTTTGTAGGTAATGCAATAGATATGAACGTCCAGTGGTGTCCTCACAAAATCTTCCATTTTCCTTTGATTACTACTAAACTCTTCCACACAATTAACCCTGGCAAGGAGAGACTTCATTTGTTTAAAGTCAACTTTATTCAAATTTAGCACTTTATTTTTAATATACTTGACTTATGAAAGTCCTTTAAGACCATGACTGGATCATCATTTGGAAGAAGTCGTATTATTTGATGTCTCACATTTTGTATCATCTGGGAGCAGAGTTTGTCACAAAGAACAATATTGTAACACTGTTATAAAGTGACTTGCCTAGCAGAGGAGAGAAGACATTTAAGATCTCAGAAAGCCTATGCCTACTAGGCTTTATGGTGTTTGTCAGTATTACACAGCATTATTCAGCAAGGCGCTTTCTTACCCATAATACAGTTCTGCTCTAGTATACCTAAGGTGGCCTAACCAGGCCAGCTTCTGGGAAATATTGCACAATCGTAATGACTTATCTGCTAAAACAACCTGAAACTTCAGAAGAGTACAGTTTGGTTGCACCTGCATGCTTAAACGTATCATGGAAAAACTCCTCACATCAATGGCTGCAGTATAGGTAGAAAGTATTAAACAGTCCAAACACTTTTGAATTAAAGCGCAATTTCGTTGCTTAATATATACTTTTCAAAACTGCTACTCCAAAAGTCATAAATGCAGTACAGTAGGGGGACCTGGTTGAAAACTACTGTACTGCATTTATGACTTTTGGAGTAGCCACTTTGAAAAGTATATATTAAACAACGAAATTGTGCTTTAATTCAAAAGTGTTTGGACTGTTTAATACTTTCTGCTCTCTACCTTCATGTGTGGCTAATGCTTTGGAGAGCAGTTATCTCCTTTTCTGATATTGGATTTCTCCTGCAGTATAGGTAGACCATGGGAACAGAGGGAAATGCTGATATGAATTACAGGCTTTTCTTGAAGGTTAGCTAGTGAAAAAATAGCACCAGCTCGACAGGCTACAAGGGACATTTTCACACACAGGCACATCCCTCCTCTCTTTCTCTAATTCACCTTTTATTCATACAGTTGCGTAGCTCAGGTGTGATATACAGACTTGTACAAGCTCATTTTCTTAAATAATATAATCTTTATTGTATGAATATCTGCCTTTGTATGTATCTTATTCTGTCTGTTGCTTCTGGGAAGTGGACCTGGACCGACTAAATTCTTCTGAGACCCCTGCCTCATACCCATTCCAATAAGATGAATTCCAGTTCTGGATTCACTGAGGTCCTCACGCTTATCTTGTTTTATTTCAGTGATAGATATGGCACTGTGGGCTAGGTTCCATATGAGTGAATAAAAACATCTGTTGCTAAAGTATATGGAAGCCGCAGGGAGGATATGTTAGTTTTCAGCTGTTCCAAGAAGTTGTGCAATCTCTGACTTAGAAGATTAGAGGGAGGAAGATCATTACTGAGAAAAAAATTGAATATTTATTTTGATGGATACAAGTTTGCTTGGATGAGGAACCATTATGTTAAAGTTTTCAGCTCAAGGCTTTAGTCTCAGAGGTTTGAACATAATTGTAAAACTGAGGACAGTGGTGAATGCTCTGAGTCTCCTAGCAAACGATTATGCAAAAGGATATTTGCATGAAATCAAACTATTTTGTAATGTACTTAAGAATGGGACAGTGAGTCCCAAGATGAAGATAGAAATTGAAGTTTCTGTCAGGGGCAGAAAGGAATTTTCTCAGCTTACTTGCAGATGATATAGCAATGAATATGAATGTGAACACATTGCCTACCATCAGGAGTATAGGAATTAAACCAGGAGGCCTTTCTGGCCATATGCAAGAGGTGAGTTGTCAGAATACTAGATTTCATGGTGTCTTGTTTCAACAGAGAGGTTTCCAGGTTGTTCAGCAAATTCAAAGATCCATGGGTGATAGCTACAGATGCAGTGTCTCAGAAGCAGATCAGCTCACTGCTCTGTATTTTCTCAGTGGTGAATTTGAGAAGATTTAGAAAAATGGAAGCATATCAATCCAAAGTGATTGTGATAGCTTACTAGCTCAGGAGTCCATGATTTTTGGACATTGTGGAAATACGGATAGCAAAGTCTTCCCAACTTGTCTCATGGAGGATTGTCAGCTAAGAGGCATCTTCAAGAAACCCAGAATCACTACCTGTGACAACCTGTTAACTGAAAAGCTTTCTCTAAAGAATGACTTTTCAGACCGCAGAAGCAGGTTTACTAAAGTCAAAAAAGGCTTCCATTTGGAGAAAGTTTGCATTCTTAAATTGAGAGGAACATTTCTGTTCTTACAGCCTCAATGAAATCCATTTGAAATTTTTGTTTGTCTTTGTAAAGGCCTAAAAGTAGCTACATTAAGGATGCAAATTGAAGCACTGTTGGCAGTACAAGATCAAATGCATGGAAGAACACTATCTTCCCACCTACATGATAACAGTGGCTTGCAACAGCATTCCAGCCCCCTAAAATGTCATTACATTTGTATGAATTACAAATGACACTTAACATAGATTGTTCCAAACTTTGTTTATTGCAAACCAGTATACTCTTAAAGTACATTTTCAAAGTCACAATTCATTATTTCTTAGCATTTTTTTGTAAAATAAAATAAAAAACTGAAAATGCTGTTTGCTTAAGTATTCAACCCTTGTGCTGTGGAAGCTCCAAGTTATCGAGATGAAAGATATTGCCCTAACAATTGGCTTCTTTCTACTTGTCAATCATTAAAAATGGTCAGTTTTTCTAGATAAAATACCCACTAATTCCAGTGCCATTGATCAGACTGTGAATCTGAAGGAAAAGCTGTGAAAATGAAGGCCAAAGAGCGTTCTAAGGAAATTAAAGGTAAAGTTATAAATGTGTACAAATAGGAAAAGGCTACAAAATAACATCTAAGTGCTTGGATAGCCTAATGAGCACTGTTGGATCAGTTGTGAGGAAATGGAAGTTTCATTTGTAATCCACAGAAATCTGACTTTTTAGAGGTTTGAATACTTTTGCAAGTCACTGTATAGTGTTTTGGAGAGCTCCTTAGTTTAGATGATTGTTAACAAAACGTAAATCTGGTTTTGAAGGCACTAATGAAGCCACTGTTTGAACCTGAGGCTTCAGTTTCCTTATTTCTTTATATAATGGTGTTCCTGGTAGCAGGTGGTTCAGTAAGAAATATCAGCAAACTGCAGACCCTTTTCGGTTTCCCCTTTTCTTGAATTCTTTTGCTTTACTCCTGAGGTGAATTAGGTTTCATTTGAATCGTAAGGTAATATTATCTTATGCCCAGAACGCTGGTCTCTATTAGAGAAAAGTTTTAATTGGATATTAAGAGATTTAAAAAAAAAAAAAAAAATTTTAGAAGATTCTGAAATCCTCCTAGAAATCAGCGCATTTTGTTTTGTTTGTGGCAACTAAGGGTAAATCAGCTTCTAAGATGTCCATTGCCAGATGAATACAAAATTGTAACTTTTGAGGCTTGCAAAGCAGAAGTCTGTTTTGGTTCTGAGCTTTGTGAGACCTTGTCCAGCAAGAGCTGTGGCAATGTTAGGGAGACTGCATGTGTTGGTTAGAGATCTATAAGGCTACTGTTTAGGAGTTGATACATACCTTTTTACTGACTTATCGTTGACAAGTGGGCATCAGTAAATATGTTCAGAAGAAAGAGCTCCGCAAGCTGTATTTAACTCATTCTGCTAGCAGAATGCTACAGAACAAGAATTTTTCTTACCTGCTGATTTGCTTTCTGTTAGGGTGCTTTTGGGCCAGAACAGAGAGGAGAATATTCTTAAGGAGGGTTTGATCTGTCTTGTCAGAAGCTACTTTGATTTGAACTGAAATTTGCAATAATTGTATTTAGTTATAGTGATGCATGTAAAGTGTGAATGTAACATGCATGCATTCTAGGGGCATATTGTTAAAGATAAGGGGCATGAACATAAAGGATAAAGATATTTAACTAAAAAAAAAATAAAGTAAGAGACTAGACTAAGAAAAAAGGTTACCTACGAATACGAACAAAAAAGGATGCAGTGGCAAGAGGAATATACTACTGCAGGGATGGCGAACTCCAATCCTCGAAGACCGCAAACAGGCCAGGTTTTCAGGATATCCACAATGAATATGCATGAGAAAGATCTGCAGGCACTGCCTCCACTGGATGCAAATCTTTCTCATGCGTCCTCATCGTGGATATCCTGAAAACCTGGCCTGTTTGCGGCCCTCGAGGACTGGAGGTTGCCATCCCTGTTCTACTGCTTTTGAGGTCAAAGTGAATTTCCATATACTGGATTAAATGATAAATGTTTTTGCGTTATAACAATAGAAAATTTGTTGTTAAACTAGAAGGAACACCATGTTATCCCTTCAACAACAACAAAAATAAGAAAAACAAATTCTTTGAATAGGGATGGTACCTGTTCAAGGCTAACAAATATTAAAAGATAAATAAGGTTCCTTCCTCAGGCTGTAAATATTTTTCCTGGTTTTAATTTAATTTAATGTAATGTTTCCCTGCAGGTCAGAGTTAGTTCTGAGCAAGAACACTTCCTTATTGTACCTTTTGGACTTCTGTACAGTGAGGTTACTGCATCCAGTCTGGTAAGCAATTAAGTAGTACACAAACTAGAATACTTAATGTTTGCATCTCTCTAGCACTTTTTCCTTGTGACAGAGGGCAGAAGGTATGGTCTAATGATGAGAGCATTTTCATATGATTTAAGAGAATGCCCTCTTCCATCTACTTTCTTTGACTCTAGACAAATTTCTCTGATGACCAGCAGTTCAGAGTTAGTCATGCTTGACACCAAATGGATGAATTCTTTGAGTGTTTTGTTTTTGGTTTGTTTTTTTTAATGAAGAAAGCCAGTGAAAGGATTTACCCTGTGTGTGCTGTTACCTCATGGCTCCCCTCTGTTTTTGTCAGCCAAGCCTGTCAAATGTGTTTTGCTTCTCTGGTTCCACAAAGCCTGAAAACATCACCTTTTTTTTTTTCCTTCAGGCTGTTTGCCTAACCCCTACCCCTAGATCAACCTAGATAGGGTTTTGGTGCTTTCAGTTTTATTTATTTATTTTTTTTGTTAGCCTGCTGAACTAGCCTGCATTTTATTTTTCAGTGCAGCCACACCAGCAGGCTACTCAGCCAATTTTTTAAAAATCTCATTGGATTGTCTTTTATAAGGAAGATCCTAGTGACTTATCCACCTTATATAAGATTTCATCGTAAGTGTTCTGTACATATCCTAAGTTGCTGTCTAAGGTGGTGTCTGATTTCTACCTTAATCAGTCAGTCATTATCCCAATGCTTTTTTTCCCCCTATATCATATCTCCATAAATGTGGTGGGGTTGGGTTCCATGTGGGAATTTGATCTACTTTGGGTAAATGCACATAAACATGCTGCAGAGCAGACTAGATGGGCCTTTTGCCAACATTTACTATGAAACATTTTTTTATTCTGATTCTGGGGCAGAGTCAAGATGGCAGAAAGCTACTGAATACTTTCTTGCTTACCTCTAAATTCTTGCCTATTTCTTCGTCATGGGGAAAAGGAAGGGGAAGGCCAGAGTGTTCCCTGCTGAGTCCTGCTCCTTCTGCATCTAGCCCCATGAACCAATTTCTGCAGAGGACAGCGTACTCCTCGCTTCTTGCTTGCTCCAATGTTGGAGCAAGCATGAACCATGGGTAAGGAGGTTCCCCACCATTGTCGTCCCCGATGCTGAGATATCGCTCTCACCGGAGCATCGTGAACCAACACGTCAGCCCAGGAGTAAGCATGAAGAGCTGCCAGAATTTCATGGTGAGCAGTCTCATCCCTATGACGTCTCTGCTGTCATGGGGGGGGGGGGGGGGAGGGGAAGCCGTTTGATCAACCCGCAGTGTGCCAGAGCTTTTTGCTGGAGTCCATGGAGCCACTTGGGCAGCAGAATGAAGATTCTTTAAGAGGTCTGTTTGGTTAAGGTCTGGGGAAGTACACTCAAGGTCTGTAGCTACAGCTCAAGAGTTGGTGTAACTCACTTTTTTTTCAAGAGGTAAAGTGGTAACCTTGGAAGGAATTTGGGATGCAATTAATGTTTTGTCAATTAAAAGAAAAAAAACATTTTTTTTATTGAGCCAGTTCAAAAATTACAGCCATTCACTAAACAATGTAAGACAGCCTCCAACAGCACAAACCTTATGATATAATAACAATAGCATAAGCAAGTCCCTCTTTGCTCCTCCCCTCCCTCCCCCCACCCTCCCCCGGACAGATAAGGAGAATCCATTTGGTGCTGAGTATTGTCATGTGACCCATCTTTGTGACTGAACTGCTGTCTTCAGAGAGGATCTGTTAAAAAAAAAAAAAATAAAAAAATAATAATACCTTTGCTGCCCTCCATTTAACTCAGTCACCCAAAATGTGCCTCAAGCTCACGCATACCAAATGTGACTGCATGATTGTTTCTTTGAAGACCAGGATAGTCACCCAGACTGGTGATGTCATTCTGATGGCGTGGGCACGGACACATTCTCTAGAGCATTCTAGGAAATTCTTGAAAATCTCTCTAAGCGTTCGCGTTGGGTCCTACACTAGTGCATGTATTTCTTTACAACAAAATGATGCCTGTCACGGTGCCATTTTAACATACCAGCAGGCAGGGCAGAGGTGCCTGGGGATTACTCCTGCCCCCATGTAGGCATTTTGGACCTGTGGAATGGAGTAAGATAGTTTCAAGGATGTTAATTTTGGATCGCACCTTATAATTTAAGCTTTTCTTCCAGTTTAAAAAGAAAAAAAAAGGGGGAATTCTGACCAATCAAAAGCAATTTGTTCTATCATGTTGGCAGGTTGTTCTTATTTCTCCCATTTTGTTGAAGACAACCCTTAGCTAGAGAGCCCCATTTGTGTAATTACTGTTCAATTTACTCTCCGTTGCCTCAGGTATAAAAAGATTGTAAGCCCTCTAGGGCTAGGGAAATATCTACAGTACCTGAATGTAATCTGCTTTGAAGTGCCAAAATTAGGAATATAAAATCTAAATAAAACTGCTGGTCTTCAGAGAAAGCAATGTTGCTTACCTGGAGTCAAACAGCTCCCCTAGTCACACAAACCCTTCTTCCTCCCGTTCTGGAGTTGAATCTTTTATCTTAAGTACAGCAGAAAGGCCCATTCTGTGACCTGTGCTGCCCGTGCATATTCAGATCTGCAAGAATTTTCTGGGAAGCTCTGGTAAACATGACTGTGCCTATGCTATCAGGATGTCACCCATACATATGAATACTGAACTATCTTCAGAGAACACCTGTTACAGGTAAGCTTTGCTTTTGTAACGATTAATGGGATCCTGTTCGTGTGAAAAATGCTAAATAAAATGTTTGAGTATTTTAACCTGGGGTTGTGGGGGGAAGCGAAGCAATAATCAATGTTGTTAATGCAGTTTATTGCTGCTTTCTCCTCCCAGTAAGTCTGCACAAAAAATGGTGTGGAGTTAGGTTGGGGAGGAAAGGTACACATGGGGATTGCATTTTTAAATCATCGCATCTATTTTCTGGAGCATACTTACGCAGATACTTTTGTACCATGTTGTGCGCATTGGTCAAATTTTCAAGGGAAACTTCACAAGGCATTCTCTTTGAAAATGAACTTGCAGTCCCACAGATACAGAATGTGGTTCTCATTATTGCCCTCCTTGGTTTCAAATACACAACCTTGTATATAAAAAGATAAATCTCAATTCTGCAACTTTCATTACGGTTTGCACACCGTACAATGCCTTCCTTCCACGTGCACAGCCACTATTCCCTTTCAAGAGACACTTACACAGTTCCTCCAAAATACAACCCATCCACCCCTCACACCCCAAAATTGAAAATAAAAACCCTTGCACAAACAACCCCCACATTCCAGAAACACCATCCAGGCCTGTAAACACACACATGCATCCCCCTACACACATTTCTCTACCATCCTACAAACCACATACAAAATCCAGCTCCAAACACTTCTCCACACACACATTCTCCTATCCCCTAGGTCCATCATACAGATAAATACACACACTTACACTAAATCCCCCACTAACACCTCAACATACCATAGTCCTCTACACAATTCTTCCAAAACACAACCTTCATACACACATGTATTCCCTGCTGCATACCCTCTCCACAAATATCCAGCCCCCACAAAACACTCCTCTCCCTCCCCCTGAAACTTACCTTTCTCTCACCCACATCCTCCCATACAAACATGCACTTTCTGACACACACCACCCTAAGAAAATTATTTTGGAGGAGAGTTAGCAACAGAAGTATATGGCAAATGCATTTTGTCCCTCGAAATAACTGCTGGAGGTAAAGAATGCCTTTGGGGATCATGTATATTCCTTGGAATACACCTTTTCCTTGTTTCCATTTTAAAACTAACCAAGGAGGGAGTGAAGATCAGATGCTTTCATATAACTGAGTGTTTCCTGATTCACAAGTTTGTTTTAAAAAAAATGGAATTTGCTCTCTTTTTTTATTTCTGCATGGTATTGGTTGTGGTCACTTAAACTTTAAAGCATTTCGCTAAAAATAAACTACTGAAAATATTTTTGTACGCTGCAAGATATTAATGCATTGAATATAAATAACAGCAATCCTGTCTGATATCCTTGATAGCAAAAATTAATTTTTGTCCAGAAAAATTTCTTAGCTTTGGTAATTGTTGCTGATCAATGCCACTGTGAAAAACAAAAATTAGCTGAATGTTATGTTGAATGGCATGTTACTATTTTCTTTTGTAATCGTTCTGTTCTGTGTTCAATGTTACTGTATCAACAGGTTAAGATCAATCTCCAAGGAGATGTGGTTGACCGTGGTAGCACTAACCTAGGAGTAAATCAGGCTGGCTTTACACTGCACTCTGCAATCTATGCAGCCCGACCTGACATTAAATGCATCGTTCATATTCACACGCCAGCTGGGGCAGCAGTAAGCATTTATTTGTTTCTTTTAATTTAAGATTGTTAATTTTAGCTATTTAGAATGGCTTAGTTCTAGTTTTTCATTTTATGGCGACCAGGACTTGTTCTCAAGATACGTTTCCTAGCAATGAGCTGTGTAATGTAGTGATTGGAGTGCAGCGTTGTGGACCTGGTCTCATTCTCCTGTCTATCACTGAGACTGTGACCTTGGCTTGGTCACTTATCCTGTCCATACACAAACTTGAAATGTAAGGTTTTTTTGAGATGGAGTATTCTAGCCATATAAATTATTTTGTACGTTGACAGTATGGTTAGACATTTTAAAGATGAAAATGTTTTCCAGAAGTGACATATATTGATGAACTAATAAATCAAAATGGTAGTGCCACATATTAATTTACAGTTTCAATAGAAAAGTAAAATAAGTTGTCATCAACCAGCACCAAGCAAACCCTTCTCATTCAAAAATGATTTTATTTCGGACTGAAAAAAACAAAAACCTTAACTTTACATTTATAATATGTATCCTGTTACACCCTTAATTCACATATATTAAGAGAATACCTTTTGAATCTTATAAACCGTTGTGATGGCTTCACCGAATGACGGTATATAAAACTCAACAAATAAATAAAAATAAATAATTTCAGTGTGGCTATGCTAGCCACATACGATCTCTTCAGTTTGCTTCCAGAATTCATAATTGCTGGATGTGAGGGTGATCTGGCTGTGGCATCTGTCAGCCCATTGATCGTTAGGGTTGATCCAGCAGATCTGGCTGGCTAGGCAGGTGTCCCCTTCCTTCTTTACCATTCAATGCTCATTCCTCCCAAAGCTGTGTGCTCAGTCGAAGAGCATGACCTTCCCATAGAAGAAGTACCGCTTGTCGATCAAAGGTAGAATAACTGTACTCCCCTGATAGAACCTCCAGACAAGCTCAAGAATTCATAATTGCTATATTTCCACTACAAGGATGTAATTCTAAAAAAAAAAAAAAAAAAAGAGGTATGTTTGCACTTTTGAATGTGCATACCTTGTAGCTAATTTTCAAAGGGATATTGCACAGGGTTTAGTTTTGTATCTTTGTTGCTTTGCTAAGCCAGCTTGCATTTTTTTTCTTCATAGCCACACCAGCAGATGCCCAGCTGAATTTTTCAGTTCTTTGACTCATCTTTCTGAAGAAAAATATGTCTTTAGATTTTCTTCATTATGTCTGAGAAGCAGGCCAGTGGCTTCAAGTTTCCTATCACTTATAAACAGAATATATTCCTTACTGACCATCACAAGATTTGCTATAAGTATCTGAGACAAGTCCACACTTACATCTTTACAAAGAAGTCACTCAGAGTAATTCAGGCCTTGAAGGATATGCTCTTTGCCTTCCTTGACAGCAAGGATATTGGAAATTCAACCTAAGGTCCGTGGTGCAACACTGATCACTAGTAGCCAGGCTTTGTTTTACTAAAGTAAAAAAAAAAAAAAAAAATAGCAATCAATCAAGCAAATAAACTAAACTGTGTCAAATAGATCCTCAATCACTTCAGCTTATTTGTCCAAAGTTGGGCCCAGGAGCCAAGAGGAAATATCACTGTCCCTATTCAGGATGATTCCAGGGCTCAGCCTCTTGTTGAGCCTTTGCAACTCTCGTGTCTCTGTATGATTCAAAGAGCCAGAAGGTTCCATATCATCCAAAGCATCCATGGTTGTTGGTAAGCTTTGCCTCTCAGGCTCAGACAGTGCTGCACAAGTCTCCAGAGGTCTATTTGAAGCCTTTGAAAGTGACCTCTAGAGAGTCATGGAAGATGGCCACTATCTTATGAAGTAAACCCAGACATAGTCAGAAGCTATTCCAGGCAGCATTGGATAGGAGAATTGCTGAAGTGTTTGCTTAGCAGTTTGCACTCCCTTCTTCAAGCATTTAAACTCTTTATTCTAATGATGCTGCTCTCAGTGCAGAGCTTGCTGGCACCAGCTCAGGTAGGACCAGCAACCCAAGCCTATTTGTGTCATGTTTGTGCTAAGTCAGCTGAACTCTTTTGAATTGGGAAGCCTCTGCTGCCCCTCCGCAGTGCTTGGTCCTGATGCCCAAAGAATCAAGTTTTAGGTCACTTCATCTCTGGATTGGTATATTCTCATGCATCTATTAAATCAATGTTTTCTGAGCCTGAAGAGTCCTGAGATCCTGGATACTTGTCAGAGGAATATTGTTCCAAAGCAGAATACTCAACTGACATTCTATCATGGCCATGTCTACAACAGGCCGAGAATAAGTCTCCACCTGAAGACCTTTCTTTCCCTGACTTAGTCCAGAGGTTGCCAAGGCCATCTCTTTTAAGTTACAAGCTGAGGGTAAGCCCAGGGTACACCTTGTCCTCCTCAAATATCTGGGTGCCCCTAAAGAATTGGTGGCAATACACAATCACCCTTTCTTCCAGGATGAACAGAAGAGAATATGTGAGACACCATAATGTACTTCTTGTTGGAAAGAAGGCTGAAATGAAGTATTGTGTCCAGCATCTGAGGGATTTAACAAGCCCCAGTTACCTCAACAAACTGGGTAATTGAATCTGCCATAAAACGGCCAACACATCTATGATTCACATCTCAGGACCTCCTGGACTTGACTACCAGATTCTAGATCTTTTGGGCAAGAAATGTTCTTGCAAAGCTATGCTCATCCCATTTATTTTCTTGCCAAATCTACATGACATATTTGCATGCAATATTGAAAGGTCCAGGAATTCACCATTCACCAATTCCCTTAAGCAAAACTGGCAGATTAATTACCTGATGGAGGCCCATGAGGAGTGAGAGAAGCATCTGTTCTGCATAGCCTATGCTTCTGAAACACAAGAGTCTCTTCATGGCCATTGATGCCTACAAGGAAAGGCTTAAGAATATAAGAAATGCCATACTGTGTCAGGCCAAAGATCCATCAAGTCCCTCATCCTGTGTCCACCAATTAACAATTCAGGTCACAAGTAACTGGTAGGATCCCTAAGGTTCAGTCTTCCTTGCTCATAACCAGGGTTAGGTGGCTTTGCCATGTCTACATGCTAACAATAGTTTATGGACTTTTTGTCCAGGAACTTGTCTAAACCCTTTTTAAACCCAACTATTCTAACTGCTTTCACCACATCCTCTGATAACAAATTCCACTGTCTAGTTTTGCACACCAAGTTGAAAAAAGATACTTTCTCAATTTGTTTTCCATGTGTCTTCTATTAGCTTCATGAAGTGTCCTCTAGTTCTAGTACTGTTGGAAAGGGTAAATAACTGTTCCCTATTTACCTGTTCCACCCCACTCATGATTTTGTAGACCTATATCATGTCTCCTCTCAGCAGTCTCTTCAGTCTGAAGATCCCTAACCTGTTTAACCTTTCCTCATAAGGCACATATTCTATCCCCTTCGTCATTTTTGCTGCCTTTCTCTGTACTTTTTCTAGTTCCACTATCTTTTTTTGAGATGGGGGCAACTAGAACTGCATACAGTACTGAAGCTACGAGTTCAGTACATTATATCTTTTGAGGGGGGGGGGGGGGTTTCCATTCCTAAACTAATACTTAACATTATATTTTCTTTTTTGACCATCGCCTCACACTGAGCTGAGGATTTCAAAGTATTGTCCACAGTAACTCTAAGATCCTTTTCCTGAGTGATGATGCTCAAAATGGAACCCAGCATCACATACCTATAGTTTAGATTATTCTTCCCTATATGTGTCATTTTGTAATTGTCCACATTAAGTTTCATCTGTCATTTAGATGCCCAATCCTCCAGTCTCATAAGATCCTCTTGCAAATCCTTACAATCGACTGGTGATCTATTTTGAACAATTTTGTCATTTGCAAATTTTATCACCTCACTCATGGCTGCGTTTTCCAAGTCATTTAAAAATATATTAAAAAGCATCAATCCCAGCACAGATCCTTGGGGTGCTGCAGTATTTACATTTCTCCATTCAGTCCTACTGTTTCCTTTCTTTAAGCTAACTACCAATCCACAATAGGACATTGCCTCCTATCCAGTTTCTCTCTGATTTCCTGATGAGCCTCTCGTGAGAAACTTTGTCAAACACCTTTTGAAAATCCAACTCACATATCAACCAACTCACTCTTATCCATATATTTATTAACCCCTTCAAAAAATCTAACAGGTTTATAAGGTAAGACTTTCATTTGCTAAATACATACTGAGGCTGCCCCATTAATCTGTCTTATCTAGATGGCCAGTAATTTTGTTCTTTGGAATAGCTTCTTTCATTTTGTCCAGCACTGACATTGAGCTCACTGGTCTGCAGTTTTCTGTATCACCCCTGGAACTCTTAAGAAATGGGCATTATATTGGTTGCCTTCTATTCCTCAGGTAGTTAACTGATTTGAATTAGAAATTAACGATAATTAGTAATAAGTCTGCAATTTCATTTTTTGGTTCTTTCACAACTCGAAAATGTATACCATCCGGTTCCTACAATTTGTTTGTCAGTTTACTGTATTGCATTTTCCTCGTTCATTATGATTTGCTTCAGTTCCTCTGAATTATCACCCTCAATATTTCTGGTGTAATTCATGGAAGATTGCCATTCTATACGGCAGTCTCTTATTCAATGCCATTTCCAAAACCTCCTCTACATCTGGGAAATTTTGTAGTAGTCTGCCTAGGAAGCAAATTTTCCCTCCATTGCTTCCCAACCCTTTTTCTCAAAACAGCAGGATTCAAGGCAGGCTTCAAGACCAAAGGACTCCATAAAGCCAACCTGAGAGATGTTTTTGACTAAATCCAGTAGAGTTTGTTAGATTCCCACTCTTTTCTGGAAGACCTCCATGTAGGGGAAGGTAGCGGTTTTACCTAAATTGTAGACCTTGTATAATCTCAAACAGTTGAGTTCTCTAGTTCATTATAGGAAGGTTACAAATTACTTTAATTGGGAATCCTCTCAAATCATATGCCCAAAAGAGCATGGAGAATCATGCAACACTAGAACCTGCTTAAGGTGGAAAGTTTCTTCTTGCAGGCCATAGGCATTGAACTTTTTCCACCACAAGAGAGCAGGTTGGTATTTTACCTTGAACAAATTCTTGAAAATGGAAATGTTCAAGATGGTTACTCTGGGTTCCATAATTCCCTTTCTGAACAAAGGAGACTGGCTATGTTCTTTTGGATCTAAAGGAAGCATTCATTTACATAGACTTGCATCCCAATCACAAGAGGTTTCTTGGGTTTGTAGTAGGGACACAAGATCTTTAGTATTGTATTCTGTCTTTTGACCTAGCTTCAGCACCACAGGTATTTCCAAAATATGTTGGTCATTGTGGCATTTATATGCAAGCTAGATGTTCATGTGTTTTTCTGCTTGAATAATTGGCTATTTAAAACAGCATCTTGGACAGAAGCAGACAAATCCATGCATAATACCATCTGGATGCTGCAGTTACTAGAATTTATCAGCTACCCCAGATCTGATTTGAATTTGACAGCATAATTGGAATTTCTAGAGGAGGGGGGTAGTATGAAAGATAGCTGACATGATGGCTCATTTCCTCATCTACAGGGCTGACAGTTATAGGAGTGTCAAAAAGAGTAAGTCAGACTTGGCAAACATCATCAGCTTTTTTCATGATGAGAATGTTGGGACTTATGACTTTTTTGGGTCATGTAACTCCTATGTCATATCTCCATATCAGACAAGGCCAATGGACCCCAAAGTCTCAGTGGAAGAAAGCCACTTAGGGACTCCAGGAGAACATCTGTCAGATAGCTCAGACTTTCTGACATGGTGGTTGTCCCATTCCAATATGACCTGGAATTTATCCTTTCAAATCCCTCCTCACCAAGTTATCTTAACCACAGATTTACTGCTAGGTAGATATGGTATTTACTCCTGGGGGAATACTACACACAAAAATTTAAAATTCTGCATGTTTTATATTGGTCAAATAATTTAAAATGTAATGCAGAAGAGTTATTCAGATGCAGAGTTTCATATTTTGAGCAGAATTCCCTAAAAGTATACTGACTCCTTACTCCACTCCGACTCTTTACTCCCCTTTCACTCAGCCTCACAGGCCCCAACTCCTTTGTCCTCCACTATCTCTCCCATTCTCCACCACACTCAATGCCTTCCACTTTATCTCCATCCCCAGCCTTCCACTCTCAGAGTTTGATCCTTTTCTCTTATAGCCCCTCACACAGGCTGTTGCCGCGCACACACAGGCTCCCTCTGTCCCACTCACACACTCCCTCTCAAAGGCTCCCCTGCTCTCTCTCTCTGGCACCCAAATGCATCCTCAGTGCGCAGTACCACACTTCTCTCCATCTCTATTTATTTCTACATTCTTATATATTGCTCCACAGAGTAGTTCTGGTTGGTGCAGTTTACATTAAAAATTCAATGTAATCATCAAATACACAAGTTTTCCTGCTTCTCCTGTCTTCTTTGGCCACAAGTGGGATAAGCTTTGCTCATGGCCTGGCGTCCTCACTCTTCTTCTGCAAGCGGGATAGACTTCACTCATGGCCTGGGAGCCTTCCTGTTCTACCACGAGCGGGATGGGCTCTGCTTGTGACCCAGCGGCCTCCCTCTTCTACCGCTCACGGGATGGGATCTGCTCGCAGCTGCTAACTTTCTTGTGCTTCTGTTGCAAGCGGGATCGGCTCCGTTTGCAGCCTTGTGGCCTTCCTGTTCTTCTGCTGTGAATGGCATAGACTTCACTCACAGCCTGGCGGACTCGCTGTTCTGCCATGAGCGGGATAGATCTGCTTGCAGCCCAGCTGCCTTCATATTCTTCTGCCGCTCACAGGATAGGCTCCAATTATGGCCGCCAACTTCCCTGTGCTTCTGCCGCAAACCTGATGTGTTCTGCAAGCAGTCTACAAGCCTTTCTACAAATTGTGTGCAAAAAATACAATTCTGCACAGCAGATGAATTCTCCACAAACTCTGCACTCTGTAGTAGTGCAGAATTTCCCTAGGAGTAGGTATTGGATCTTCGAAATTTACAAGAAAATCATACAGTTCCTCTAAATTTTAGTAGAGCGTATTTATCTACAACAGTTCTCATTTTGCTGGAAAAGCCATGCCCACATTGAAGAACTCTAGGCAGCTGTCTGCAGTTTTGTCCACACCTTTGACTGCAGAGTGAACAAGTTGACCTTGGCTGATGCAGCTTTTAGCAGGTGAATTCTTCAAGATACGTTGAACTCCCATCCAGCTGAGAGATGTCCCAATTGGTACTAACTGTTGGAGAAATGCAATAGAAGAGACATTTTTGTACATATATTTTTTTCTATGAACTTCAGTCAGGATCATCTCCTCCTCCTTATTTTCTTCCTTCCCTCTCTGATCTTTATCTATATTAAATAAGGTGCAAATAAAAAAAAAAAAAAAAGCTGGTATCCTGGTTCTAAAAACCTCTGAGTGAGATCCTTAGATTGATGTTTAAAGTGGAATACATCTGTACATATCTGACATACTCATAAAAACTGACTAACTGGTAGGTTCCACTTGAAAGCTCTTAGAGGGTAACTTTGAAATCTTAAGAGGTTGTTCCTTTCACACGGCTTATGGTATAGATCCGTGAATATATTACCACCTCTCTTGTGAATAGTCCTATCTAAAAATGAAATTTGTTCTATGCTGTATTGTATTGAAAACGTCAAGTTTTGATCCTGATTAAGCCAAGAATGAAAAATTAGCAAATTGTTTAGAACCCTCCCAGATGAAAAATGTCATCCATGTACATTTTCACGAGACACTGATCAGTCCCCCATGTAGACCACTCATGTTGACAAATGGCTCTTTACACAAACATACTACAGGAGACAGCGGTAAAATGTATAGAGGAAATATTAGACTGTCGTCCCCATCCACAACATGTATCAATGCATTTTTTGATAGAGTTGGCCAAGTTAGTGCTGTATGAAAACAATTTTTCTTTTGGTACCCAATTTTTTCATCAGAAACACAGGATCATCCCCAGTGGTCACAGATGTGGCCAACATATATGCATCATAGTTTGAAGAAACATACATCTGTTGCTTGCCGGATTATAAATGTATTCCTTTATGAATGAGATACGTAGATATATGTTTCATCTGAGAGGGTTCTGAACAAAATTTGAAATGTCTTAAGAACATAAGAAATTGCCATGCTAGGTCAGACCAAGGGTCCATCAAGCCCAGCATCCTGTTTCCAATAGAGGCCAAACAAGGCCACAAGAATCTGGCATTACCCAAACACTAAGAAGATCCCATGCTACTGATGCCAGTAATAGCAGTGGCTATTCCCTAGGTACACTTGATTAATAGCAGTTAATGGCCCTTTTCTTGAAAAGTTTGAAGACCCCTGATATAATGGTTTAGATAGTGCAGACCCCAAGTATTAGAGAGAGAGGCTTTTAAATTATGAACCAGGTTGTTCACTATGGTTTCAAGATGAGAATCCTGTGACATGGTCTTGCATTAGAAATCAGCTAAATTAATACATCTTTCATTGATATATACTATTCCAAGGCTGTGGAATGAAATACTGTGTGATCGGCACCTGCCGAAGATTTAATGGCCTATAGGTGCAATTTAAAGACTTGAATATTTTAATCATGGGTGTAAGATTACTGTGTGAATCATACATATCTGTGACTTATAGGTGCTTTTAAAGTTCATCCTAGGTTTGGGAAGGAATATGTAAAGATTCCTAGGGCTGATTTGGTTGGGGAATGGAGAATGCAGTTTACTTTAAGCAGTGGGTATTTTAATGTGGATAGTTTGATTGGTTTGCGTCATCTTATTTAGTTGTGAAGACTCTTGTCCACTAAAGGGTGGGAATTTTATGGAGGAACTGAAACTTTTTGTATGTAGAAAGGAATGATTATGTACTTTATTGGATTGCATTATTGGGATAGATCATAATTTACAGCTGGCATGTGGGTTTTTATGTATATTGTAATATTGTTTCTGTGCAACTTGCTTAAACGGCTTGTATTATCCTTAGGTGGGGTATAAATATTTGCAAATGTTTTAATTGCACAGGTATCGGCAATGAAATGCGGTCTCTTGCCCATCTCCCCTGAAGCCCTGTCTCTTGGCGAGGTAACTTACCATGACTACCATGGCATTCTAGTAGATGAGGAAGAGAAAGTATTAATTCAGAAAACCTTGGACCTGGGAGCAAAGTGAGTAGTCTCTATACATAATAAACCACAAGATATTTTTTATTCTTCATACTTGTATGTTTTATTAAATCATGTGGTTTTTTTTTTTTTTTTTTTTTTTGCAGGTCCTTATTTTGAGAAATCATGGGTTGGTAACTGTTGGTGAGACTGTTGAGGAAGCTTTCTATTATATCCATAATCTAGTGACTGCCTGTGAAATTCAAGTAAGAGATTGATGTCTTATGTATAATGTTTAAGCAATAAGGCATGACGCAGCAAGCATGTACCAGCCAGATAATGCCCACATCCCATTTACATGACTTATGTAGTGCTAAAATAAAAATAGCATGGCAACCCTTCACCATAACTGGCAAAATGGCTTATTGTGACTGTAAAAAAAATCCTCCATATAATTAATAAGAAAGCTAATACGAGCTTAGAAACTTTAGATTCCACAAGCATGTACTATGATAATGAGTGAGAAATCTTGCTGTCCATTGCTTAGCAGCGTTTTAATCTTTCTGCTCATTTTAGTCTGATCTGTCTAATACTCTTCCTAATTAGATTTATTTGTAACCTCTAAAATTGCCTTTTGTGAGCTGTCTTTGTTTGGCTTATTGTTATCATTTGGTTTTCCTAGAGAAGCTATGGTAACTCTCAATGAATTTTATTTTAAGGTACGCACCATGGCTAGTGCAGGAGGCCCTGACAATTTAGTGCTTTTAGACCCTGGAAAATATAAAGCAAAATCCCGTTCCTCTGAGTCTCCTGTAGGAGACGGCAGCGGATTGCATCCAAAGTGGCAGATTGGAGAACAGGAGTTTGAAGCCCTTATGCGTATGCTTGATAATCTGGTAAGAGACTTAATGGATGTACTTTTTTCTTTTATATAAACACAACTTTTAAAAAAAATCCCCCCCCCCCCCCAAAAAAAAATAATTGGTATGGTGTATATATATATATGCAGAGCGTATACCTAAAGATAAAAAGACACTAAGGGATTGATCCACTAAGACTTTTTTCCCATTCTGTCTCTATGGGAATAAAGCTTAGTGAATCAGACCCTAAAAGGTATAACATAGTAAGCTGGTATTTGTGGTCAACCATAGTGCAACAGTGAATACATGCAAATGTATGCTGCTGATTATCAGGAACTGGCTCAGTTGGTTGGGCCAGTCCTAGTTGTTCAGTATGTGTTTGCCTGCTGCTGCTGCAGCATGGAGGAAGAATAACACATGAGCTTTCAACAGGATGCCTAAAATGGAATTCTTTTTTCCTCAGGGCATTCAGTGAAATCAAAAGAAAAACACAATAAGATAATCTGTACATTGCCAAGCATTTTATTTAACCCTGGACAATGTTTGCATTTATCCCTGGATTTATCTGGAAAGCGAATCCTGTAGCTTTCATAGTGTGTGTATGCGGAGGTTGAATAACATGATGCAGTGAAGGGTACAGGTATAAGTGACTGACTAGGCTGGTAGTATAGGTAGACAAATGTACTACGCTATCCTTTTTAAATAAAAACTTCGAGTAACGCAGTGGGCATTCACGTTTTCTGTGCAGAGCAATATGTTCTGTGAATTACAATTCATAGTAAGAGTTACTATGTTAAGCATCGAAGAAATTGCTTCCAAATTAAAGCTAAGGATGGTGTGACTCCAAATTCTCAGATGAGATAATCTTCCTGCCTATCCTGAAGGAAAAGCTGTACATCACTTCAGGGAGGTTGACTGCCTTGCTGTGGTTTCTCCTTTGTTCCAATGTGGATGTGCCATTGCAGAAATAGGCTCTATGGACCAAATGTTAAAATAGAAAAGGGTTTTCTGGAGTATTTCCAATAGCACGGTTATAAAATTGTGCTTTTGATCAGTGGATTGGCCTCATGGTCTTGCACTTGGGTTGAGAAACTTCTGAGTTGTATGTTGGGAAAGAGGAAAGGGTGTCTTCTAAGAGTTGGTACAGATTAAAGGGCAGTGGCAGTAGATTTCAAAATTTAACTGGAGGATGCATTGCCGTTTGTTAAATGTTCAAGATGTAGAAAAGGAAAATACTGTATAAATGAATTGTCTATTATGCTTTCCCCTGATTCTTAATAAAAAGAAAAAAGAGCCTTCGTAGTCTTACTATTAAGATTATTTCCACATCTGTGCCACTGCCATATCATTGAATGGCATGGGAGTGCTTTGCTTTGGGCACTACGATGGGTAGTAGTAATAAGAAATTGTTTACTGTGAAGGAAAGGCCAAAGCAAATAACTTAGTTGACTGTAATCATTTAAAGAATGTTGTGCCTATTTGTTTTCTACATAGAACTGTTTGCTCTGAAGAAGGGACTTGTGAGGCATCTCGTAAGCTCATGTACTGCAATATCCTTTTTTGTTTGTCCTTTACAAAGTATCACATACTACTAAAACTTCACGTACGTACCCAGATCAGTCCAGACTCCCGGGTTTTGCCTCCCTTCCAGCAGATGGAGACAGAGAAAGTTTTGACAGACTCTGCCATATATCCCAAGGTGCCACCCACAGTCTACCAGTATTCCTCTGTCTCTAGCAGATGGTTGTGCAAAACCCACAGTCTGGTTTGATCCGTAATATTTAGGTAGAGCTTGGTTTGGAAGTTGTTAGTGTAGACAGAGAGGTGTTTTAGCGGTAAAGTTCTTTTTTAAAAAAAAAGAAAAAGTTTGCTTAGCTTGGAGTCTCAAGCTGTCCTGAGAGGACCATCCCCTCTTGTGTTGCAGGCAGCTGCTTGAAGGGGTCGAGGGTCCTGGTACCATGGACAGAGCAGCTCTGGGGGTGATACCGGAGAGTCCAGCTCACTCCCCCCAGACGGAACAGAGGCTCATACAGGCTGCCGTGCCGGCCTGCGGGTCAAAAGTAAAAAAAAATCATACAAATCATACAAGTCTTTATTTTTGCTGTGCAGCCTCTCCCTTGACTTCCTGCATCTGCAGCTCCTTTTGTTTGGCAATTCGCCGTTCCGGGGGGCTGTGTACTTGCGAGACAGGGCTGTCATGCCCCGATCGTAGGCTTGCCGCAAGTGCGATTGTCCCGTGAAGGAATTTGTTCCGCTTGTTTTCCAGGAGGGGAGGGTCCCTCCGTTTTGCCCCGGGAGGGTCGGCAATATGCACGCCCAAATGCGGCGAGGTCCCCTGCTCATCCGGCTGCCCCGGCTGAACCGTTTCCGTGGAGCATGGGAATGACGGCCATTTTGCCTTCAGGCAGTACTAGCAGGAGAGCCACAAGGAGCGCGCGGGGGGAAGGGAATTCTCCTCCTGCGTTATCTCCGCAGAGGCCTGTCTCCGGAGGGACAGGGGATGCAGACCCAGAGTCCACTGAAACGGATGATGACCCCGATGATGCAGGGGACTCCTCCTCTTCTTCGTTTTCCTCGGAGTTTGTATTGCTTATGCATAAGGCCTTTAGGCAAGAAGGCAGGTAGGAACCAGGTTGAGGAGGGTCCCTCCCCCAGTGGCTCCCACAAGACGAATCTGAAGTGGCATAGGTCTAAGGAGAGCCGGGACATGGATACCGGGGGCTCCGGTCCCCCTATGGTACAACGCCCATTGAGAACAGGGGGCCATCAGATGGATACGGACACCTCTGATGATACGGATTCGCAAGAAAAGCCCTCAAGAGGGGTGGATGAGAATCCGGACTTGCCAGTGGACGTGGTCCGAGGGGCACAGGTTGCCAAGGGGGACGACCCAAAGGTTGTCCGGCTGTTCTGTAGAGATGAGCTCTGCCCGCTCATCTCCTTTATTTTGAGAGAGTTGGGGATCGAAGGGCCCCTGGCAGAGGTCAAACGGGAATATGGATCCTGTCTTGTTGGGCCTGAGGGGTCCCACTGCTTCATTCCCATTCCATTTTTCCGCCACAGATTTGTTATTCCGTGAGTGTAGTACCCCTGACCTCGAGCTCAAGGTGAGTAAAGCTATGGACAAGCTATATCCTTTGCCAGAGGACGATCTGGAGATGTTACGAGTTCCTAAGGTGGACTCGGCGGTGACGACGGTTACCAATCGGACCACTATACCGGTCACCGGAGCAACGGCCCTCAAGGATCTGCAGGATAGGAAGTTTGAGATTCAACTCAAGAAGATTTTTGAATTGTCGGCGCTGGTGGTGCGGGCCGCCATGTGTAGCAATTTTGCCCTGCGGGCGGGCCTCCGCTGGGTTCAGCAGCTGCAGGCAAATGAAGACCTGTTGGAGGGTGAGGCTCTCCAAGCGGGCCGACTGGAGTCAGTGGTCGCGCATAGTGCTGACGCCCTTCATGATCTGTTGAGGGCCTCGGCCAGGTCCATGGTATCCACAGTGTCAGCACGCAGGCTCCTGTGGTTGAGAAACTGGGCGGCGGATGTTTCGTCTAAGGCGCAACTTGGCACCATGCCCTTTAAGGGAAGGTTGCTTTTTGGTAAGCAGTTAGAGGATTTGATCCAATCTCTGGGAGAAAATATGGTCCATCGTTTACCAGAGGATCGGCCCAAGTCCAGAGGTTCCTTTTCTGCAAGATCTCATTTTTGAGGAAATCGGAAGTTTCATCCTGCCAGGGCTGCGGGACCTGCTTTCAGGCCAGGGCCTAACAGGCAACAGTCGTGGTCTCAGTCCTTTCGTGGCCGCTGGTTCGGGAGACCCGGAGCTTCCCCGGCTTCCACTAGAGTCAAGTTTTCGCAATGAGATGAGGCGGGCCCACTCCTCGGAGGTTGTCGTGGTTGGCAGACTGTCCTTGTTTTACGAGGAATGGGCCAGGGTGATGTCGGATGGGCCAGGGTGATGTCGGATCAGTGGGTCCTCACAGTGATAAAACACGGTTACGCTTTAGATTTTGTACGCCGTCCCCGTGACCTATTTCTGAGGTCCCCGTGCGCATATCAAGAAAAGCGTCAGGCAGTGCTCGACACATTACGATGACTTCGGGGCCTGGGGGCAATTGCCCCTGGTCCCGTTGGGCGAACAAAGGAAGGGCCAGCATTCCATCTACTTTGTGGTCCCAAAGAAAGAGGGGGAACTTTCCGACCCATCCTCGACCTAAAAGGTGTCAATCGCTGTCTTCAGGTGCCTTGCTTCCGCATGGAGACCCTGCGGTTGGTGATTGCCTCCATAAGTCCGGGCGCATTTCTGGCATCGCTGGACTTAACAGAAGCTTACCTGCACATCGGCATACGACGAGATCACCAGCGGTTTCTACAGTCTTTCATCCTCTGTCACCATTATCAATTTCAAGCCCTGCCTTTCGGGCTGGTCACCACTCCCAGAACGTTCACCAAGATCATGGTGGTAGTGGCAGCTCAGCTTCGCAGGGAAGGCTGGTTGGTGCATCCATATCTGGATGACTGGCTGATTCGAGCAAAGTCCAAAGAACTTTGTCACAAGGCGGTTCGCCGAGTGCTACAGCTGTTGAGATCTCTTGGGTGGGTGATCAACTTGGCCACGAGTCAGCTTATGCCTTCCCAGACCTTGGAGTTTCTGGGAGCGCTGTTCAACACAAGACAAGGGAAGGTGTTCCTGACAGTGGATCGCATTACCAAGTTACAGAGTCAGGTTCGGGCTCTGTTGGTAAACAGTCTTCCTCGGGTGTGGGATTACCTGAGGGTCTTGGGATCCATGACTTCCACTCTGGAGCTTGTACCGTGGGCCTTTGCGAATATGCGTCCGTTACAGTCGGCATTGCTGTCCAGGTGGAGTCTGGTCTAGGAACAGTTTCATCTCCCTCTCCCTCTCCCACTCCCACTCTGGAGGTGGCTAGGTCCAGTCTCATCTGTGGCTTTGCTCAGACAATTTGCAAAAGGGAGTTTCCCTAGTAATGCCCGAATGGACGATTGTGACTACGGATGCCAGTCTCTTCGGTTGGGGAGCGGTATGCCACAGGAATCTGTACAGGGCCTATGGTCTCTACAGGAGTCTCAGTGGTCCATCAATCGTCTGGAGACCAGAGCGGTTCTTCTGGCCTTACAAGTGTTCCGTCCTCTGATTCAGGGGAAGTCGGTCCAGGTCTTGTCCGACAATGTAACCATGGTGGCGTATAATCAATCGACAAGGAGGGACCAAAAGTCGCCAGTGGCGGAGGAAGCACGGAAGCTGATACACTGGGCGGAGCAGCTCTTGTCCTGTATAGCGGCTTCCCACATAGTGGGTGTCTAAAATGTTCAGGCGGACTTTCTCAGTCGCAACCGCCTCGACCCAGGAGAGTGGGAGTTGGCGGATGAAGCCTTTCGACTCATTTGCGACGAATGGGGCACTCCTACTCTCGATCTGATGGCGACCTTCAAGAATGCCAAGGCACCACGGTTTTTCAGCAGACGCAGGGGAGAGGCACCGAGGGCGTGGACGCGTTAGTCCTCCCATGGCCAACCGACATACTGCTGTATGCCTTTCCATCATGGCCTCTCATAGGGAAGATGCTTCGTCGGATAGAACTACACCCAGCAGAGGTCATACTGGTTAGTCCCGGAGTGGCCGAGACGTCCATGGTTTGCAGATCTGCTCAACCTAACTGTGTTAGGGCCTCTCTCTCTCTACGGGGCATCCCGTCTCTCCTTCATCAAGGCCCTGTATGTTTGGAAGAGGTGGATCAGTTTTGTCTAGCGGCATGGCTTTTGAGAGGTGACGCTTAAAAGGCAAGAGTTACTCGGACGTGGTGATTGCTACCCTTTTGAGATCGTGAAAGTCGTCTACGTCTTTAACATACGCTAGGGTGTGGAAAGTGTTTGAAGATTGGTGCGAAGCACGGAAAGTTGATCCCATCCGGGCGTCTATCGCAGATATTTTGTGTTTTCTGCAAGCTGGTCTCGCAAAGGGTTTGTCGTGCAGTTCGTTTAGGGTCCAGGTGGCGGCACTTGGTGGTTTTCGAGGTTCTCTTCATGGAATGTCGTTGGCTACCCATCCGGATGTGGCGCGTTTTCTTCGGGGAGCCAAACATTTGCATCCCCCGCTTCAGTCCCTTTGTCCTTCGTGGAATCTGAATTTGGTTCTCAACGCGTTGTGTGGTTCGCCCTTTGAGCCTTTAAAGAGAGCGACTTTGAAAGATCTTACTTTAAAAGTGGTGTTTTTGGTTGCTATTTCCTCAGCTCGAAGGGTGTCGGAACTTCAGGCGTTGTCTTGTAGGGAGCCTTTCCTACGGATTTCTGAGTCGGGAGTTTCATTGTGTACGGTCCCGTCCTTTCTTCGGAAGGTAGTTTCCTCTTTTCACCTGAATCAGTCAGTGGAACTTCCATCGTTTACGAATGTGAATCGGTCGGATCCCCTCGCGCGAGACTTGCGGAAGTTGGATGTTCGGAGAACGCTCCTACAGTACCTGGAAGTCACGAATGCTTTTCCATTGTCGGACCATCTCTTTGTACTGTGGAGTGGTCCGAAGAGGGGAAATATGGCTTCCAGGACTACTATCGCTCGCTGGCTGAAGGAAGCTATCTACTCAGCTTATTTACTGCGGGGCAAGACCTTGCCGGTAAATGTTCGAGCACACTCTACTAGAGCTCAGGCAGCCTCCTAGGCGGAATGTCAACATATTTCTCCTCGAGAGATTTGTAGAGCGGCTACGTGGAAATCTTTGCATACGTTTGCGAAACATTATCGACTGGATGTCTGGGCCCCGGTCCCGGGGGGGTTTGGAGAAGGTGTGCTTCAAGTGGGCCTCTCCGGGTCCCACCCTAAGTAATTGCGCTCTGGTACATCCCAGGAGTCTGGACTGATCCGTGTACGTGCAGGGAAAGGAAGATTGGTTCTTACCTGATAATTTTCGTTCCTGTAGTACCACGGATCAGTCCAGAGTCCCACCCTTTTCTCAGCATTAAGTCAAGGGAGAGTCCGCTCAGTCAATAATTGTCTAAGATGATTCTGCAGATTTGATTTCTCAGATTTGGGTCACGATCAGCCTTAGTGATCCGGTTGTTCAGGTTTGGGTTTCCATTTCCTGTATATAGTTAGTTTGGTTTGATCCATTCTGCTTTGACATTGAGTAATACTGGCAGACTGTGGGTGGCAGAGTCTGTCAAAACTTTCTCTGTCTCCATCTGCTGGAAGGGAGGCAAAACCCAGGAGTCTGGACTGATCCATGGTACTACAGGAACGAAAATTATCAGGTAAGAACCAATTTTCCTTTTCCTCCAGGACATATAGTAGTCCACTCTATATTTTTACAATATTTTCATTCATTATATTTTAGCTGTTTCAACATTCTGACTTAACTTCTTGTTTGTATCTGTTTGTTATACTTGAATGTGATAACATATGTTTTTATAGCGAAGAATTAGTTAAATGAAAACCAGCATAATAGTTGGCTAGAAGAGAAAACTTTATAAAGCTAATGAATGTTTAAAGTTGCAAGCTTTCAGGTCTGAGATTGCCTGACAAACACATTTTAGTAATCTCAAAAGCTTGCATTTTTAAAATGGCCATAAATTTGTTGCCAGAGGAGGTGGTTAGTGCAGTTAGTGTAGCTGGGTTAAAAAAAGGTTTGGATAAGTTCTTGGAGGAGAAGTCCATTAATGGCTATTAATCAATTATACTTAGGGAATAGCCACTGCTATTAATTGCATCAGTAACATGGGTTCTTCTTAGTGTTTGGGTAATTGCCAGGTTCTTGTGGTCTGGTTTTGGCCTCTGTTGGAAACAGGATGCTGGGCTTGATGGACCCTTGGTCTGACCCAGCATGGTAATTTCTTATGTTCTTATGTTTTCTGCCCAGCTTTTATTTATTTATTCTTTTTAGCTATTTTTGGCAAGCAAGCATAGTGCCTCCCTGTCTGTTTCCACAGCATAATAGCAGCAGGATATTACTGGTTTTTTAACATATGAGATGGGAAAATTGATCCTTTTGTTTTGCTATTTCCTCAGGGTTACAGAACTGGCTACCCCTATCGATGCCCTGCTTTGAGAGAAAAAGCCAAAAAGTATAGTGATGTTGAGATTCCTGCTAGTGTCACAGGGTACTCCTTTGGTAGTGACGGTGACTCGGGCACTTGCTCCCCTCTCAGACACAGTTTTCAAAAACAGCAGCGGGAGAAGACAAGGTGGCTGAACTCTGGCAGGGCGGATGATGCTTCTGAAGAAGGGCAGAATGGTAGCAGTCCCAAGTCGAAGACTAAGGTGTGGACGAACATTACACACGATCACGTGAAACCCTTGCTGCAGTCTCTCTCGTCCGGTGTCTGCGTGCCAAGCTGTATTACCAACTGCTTGGTCTGTGCCTTCCTTACTGTTCATAGTTGATATAGAGCAACTTGAGTGGCTGGCACTTGGAGGCTTTGGGAATTAACATAGTTTTTCCTTTTTTTTTCAGCTCCTTTCCTTCCCTTTTTAATTCCTCAGAAAACTAAATCTTACTAATGTTTTTTTCTGAATCTGGCTTGGGGTGGTGATCTTGCCTTGGTAAAACTGTAGTAATTTAATATCTTAAGCTTATTTCTTGAAACTGCTTAAGACTGTCTTCCTAGATCATCTGCTTTTTGAAACCTGTGTTCTCTTTTCTTTAACTAAAGTAGCAAATAAGCAAATTTGAAAGTCTATTCATGTATGTGAATTCTCATTAGAAAACTTTTTATAGGAATTTCATAATTTGACTTGAATGGCCTGTTAATAATTCACTTAGTTTTTATTAACACTATTTGTTATATAGGAATATCACTCTTAAGCAGTTTTTTCTTAATGTAGTTATAACATATTAACCTTTGCTTTGCCATCTTTCTTTGTTTTGCTGATCCTCTCTGTCTACATATATATATATATATATATATCCCAAAGCCTCTAAGTGTTCACAACCAGCTGCCTTGTGCATGAACTGTTGCATGCCAGTAGATGGCCATAAGTGAAAAGTCTTTCCTCCAGTACCAGCTGGGTGTGGCATGACTAAAGTGCAGCTCAGGCCATCAGCAGGCACTAAGCGATAGATACTGCAACTGGTACTTTATTTGATTTTCTTTTTGTTAGCAGGTTTTTCAAGCAGCATTTCTAAGTAGGTTGTAACTCATTAAGGGCTGCAGAACATGAAATGACCATTGAAGGGGTCAGAAGGCATGTTTGTGTCCACTCTTTTGATGACATAGAAATGGAATATTTTACAGGCATTGGCCAGTTAGCTGCCTTCATTTTCTTATAGATTTCTCCCTTATTTAGATGAGGGTCTCCTGCATGTTAGTGATATCACAATTAAATGTCCAAGGAAAATCCTGCAATCCACATTTTCAGCATTTTAATGCCAAATGTACTAGTATTTGCTTTTTTTAAATGTCATCTACTGTATGATATTTTAATGGGACCCAAATGGGCACTTATATTATTGAGGGATTGAACATGTTCATAGTGTCAGAGCTGCAGGTCAAAGAATATCTATGAA
The DNA here is from genome assembly GCF_901001135.1 of Rhinatrema bivittatum. Classification (NCBI taxonomy): domain Eukaryota; kingdom Metazoa; phylum Chordata; class Amphibia; order Gymnophiona; family Rhinatrematidae; genus Rhinatrema; species Rhinatrema bivittatum. The sequence continues at coordinate 223,599,546 of NC_042615.1, read as the reverse complement.
ACTACTCTTAACATCATGAATTGGTTGGTTAATGTCCTATATAAACCATATATGGAGAGACTTTAGCAGCTAAAGATGTAATCTTTTAAAAAGTGGAGAGGGGGAGAGATGATAAAAACATACAAATATCTGGCAGTAAGGACGCTTGAGAGCAAGGGGTCATCATATGCAGCTGAAGGGGGAGAGGCACAACAGGAATAGAAGAAAAGTCTTTTTCAAGGCGTGGTGGACACACGATAGGCTTGCACCAGAAGTGGTAGGTGTTAGAATTTAAGTATGCTTGGAACAGACACAAAGGGACCTTGGTGGCAGGGTAAGGGTGAGAGGAGGTAATATGTGATCTATGGAGAGTAGACAGGTAAACATGTGCAAACTGGGTAGACCAAATGGTACTTCTATTTCTATGTTAGGAGTACCTGTTCTGTCCAAACTAATGCAAAACAGAAGTTTTCAGAATTATAAATTGTTCACGGCTTCTTCATAAAAATGAGTACAGGTAACTTGGTTAGAAAAGGCACCATTTCTGCACCAGAGCAAAGGAGGACTACAGTTGTGCCCATATTAAGCTGCAAAATTGAACAGTTTAAAGCTATCTCTATCGCTTACAGAAATGCATCTGTGAAGCCTGGTATACTATCAGGCAACGTGCGTACCATGGCATATTGTATTGTATCTTCCCCTAGAAAGCCCTGAAGTAAACAGAAAAGAGATTCTCTCTGGGTTTAAAGCCAGGTACTTCACTTACAGAGCATATTTTAATAGTGTTAGTAATCAAAAACATCCATAAATACATATAAAAGGCATACTACTAAAGATGCAGCTTAAGTGCATCAGTAATGTACAATTGAGAAGCCTTATTTGCCACCATAAATGAAAGTACTGGGACCTACACTGAGCACAAATGGCATATATTTAACAACCATGGCTTCTTTCTAGGGTGAATCTCTTGTATGTGAATGATGAGATGTAAATACCAAATTATAGTTTTAATTGTGGGGTTCATTTCTATAAAATATAATTACATGCATTAGTATATTGAAATAACTAGTGAAAATTCAGAGAGTCCTTAAATGGTTAACCTTGTGTTACAATTGTGCATGAATCATAAGATTTACAGTATACCAGATTTGTTGTGCATAAAAGTTAATGTTCTCAAGCTTAGAAGTGCTTAGATTGCTATGTTTAATGTTGTGACTGTTAAAATTAATTACTCCAGCCTTTCATTAAAGATAATTTTATCTGAGAAGATTATAATCAGTGAGTATACCATAGCTCCATGTTCATTCCATTTTTTTCCTTTACAAGTTGTAAAACATTTTAAATTCTGTTGCTTTTTAAATTATTTTTTTAATTTATGGCTCTTACTAGCTCCTGAAAGTACTCAGGAAAGCATAGTATTTGCTTTCTGAAGTGGGTTTGTTTTAATGCTCAGTGCATTTTTAAAATTTTGATAATTGGTTAAGGTTCAATAAATAATTGTAATAGTTTAACAGAACTTGGGGACATAAACCGCTTTCTCAGAGGACAGCTGGATGTCAGTCCTCACATATGGGTGAAATCATCGGATAGAGTCTGGCCCTGAACTTTGATCTCAAAGATTCTAGAGCTTTCAGAAATGCCCTACTGAGCATGTGCTGATGTAGTTATTACCCTGTCCCCTAGGCAGAGTCTGTATTGCCAATTTAGAGATTTTGTAGTTGAATCTGGTGACTTTTTGAGCCAAATGGAGATTTTAGAACTGTAAATGAGACAGGGAGCTAATTTGGCTATCTTTGGATGATTTAACTACAAATCTAGCGACTTTCTCACAGCTCTAAAATTTCCATCAGGCTCCCTACCTTCGAAGAATATCTAGAAGCAGCAAATTTCAAGAGGGAGACCTCCTCTGCTAGAGTGCAAGAGAGTGGTGCATCTTTTGGCAAGAATGGGGCAGGAAACTTAAGAGTGAGCCCTTTTTTGTCTAGAGTGCCATGCTGGATGGCCCTGCCCTCTCATTCCTCACTTCAGCCCCTCAATCCCCAGAACAGGTTTTGCAGGTTCAGTCTCCCTAAGAATATGTGTGATAGATCCACTCCTTTCCCCAACAATCTTAGGATCACTAACTATGATGATGCCACTGCACAACATGATTTTAGCTACTTTTTACCCGATAGGGAAACTTTTCACAGTGGATGTAGTGACTTTTTTCAAGTAGGAGTTGGCAAACTGGGCAGAGTCCCTCAGTCTTTTTTTCCACAGAGCCGTGTGGTCATGATATTCAGCTTTTCTCTCACTTCTTGTTGTGATTTCTTTTTCTAGAGCTGCTGCTGTTTTTCTTTTTCTTTCAGTAGTTTTTGGGTTTTATTTTATTTTCTCCTAGAACAAGTAGGATGGTAGTCCTCACATATGGGTGACATCATCAGATGGAGCCCTGTCATGGAACACTTTTGTCAAAGTTTCTAGAACTTTGACTGGCACACTGAGCATGCCCAGCATGCCACTAACCCTGCAGCCAGCAGGGGTCTCCCTTCAGTCTCTTTTTTTCCCCGCGTAGCAGTTGCCTCGCGGTTTAGGAGCTCTGAGAAATTTCTCACAACTTTCCTCACAGGACTATTTGAAGTTTATCTTATCAAAAAATCCCTCAGCGGGGTCCCCCATCATGCTCCATTCCCTCCGATGCTCGGTAAGTGTTTTTTCTGGTACTTGCGGTCGGCTCCCTGTGGCTTACCGCTTCAATGCCCGATGGTCACCGGCCACGCGCCCGCCAAATTTTAACATGGTAACCGGATTTAGAAAATGTCCCAAGTGTCAGAGGACCATGTCCATAACGGACCCGCATGAAGTACGTGTTTTGTGCTTAGGCCCCTCGCATGAAGTTCGATGCCCTAGTTGTGCACAAATGACCTCCTAAGGCCGTCTCGCTCGCCTGGACAAAATGGAGCAGTTTGCCTCAAAAGAGACTGCTCCATCGACGCCAGTTCAAGCGCCACCGACCGTGGAGGGTCCATCAACCTCTGAGACAATTTGCCAGGAGCACTGTGGACAGGGTGACCGTCCGTCACAGACTCCATCAAGGACATCGGCGTCATCGTCCTCTGTGCCGGGGAAAGACCGGACCGAGCACCAAGGAGAAACACCGACACCAGACGTCCCCGACCTGGGCCGACACCGATACCGCAGCGGCATCGACTTCCATCGAGCCGCCCAAGGAGAGGAGCCCCCATACGTCTCTGAACCTGGGACCTGTAGGCGTTCCACACTGGTGCCAGGCACCGAGCCTCCACAGGCCCCCGTGGAGGCTCCGGTTATGCTTAGCCTGCCTCCTACCCCAATCGCCTTGCCACCCATGCCGGCTTCCTGGGAGGAATTGGACCGTGTGGTCCAAGAGGCAGTGCTTGAAAGCCTTACGAGACTTCCAATCGTCGCCAGCACTTGCCCCCATACCGGCCCTGGAACTGGCTCCCTCGATGGTGGCACCGCTCCTCGAGCGCCTCAATATGCTCATTGGTGCCTTATCGACTCCTCTGCCACCGGACACGCTGGCATCCAGTCATCCATCAAGGCCTCTGCAGGTCCCAATTCCATAACCGGGTTCCTCGGAGGAGGAAGGATTGATTCCCGGCCACGTCCCTCCACGGGAACCGCCGATGCCTGAACCCATGCCAGGGTTATTGGGGCTACCGGTACCCAAGCACAGCTTATCTGCCCCAATTCCATCGATGCCTTCCTGCCCTCTCTGCTTTGGCATGCTTCCTCCATCAGGAGCTCCACCAAGAGAAGGCGAAATCCATGGGGCAATGTATCCTCAGATGATTCATCACAGACATCAGAGGACCTACTCTCAGAGCCTTCACCGCTGGAGGAAAGGCAAAGATCTCCTCCAGAAGACCTCTCCTTTGCCATTTTTGTCAGATGTCTGATACTATACCTTTTACACTGGTCACGGAGGAAGATGCTAGCCATAAAATGCTGGAGGTCTTACAATTTGTAGATGCTCCAAAAGAAATAATGGCAATACCGGTACATGAAGTTCTTTTGGACCTCATGCACCGCCTGTGGGAACATCCAGTACGGTACTCCCAGTCAATAAAAAGACAGACGTTACCTACCTGGTTCAACAAGCCCCAGGTTTTCAAAAGAGTCAGCTGCCCCACCACTCTATAGTTGTGGAATCAGCTCAGAAAAAGGCTAAACGATCGTGTACACATTCTTCTGCCCCTCCTGGTAAGGATCAGAAAGCACTGGATGTGTTGGGACAAAGGATTTTCCAAGGGTCCATGTTGATATCGTGAATTGCAGCTTATCAACTATACATGACCCAATATAATAGAAATCTCTGGAAACAAATCCAAGAGATTGCGGAGACACTACCACCTCAACAAGAAGCCTTGTCCTCCATCCTACAAAAAGGAACGGAAGCAGGTAAACATGAAGTCAGAGCTGCCTACGATACCAGGAAGGTAGTGTTGGGAGTCTTTCCCTCCCACAGAAGAGGGGTGTGTCTTTTGACCCCCTCCCATGTTAACATATGTTGAATCTCCTTGGGGGAAGCCTCTGGGGCTCCATCCCTCGCAGATCATCAGTTCCTTTGAATCTGTGTATCTCCCTGCATCCCAGGACCTGTGGGCATTGGGTGGATAGCAATGATGGTCTTTGGACCGTTCTTGCTGGTCCATGGATTACTGTGATGGCCTACCCCGTTTGACTGGGTGGCCACTTGCTGGCGGGTGGGTTGCTTATGAACTCAGCGATTACCAACAATAACCCACTCTGCTCTGGAGAGTAGGAAGTTTATTGGGATCAGGAGGCCCCAATTCACATTGCTTTCTGTATCTTCAAAAAGGGGAGATACAACTAGGTTTTCCTGAGGTGACCCTTAAGGGTTCCCCCTTGGACTCCAGGTTCTCCACCCCTACAAGTGGTGGCCCTTGTTCTCAGTTTCCTGAAAAAGGGATTTAATTACCTCTGACTGTTGGTCGCTTTCTGTTCCCTGTGGGATCTGAGAGCAAGCTGAGCGTTGGCGCTTTTTCCTAGGTCATCCTAAGGTACATTAGGTCTATTTCACAAGGGAGTTTTTCGGATTTTGACTCCCCCCCCCCCCCCCCCCCATCATACCCGGGGTCTCACCTTCTAGGCAGCTCCCCAGCAAAGATTAAGGTCTGCTCTCACTTGGGAGTCACCTTTTTTTTTTTTTTTTATACCTGCTGAGCACAATGTGTGGTTCTCATGGATTACCCCTCTTGCCAGGCATTCTCGCATGTGGGGACTGTACCTCAGGGAGGGTGGGTTCATGTCCATTTGCATCCCAGTTGGCATGTATGCCTTTCAACCTCTCTCCATCTCCATGGCTGCATGAGTTAAGGGATGAAGGACCCTGCAACAGAGGTGCTACAGTTTTGTTGTGGTGGCTTGAGAGCTATTCTCCCCTTTTAGGGGATAGCCCTGTCTTGCAGGTAGGGAGGTCCTGGTTCATGCAACTGTTCCACTTAGTGGACCACATGATTCCTTGAGGAAAATATATGTAATCATGGCCTTGGGTATTGATACTTAGGCCAGTTCTGAGACCAGACTGACCCTGCCCTGGTACCCTTCAGGTTGCCAGGTCAGTAAGAAATCCTGCTTCTATAGGGGTTGTACTTATGGCATCCCTGCTTTCTGTTTCTTGGTGGAGAGCTCTGGATTTCTTCCCCGGGAGGTTCACTCTGTTTCAGCTGTTCCTATTAAGCTGAGAGGAGAATCAGCAATGAGTTGTTTGGGGTTGATAAATTCAACCTAGTGGCTTTTTCTCATCTCTGCATTCCTGGAATATGCCTCCTTGTATTTTTTGCTCCTTCTGACTTCTGATCAGAATGTCAGGTGACTGGGAGGGAAGAAAAACCACGAATGCCCAGCCTAGCCTATCTTAGTGTATACCTACAGGGATCGGTACACCATCTTTTCCCTGTTCTGGCAAGTACTGCCTTTAGCTTTTCATACTTCACTGGGTTGACCAAAGTGCCTCCCTGTTCATCTGAGCTATCCTTTGGATAGGATGGATAGGTCTGTTCATGACAGGGTGGAGCATGGGTGAACTTCAGGCCTAGCTTAACGCTCCCTACTCTGTTTTTGGGCTAGCGATTCCATTCAGGGATTGCCTTTCATCCCCTTATACTTTTGACATCTGTCCAGGATAGTCAGATCTGTCTGGTACTTTGGCAGGTAAGGTCTACCAAAAATCTGACCGCTGTTACTGCTGCTTCTTCCAAGTGTTGCTTGGGTTTTTCCACCCATTGTGCCTATCAGCCAATCGCTGAACATGCTTTAGCAAATGCATTCTGTCCTTAAGATGGTAGTGGCCCACAGTTTTGTTCTGGAGGGCTTTCTGGCCCCAGTTGGATTTTTGGTGGTCTTATGACACCAAAGGAAACTGTGGTCTTTGTCCAAATGTTCTTCTCTTGGTTGGTTTTCTAAGCCTTTTCCTGTATACAGGAGGATTTAGACCTAATTTGCTTGTCTGGGTTCGCTGATCTGAAACCTTGATTGCAATACTTCTGTGAGGCAAAGTATGCTTTTTGCTGGAATTTGCATTACGACCTTGCCTTAGTCGCCTCTGCTATACATCGGAGTTTTTGTGTCAGTCTGTTCTTTGGATTTCTTTTGTAGAACTCAACTCTTTTTTTTTTTTTTTTTTTTTTTTGTTTTTCCTGCCTGGACCTGTTTTTGGGTTGGCTGCCTCACAGACAAATGGGAGCAAGGTAGGGCATTCAGCACTGTGGGCTTTCCCTCTTTGTCCTATTTTCAGCAGCCTCTCTAGCTAGGGATTCACCCATATGTGAGGACTGCCATCCTGCTTGTCCTCATAGAAAGCAGAATTGCTTACCTGTAAGAGGTGTTTGGTCAGCAGGATGCCAGTCCTCATGAAACCCACCTGCCTCCCCTGGGAGTTAGTTTCTCCATGTATTAGCTACATCATGGACTGAGGGACTTCAGCCTAGGGGGCAGGGTGATAACTGTAGCTGCACATGCTCAGCAGGTCTAGAATCTTTGAGATCACAGTTCCAGGCCGGGCTGCATCTGATGACAGTCACCCATGTGCGAGGACTGGCATCCTGCTGTCTTCAGAACACCTATTACAAATGAGCAACTGCTTTCTGGAGTAGATAAATCCCCACATACTATCATAGGTGCACTGGCAATCTAAAATAACCTTGTACCATAGACACTGTGAAGCGCTTCAAGTTTGTGTTTGGGATATTTTTGTAACACATGAGCTGTAAGTTATACAAAATATTTGACATCGCCAAACTGCTCTGCTAGGTTGCTGTTTAAGCGCTGATACTGCTATTAATTTATTGAGAAACATCAAGATCATGGAAATGGTGCACTCCGATGCTGTATTGTTTTATTTTAATGCACAACTTTGGTGATGCCCACTCCTGCTTCCCTTCACTGTACAGAATCCATCCATAAAACCTGGTTAGTGACATCACATTGCTTTCCATAGTCCTGTCATTTTATGCTTTAAGTTTGCTTTGGTGTCTGTTGAATATCAGAGTAGTGAATCAATGATCTATCTCTACCTTTCTTTATTCAATGTCCATTGAATTTTAAGATTAAGAAGAAATTAAAAACTGTATGGCTTCACAGCACACTGTTTTATCATAGAGCTGTAGATACATAGTATTCCTGAATGGAATAATACCTTGGTGAGAGTTTTGGTTAAGTTTAAAAAAAAAACAAAAATTATATTTTATAAGATCAGTTCTAAATGTATAAATTAGTTTTGCTTGAAACATTGTTGAAAAGTAGGCATAAGTTTGGTGGTTTGATATTAATATGTAATCATTGGTTCAGTTCTCTAACTGCTGACTTTTGTCAAATGCATGACCAGTTGTGAATGTACATTGCTGCTATGAATGTCCCTTTATTTCCTGTAACACTTCTGACTACTCAACTGTTCTTGATATTACAGTGGACTAAAGAGGATGGGCATAGAACCTCCACCTCTGCTGTCCCTAACCTGTTTGTTCCATTGAACACTAACCCAAAAGAGGTCCAAGAAATGAGGAACAAGGTTTGTATCCTTTACTTATATACTTGGATTTGTAAATATTTTATATGTAAATCTTTACAATGTGCACCTGTTTTATTTGCACTGAATAATTAGAGATCAAGAACTGGAATTACCTGATCAGGGATAAAATGAGCAATCTGGAAATAGTTTTTGTTTTGTTTTTTTAAGATTTTGTTACCTATCCTCTTAAATGACTTCAGTTTTCTTCAAGCACTTTATCTTTCTTGATTTGAGCAAATTAAACAAACAAGCTACAGCATAGAAAAGGCCTCTGAAATGTGTTTTATTTCCTTTGACTAGGAATCAGCTTGATGATTCTAGTGTAGCTTTTCTTCCACATTTCATTCTTAAAAAGATGGAGTTCTAGCTTCAGCATCTATTGCTAATGCAAATAGAATGTTTGTTTAGGTTACAATATATTAATTTTGACATGAGAGAAGAGACTTTAGGGTTCCCATGACAGCTTGTGCTTGAGAATTGTCATTCCTGTTTAACAAGGTTAACTGAAGCTTGTGTATTTCTTCTAAAAGTCTGATGGTAGTAGAGGTAGGATACTCTGAAAGCATAGTTGAAGCAGGTACATAGTAGTTTGTTCAGATTTAGAGAACAAATGTTGAAAAATGGAAACATTTAAAACATTCTGTCCTTTAGTAGCTGGAAGTAATTGATTCTTAATAAAGCCTTTGATGTGTTTGAACAGGGGAAGTTTCAGATGTATAGCTGATTTTAATGAAGTTGTGGGATTTGATTGAAGCAAATGCACACTGTGCATGATGATTTAGAAAAAAAAAAAGGCCAGCCAGATTCAGTGCTATATGCAGCCAGGCAAGAAACTGAGGTTTGATTCCTGAACCCAGTTTCTGCTCATTGGGCTGCTGTGGTATGGAGGTAGGCTCTGAGGGGGAAGTGAGGCAAGAAGTGGCATCTTCCCCATCACTTAATGGTGACACTTGAATCCAGGATGCATGTGCATCAAATTCTGGAAGGAGCTACAATTCGTAGCATCAGACTGATGGCTGTTGCTGCAATAGCTGGACTGGAGGGAACTGTACGGCATTAAACAGGGAGAAAATCTCTGGTTAGTTGTAAATAAAGGCTTCTGGCATCATAGCCCAGCTAAGAGAGGTATCCAGTTTAGTTGGAGACAGAGGGAGCAGGAGGAAACTGCAAACCAAAAAAAAGTGCACAAGAAAAAACTGAATGAACTTGATAGATATGATTATGCATGTGGTATTATAACTTCAAGCACATAAAGACAGCAAAATGTGAGAAATTATTTTTGAAAGAGAAGCCAAGCACACATTACAATGAAAAATGGACAGAGTTCAAGCTGGACTCCAATACTACATAAAGTAGTTTAGTGTAGTAAAAAAAAAAAAAAAGTGACCATTTGAAACAAATTTGTTGATTCAAAAGGAGTTTTGACTAAAGCCATAAATGCTAACTACAGAGACCTGTAGACCCAAATCCTTTCCTTTTCCTACTTCCTCTCCAACTACTGGAAATGCATGCTAAGTGCCCTGTGAGCATGACAGGAAGTCCATGTCCAGGAACTCAGAACAAAAATCAGAAACCAGGACCAGCTTGGTACACTAAAACAGAACTGCAGCAGGATATGAAGTCTTCAGGTTCCTGTGCTCTCACAAAAGTTTGACATTAAAAGAGGAAGAGAAGTGGAAGAAGGGAGGAATGATGGGGATGGAGTAGAACAAGATAGACATAGGATTTGGGTGGATAATATGTTTTAAATGAGCAAGATGAGAGATTCAATTGGAAAAAAGATATGGAAGAAAAAAAAAAGTAATGTCACAGATACATATATAATGAAGGAAAAATAAAAGAGGAAAATGGTTAAGTGGGAGAGCAAGAGTTGATGGAAATAAAGGGGAATGGGAGAAATACGAGCAAAAACTGTTATGAAACCAAGAAGTTTCAAACTGGTGTAGCCTCTGGGTGGGAGCACCTGGATAACTGTCCCCAAAAGCACACACAGATAAAATAGATACTATTTGCAATAACTCTCCAAGTTCACATCTAAGTGGTCTATGGCTCCCAGTAGGGGGGAAGCTTAGCTTCAAAGTTTTTATTAAAGCCAATTCCTTAGTAATTTTATCTCCTTCTCCTTCCAGTTACTCAGATTGAAAATGTGTAAACTTAACTCCCAAATTTACAGCAGATTCTTCCCACTGTGGAATGATCAGATTAGATGTCTGGTTAATTAATAAAACAAAAAAATCTCAATTTTCATACTTCTGAAATCTTCACCAGTACCATAGATCTCCTTCTGGTAGTACAGAATTTGCACTCACCTCCTGAGTACCGCACGCTTGAATCAGTAGTGAAAACGCTCTTGAAAAATGCATTAATCTCTCCTTCTCTCTTGTAATGGATGGGAATCCATTCCTCTGGATGACACAGCTGCTCCTCAGGTTCTTGCAGAAAGATACCTCCTCCTCTAGATGATTTGGAAAACTAAGCCCCTGGTAAAAAACACTCAGTCTCAAAAGAACAAAATAGAAAAAAACATATTCAATTAGGGCAATCAAAGGAAAGGTAGAAAATCTTCCTTCTCCAAACAAAAAATCTCTGAAACTCTGGACCAGAAATTAGAGTTCAGACACTCTCAGGTCGATGCAATATCAGCGCTCATTAAATGGGCGCTCATGATCAAGTGCCTACTCTCTTAAGGATAAGAGTCTTAAACTTTATCCTCTGCTCTACTGGGAACCAATACAGGGATTTTAATGCAAGCATTATGTTACATGTTGGACAACTAGAAACCAAACGTGCAGTGGCATTTTGTAACAATTGCAGTGCACCTAACTGACATTTAGGTAAGCCCAGATAGAAAGCATTGTAGTAGTCAGTCACTGAAAAGATGAATAATTGGACAACAGATCAGAAATCGTCACATTCTAGAATTATATTTAAGATGCAGTGTTCTTAACTTAAAGCCTGTTTTAACCACTTGCTGTAATTGTTAGATGTTTAAAGAAATATCAAATAGAAATGCCAGGTTTTGCACAGGGTTTAATAGAGATATGGGGGTCCCTTAAGTGGCTAATCTCAGGTCCAATGACTCTGTACTGGCAGGGGAGATCAGGGCTACTTGTTTGTGTCGTGTCATGGGTGTCAGAAATGCCTGATATAACTGGAAACAGCAGCTGAATGTCAGTATATATTTTAAAATTAATCCCTATGTCTTGCAGCATTATAATTAATGTATGAATATAGATGTTGACTAAAGATGCAGAAAGGCAAGACCCCTGTAGAATCCTGGATGAGATGTGCCATTTAGAAAATTTTGGGCCAATATTGGGGGGGATATGACAAAACCACTAGGACCGCACCTCCTGTCCCAATTTCAGTTGAATGCTGTAACATCAAAGTATGACTCATGGAGTCAAAAGCAGCCGATACATCTTTAAAAAACAAAAAAAAATTACTACTGCTGCTGCTTCGTGCTGAAGTTTCTGCAGGATAGAAACAGAAATCAGGAGAGTTCCGGTGCTATTGGCAATTGTGCAGCACATTGTTTTCCATAAGGAATGAGTCCACCTGGGGTTGGACCAGTTTTTTGATAAGTTTACCTAGAGGAGGAAGAATAGAAATGTGCCTCTTTCCAGCTGGATCATCTGTATCATGGCTAATAATCTTAGTGATAGGGCAAACAGCTTTCTTAAACCAAGTTGATAGGTCCCTGTTGGAAGGTGTCCTGTTAATCAAGTTACTCAGGTTATACAACAAGGAATCTTTCAGACTGTTTAGTAGCCAGAACAGACAAGGGTCTAGAGAGCAATAAGCATGTAAATTTGAGAGGGCCAACTCAATCTCTGTTTTACCAATGAAATCAAACCAGTCATTTTCACTGACTTTTGGTACCCAGGTCTCTGTGAAGAGAACCCTCAGAGTTCTTTCTCTAGGCAAAATAATCAGAGGGACTGCATAAGCAGAGCTGTCCCTCAGCAGGGCAACTCATGAAGAAAATCTGAACTAAAAATCCACTTCCTAAGATGGTAGCAGGGGTTTATAAAGGCTCAGGCACACACAATCTTTTACCCCATATGGAGAAGCTCACACTAAGAGTTCCTTATACTGAAAGATGAAGGAATGTAGATCAACAGGAGCTGGCCCCATGTCTCAAGTTCAGATCTCTTCTTTGAGAGGGCTGGCAGCAGATGGACATGTTGAGAATGTGATATATTCATTCCCATGGAGGGAGAGAGAAGATTGCTACTGCAACACCCCTGCAGGTTGAAGGTATGGCACTGAGGGTAAGTCTTGAAGGAAACTTACTTCCAATCTCCCTGGCCAGGAAGGACACTTGTTGCCTTGCCATGTTCTCTGTAGACAAGCAGGACTAATTCAGTTACTCAAACTGAGTGATGGCACGGATATATTATTTGCTCTCCTAGAGCCCAGTATGATTTCTGAGCACACGCAGGTGTTCCCATTCAGCTGCTGCCATGCGAGTTGTCTCAGTAGTTTTTCTTCCATTGAAGTATGAGAATGATTTTTCTATATCCTCTTGCTGAGTTTTGATATCCTCCTAAGTCAAGCAGAATGGTAATCCTAACACATGGGTGACATCATCAGATGGAGCCCGGCACGGGCTCCATCTGATGTTATTGTGGCATACCACCAACATCAGGTCTTCCAGTCTCTTGCCTCCCCTTAGTAGCAAATTCATTAAAGGCTTCTATCTTTGTCCTCCTATAAAGATCCCACTCACTCAGTGGGATCTAAACATAGTACTTTCTCAATTAATACATCCTCAGTTTGAACTATTGCCATCAGGAGAGCTTACATTTCTCTTGGAAAGTATTATTTTTGGTAGCAGTAACCTCAGTGCATAGAGTAATCAAACTCCAGGTCTTTAGTACTGCATATCCCCATACACAAATTTTTAAGATTAGGGTAGTATTGAGAACTCTTCCAAAGGTGGTTTCTCAGTTTCATTTATAGCAATTGATAGTGCTACTGATGCCTCCCCCCCCCCCCCCCCCCCCCCCCCCAAACTTCATTCCAACAAAGCTGAACACAATCTTCATACTTTAAACTGCAGAAGATCTTTTATTTTACTTGGAAGTGTCTAAACCTTTAAAGAAAATTGCCTCAACTTTTTGTTTGACTCAGTTAAACAAGGACTTATTAGTTAAGAAGCAAGTGCTTTCTACTTAGTTATATGACTTTATTTTGTACTGTTATGCTAACTCTGGCATTCAATTTCATAGTAAGGTGAAGGCTCATCAGATGCAAGCAACTTCAACTGTAGTAGCTCATCCTCATTCTGATTCAATTTAAGAAATCTGTAAAGCGACCATTTGGTCCTTTATCCATATCTTTATCAAGCATTACTGTCTTGAAGAGGATTCCCTCGGGAATAGTCATTTGGCCAGGCAATACTACTTAACCCTTTTAACTAATGACTTCAACTCTCCCTTCAGCCTCTGTCCTCCAGTTAAACCAAAGCAAATGATTAAGTCACAACCCTCAACTTAAGGGTACCTGCTTGTGGGGCTGAATTAGTCCTGCTTGTCCACAAAGAAAGCAAAGTTGCTTACCTGTAATATCTGTTCTCCATAGATAGCAAGACAAATCACTCACACAATCCCACTTCTTATATTTGAAGCTCAGCTGAGCAGGAACGCGTGTATATGCTCAGACTTTTAGGTCTTTCTGGACTCTGAGAGAGCACATTCCACATTGGAACTATCTGGTGACTTCATCCCACTTGTATGGCTGATTTGTCCTGTTGTCTACAGAGAACACCAGTTACAAGTAAGCAACTTTGCTCTATCTGGGCAGGAATGTTCAAAAAAGGAAGAACTTATAAAAACAAATTAGAGAGAAAGCTGGAAGCACAGAAAGCATGTAGGTAATGGAAAGGATCATTGCAAAATAAGGCCTAACTAAAAGAAGGGAAGAAGTCTAAAGGCATAGGAATAGAAAAAAGTGGAAAATAGCCATCCTGGAGAATCAATAAAGCAAAACAAAGGGTAAGTGAATGTTTTATTTTGTCTGCAATAAATTGCTTTTTAATTTTGACCAGAGTTGTTTGCAGGTGACATTTTAAAGATATGTATACAAATATATTACTCTGCATACTAAGTCACCAGAGATCATATATGCATTTTTTATTTTTATTTTTCACACTTATATATTAAGTTAAAGAATTACAGTATATCGCATATATGGAGAATCCATAAATGGAATTTCAATATACATTACATATAGCATAGAGTATTTGAATCATGTATCTGAACAATTTCGGCACCTACAGGTTAAATTACAATCTATTGCGAAATTATTTATGTGCCTATTTGTAAACCGTTGTGATGGTATATCACTAAACGACGGTATAGAAAAGTTTTAAAATAAATAAATAAAATAATACACAAACTACGGTACACTTAAATTTGAAAAGTTCCTATTTTAATGTGGAATATGTATATGTTTTGGTTTATTTGTAGGAAGCTGTATTGTTTAATGTGTCTTTTAAAATGACAACCCGCCTGTGTGGTTTGCTCACTTACTATATCCATGTGTTAAAAGACCCTCTCAATGAGGTTTATTCACTGTATGTTCCCATTCATACTGTCCATGTCATGCCCATTGGAAGTTCCTCAGGTTTGTGGTAAAGGACATGTATTACCAATACAAAATGCTCCTGTTTGGCCTCTCAGTAGCCCCTGAGGGTGTTCATAAAATACCTGATCAAATTTGGCAAGTGTAGAGAAGAAATTCTTACAAAATTCATTCTGGTTCATATTTGGACCTTGAATGTTTCCATACAGACTGCATTCCAAAATTAAAAATCTGCCTTTGACACAATTTCTTGGAGTTTCATGTTTGTGGTTTATGAAGAAATTTGCAGTTCCAGATTACTTTGACCTATGCCCTTATGGAAGAATTCAGGGCTATGGTCCAAACAAATGGTGCACAATCTGCCCCTTTTTGTGTTTGAAAGGTATATATCAAGGATGCCCTCACCCCTTTTTGTCAATTTAGCTATAGAACCTTTTGTACAAATGGTATGATTTCACCAGAAATATCCATGTTTAGATTTCAAAATACATCACACAAAATTGTACTTTATGCAGATATGCTGCCTTTCCTCATTCATTCATTCATTCATTCATTCATTCATTCATTTATTTATTTATTTATTTAATGGTTTTTATATACCGATAACTGTTTGCACATCGTATCGGTTTACAAGGAACATTGTGGTTATATAATGTATCTATAACAAATATATAACATTTAAAACATTTACATAGAACAAATTGGTAGCATGTAGAGTTAACACATAAGTATAAAATGACTATATACATGTTTTAAATATATTTGAAAAGGCAAGAGCATGTAATGATACAGGGAGAGGCTGAATAATTGCATATAATAGTATCTGAAGAGGCTGAATAACTGAGTACAAACAAACGGTAAGGCTAAGAAGCCTGAACGTAACACATGTATTTCTGAATTAATTAGAATCCTGGAAAGGTCTAGTGAGGTCTTAAGATGATAAATCAACTATAAAAAAAAATCCCAGATCTTACTGGGATACCCAAATGTCTAGCTTTGCTATTACTGCATTGAGTTTCAGATATGTGGTGATCCAGATTTCAGCTAATATAGCAGATTTATATAAATTGAACTATCCACCAGTGCTACATAAGCTCAAAGCTAACTTGGATAGATAGTGTATACTTCCAATTTTTTTGTTTGAAAGAGTTAATTTAGTTAAATGATAATTCTACCAAAATTAATGTATATATTCCAACAAATTATCTACAATATTCCTAAGAGTATATTTGTTCAGCTGAGGTCAAATTTCCTCCTTTTTATGGAATAAAAAACTACAGTATATTAGATAAACCATTCTGCAGTTACCCTATCGCTATGGTGGTCTAGAACTTCCAAATTTTTCTCTGTAGTATTTGAGCCAGATTAGTAGGATTACATAGATGGCTAGGAGTAGATATACAGGTCAGGAGTGGCGAGAGCTAGAAAGTTCTCAAGTTTATGATCATAGTCTGGCTACAATGTTAGAGTACCCACCGGGAAGTAACACAGTAAATAAAATTTGTAGAACGAATCTGTGTCATACTCTGAGGGCATAGCAACTTGTGAATAAGGAAGGTGGATTGAAGAGTGGGAGGATCTCCTTTGTATGTTAACTCAAGGTTATTTTTCAGCAGATGTATATATTTGTGGCAAAAAGGTGAGGCTGAAATATTTAGAACAAATTTATGAGGGCTCAATCTTTAAAACATTTGCTAAATTAAGCACAATATGAAATAACCCATAACCACTATGTAATCATGCAGATAAGGAGAATTGTATGGGGATTCCGTTGAAATGGATATATTGTGGCAAAGGATTGTAGTGAAGAAAATGCACATAATCTGCTGTTAAAATAACTCAACATCATTGCTATTTAAATATGGAAGGTAAAAAGGTGGCAACAAGTAGAGCATTGACAGGATGTAGAAATCAAGATCTTCACTTGGAATATGAGGAGGAGACTTGGCAGAGAATTTGGCGTTTGATATAAAAAAAAATAATAAATTGGTTTTTATGATTTATGCCTTGATGCGCTTTATTGGTTAAATTATTTTATGCTGATTTAAATGTTTAGGGTTTTTTTTTGTCAAATTCAATGTGAAAGCTGTTAATTTAATTATGGATATTGCACTCTGCAGGAAGCAAGTTATTAGGACCTGCGGTTATAAATGTTTCTAAATAAACATTGTACATGTCTGTTCTCACAGCACTTTGCTGTGAGAACAGACTGTTCTCACAGCAAACTGCTGTTAAAGGGAGTGCAGATATATAACTTATACATGTGCTGGTACTGCAGAGAAGTTAAAAAGTTCTGATTAGATGTCAAAGGTAAGATAGCAATTATTAGTGGTTAGAAGTTACCCCTCTGCTGGAGAAAGGAAGTGACGTCACTGCCTATGATAGCAGCCTGAAATTGAGCTACCCAAAACAATGGGCTAATCCAGCTTAAATCGCAGACATCCGAACTTCAGAAGCAACCAGCTGGGGTGTGAAGAGCACGTGAGTGTCGATGAAAAGGAAATCTATAGACTTCCGCAAGTTTTCTTATACAAAAACGGACGAGAGCTCTGAAACTGATTTAGAAAAAATGCCAGCGAATGACTCGCCCGATCCTCCGGTGGACCCGACATCAGAGGCACCTAGTCCGGGACTTGATCTCCTGACAAGAGCCGAACCACGCAACTGGTTTGGCGAGCTATGGCGTGATATTAAAGCCTACAAGCAGGAGGTAACAACTCTAATTGTGGAGATCCGTGAGGACGTGGCGGAACTAGGCTGCAGGATCAACAAGTCTGAAACGCGCCTGGACTCACAAGCAGAGGCCTGGCAAGTATTGCAGAAGGACCATGCTGCCTTACAATTACAATGTGCCTCCTTGTCTGAAAAAATTGAAGGTCTTGAAAATAGAAATCATAGGTGTAACCTGCGATTCCGGGGTATACCTGAAACCGTGGAGTTCTCGGATTGCAATTCAGTGGTTGAGAAGATCTGTCATTTTGGAGGAAGAAAACAATGTGGAACAGCCCGATCTGACTTTAAAATTGGAGAGAGCACATAGGCCGCTGGGCCCGAAGATAGCTAACAGACCACGGGATGTAGTGGTCTGTTTCCACTCCTACTCCCTAAAAGAATAAGTTCTCACTAACTCTATAAAAAGAAAAAAATCAACTACACTACACTAACTGCACTAACCACATCCCCTGGCAACAAATTCCAGAGTTTAATTGTGCGTTGAGTGAAAACGAACTTTCTCAGATTAGTTTTAAATGTACCACATGCTAACTTCATGGAGTGCCCCCTAGTCCTTCTATTATCCGAAAGAGTAAATAACAGATTCACATCTACCTGTTCTAGACCTCTCATGGTTTTAAACACCTCTAACATAACCCCCCTCAGCCATCTCTTCTCCAAGCTGAAAAGTCCTAACCTCTTTAGTCTTTCCTCATAGGGGAGCTGTTCCATCCCCTTTATCAATTTGTTTCGCTCTGCTGTACGACGCATGATGGAAGACATTATGATCACAGTGACGCAAATAACTGTACTTTGTCTCTATCACCGGATATGGATTTGTCATGTTTAAGAATATTTTGTTGGTACAAACTTGTGAAATGTTTAATAAAAAATTAATTACAAAACAAGAAATTATCCCACTGCTATGTGTGCTAGGTTGTTAGGAGAAAAAGGAGTCACCTAAAAACTTAAAGCATTAATATCTGTGGCTACGTGCAGCAAGACTGATCATCATATATTTTTGGAAGTTGACACCACAGCTTGTGGCATGGTTCAGATGCAGAGATTACTTTATTAGAACAGACTACTTGTACATTAAAGGATTAACTAGAGAAATATAATATTTGGGTGTTTATTGGACTGGTGGAAAGTAGTTGACATTTACTGCATACATTTTTATGTAACACTATAAACACTACTCAGTAATCAAATGTGCACTATCTATGAAAGGGGGAAATAACAGCTTCATTGTAATGAGAGAATGTGTTCTCAGTGTTTTTTTTAAAACACACATTACAAGCCATCAAACAAAAGTTTCAAAATAAAAAGGGAAGAACTAGGCTCTCCTGTATCAGGAAGCTGTCTTGACTATAGAACTGGACCATCATATGGGATGACCTTGAAAGATACTTGTCTGGCAGGGGTAAAATACACTCTGGCAGGCAGACTGTCAGAGTATAGTGAAGAGCATTTCCCTTCACTGGGGAGCTCCCAAGATCTTTTTGCAATAATTGCGAACAGAGAGTTGCCAGCATTCTATGCCGATATCCTTGACATGGTATTTTGCTTAAACATTTAGATGAGATTGGAGTGAGTGGATTGCTATTAAGTTGGTTGCCCTCATTTCTCTCAGGACTGGTAGTGTCTTATAGAATGGAGGGCAGTCTACCCTATACTTGAATTTTGGGTTCCAAAAGGTTCAGTATTGTCACCACTTTTGTTCAATATCTGTATGGCCGTTATTATGAAGGTGGTTCAAGGTTTTGGAGTACGCTGCCACACATTCAGTGATGACATTATCAGTTGCATCCTTGAATGGTAACCAAACATTCTGTATATCAAATCTTTGTGTGCTTAGGAGCATTAGCAGCATGGTTATAGTGGTTTAAGCTGAAATGGAATCCAACCAAGTAGAGTTACTGTTAAGTGAGTAGATGGACCAGTTATCCTTCAATTTTGGGTCATAGTTTGAAACTGAAATGTGGTGCATAGTCTGGGCATTTATCTGGATTCATAGTTACGGATGGATGCTGAGATCTCATGTGGTGGTGAATATATTTATATCCCAATGGTATATCCAACTGTTACATGGATTACTGGTCAAAAAAAATCTGTTGCATTTGTGGCCCATGCTTTTGTGCTTGGGAAAATTGATTACTGTAATGCCCTGTATCAGGGGCTCCCAAAGATTAGATTAGATTAAAATGGCTACAATTACTGCAGAACACCACAACTTGTTTTTTTCCCCATTATTTTTATTAACTTTTAATCCAATACAAGGATTGAAATAAAGAAAAAAATGATACAAAGACATAAACAATAAGGGGTACATTTTCAAAGGGTTGCATGCGTAAGATATGCGCGCAACCCCCAAAAACTTACCCCTGCCTCCCCCTGCGTGCGCCAAGCCTATCTTGCATAGGCTCGGCGGCGCACACAAGTCCCGGGGCTTGAAAAAATGGGCGTTCCAGGGGTGGGGCCATGGGTGTGGTGCCAGCCCGGGGGCGGGACCGAGGCCTCCGGAACAGCCACCAGGCTGGGGAATGGAGAGCCAGCGCGCGCAAGTTACGCCTGCCCAGAGGCAGGCGTAACTTCTTCAATAAAAATCAGGGGGGCGGGTTAGATAAAGGAGGGGAAGGTACGGGGGGAGGGCAGAGGGAACGGAGGCAGGCTGCTCGGCTTGGCCCGCGAGGTTGCACAATTGTGCACTTCCCTGTGTGCGCCGACCCTGGATTTTATAACATGCGCACATGTTATAAATTCGGGCGTAGATTTGTTCACGCCGGGTTGCGCAAACAAATCTACGCCCACACACATGTTATGCAATCTGGCCCTATGGATATGGATGTACTCATGAAACTGCAAGGATTTTGCGGTAAGGCTGTAAGTCCACCCCTAGGTCTTGGTGGAAGTGATGCAGGAGGGCTTGTGCCTGAACCTGTAGAAGTGATTCTCAAAGACATATGGAAGGTGGTCACACACTCGAACCTCCCTAGCCAATACTGTTATTCGACTGTGCACATATTCTGTTGGAGTTTCCACGAGGCTGTCTGAATTAGATAACAGATTAGGGGGGATAGAAATCAGTTTACTGCTATGTCATCTTCTGTTTTACATTGCAATCAACCTAAGGCTGTTGGTATTAAGGATAAAGTACTGTTGTATCATCAATGTGAGTCTTTAGAAAATATGTTGTGGGCTAGGAATTTATATTTGTTAAATTTTCCTAAAACATGGTGGTTATCACCTATAGAATTGCTTAAAAAGTATTTTGCTGAAATATTAGTTTTCCTTTAAAATGTTTTTCTCTAAAGTTATTACTTGCCCAATAAAAAAAAAAACAAACCCAAAAAGCCCCTTACTATCAATGTAGTTAAGTGCTCTATGGATGTTCTTGTCCCTCTTGAGAGTTCTGATTTTTCATTGTGTTTGCAAGATTCACACAATTTAATTTCTACCAGAGCTACTTTGTTGTTTACTTTTCTTCTGAGACAAGGGAAATGGTGCTCAGACAGTATTTCAGCTACAAAAATGAATTATTTTGCAGTCAGAAGATTCAAATCTTTCCTGACATTGCTAAAGAAACCCAATTGAGAAGGAAGCTTTTTCTACAGTTGAAATTAGTTCATTTGGAGGCATCCTTCTTAAAGTTGCTTTGTAAATGTATCATTGTATATCAAGGGAATAAGTTAATTGTTGTTGATCCTGTTCATTTAAAGGCCTTTATTTCTGACAAACCAGGGTAATCAATACCAGGTATTAGGTGGTATTTTGAAATTTTATTTATATTAGCTTACAGATAACTGATCTTTTTTTCCCCCTACTATATAGTTTTCCTGAAGAGTTCCCTCTCCCACCCCCCCATTTAATGGTGACTGGTGATGATTCATAAGATGAATGCCACAACTTGTTTAATAGCAGGGAAGAAAGATTAAGACCATGTTTACCCCTATTCTTTGGTCATTATATTGGCTCCTAGTGGAGCAGAATCCCCAGTTTAAGATCATGGCTTTAATTTTTAAATGTCTTTATTGGGCAAACCACCAGAGACAATAACTTTCAAACAGGTGCAAATATACATGCGTGCATTGGTGCGAGCCCTGGGACATGTCAGTTTTATAACATACATGCACATACACATATGTTATAAAATAGCCTAGGTGAGCATATGTGTTTGCCCAATTTTGCAAGTGGTCATGCATAACCATGCAAAGTCAGGTTTGAGCCACGCAAGTGGGGGAATTTTATAACGGGTGTGCATGCACGCCATTACCAGTTTCATCTGTTTGTCCACAAGTTTGCCCATTTCCTAGCATGTAGCAGATGGATTCAGGACCAATGGGTATAGTATACTCCTGATAGCAGATGGGAGACGGAGTCAGATTTCAAAGCTGACGTCAGCCTACATATACCCATTCAGCATGCTCAGCTCTTCAGTATTTCTCTGTCTCCTAAAGCAGATAGGGACACATCCACACACTAGAATAGTGGTAGGAATTCTAAAACAAAGAAAGAAAATTTACCTCAAGAAGACAAGTCCCGCTCTCCTGCAGTGATATCTAAGGGTCCCTCCCCCAGTCGAGAATTCCTGAGGTGATTTCCGAGATCCCGCAGAGGTAAGCCTCGGTCTGGTAGCCGACTCCCCGGCGTGGACTTAGCCCCCAGGGTGGCTTAGAGGCAGCGGGTGTTGAATCAAGCACGGCAGTGAAGGTATTCCCCTCTTCCACCGCAGCCGGAGACCGCCCAGCACGAGACCAGGAAACACCGAGACCAGGTAAGATAGAAACGTTCTTTTAAGACTCCGGTCTCCAAAGCTCGATTTGCCGCACAGATTGTCCTTTCCGGCGTCTCTTATATCGGGTTGAGCAGCTCCGTCTGAGCTAGACCCCGATCCGGTGCGAGGGTCCACACACGTGGAAACCCTCTGGGGGGGTCGCCATCTTGCCCGCATGGTCGTTGGTGCCATTTCCCCTCTTTGACCGCCGTATTGTCCGCACAACTGAGCCATGCGCACAGCGGCGAGCTGGGCGCACAACTGACTTGTGCACATCTGTGCTGTGTGCCCAGCGAGTGCCGGGCGCATAGCGGCCCACATAAACGACCCGAGCACACAAATAGGCCTGTGCGCACAGTGGCGCGCACATCTTGCCCAGGTACACAAAGTGGTAGCCTGCACGCACATCCCGCACGCACATCTTCGGTGCACCCAGAGCGCACAACTTAGCCTCCCGGCACGCATACCAACGCGCACAAACAAGTATTGAATCACTCCACGCGCACAAGTCATGGCACCGCCAGCCAAAAAGATCAAGGGACAAGCCCTCTGCCCAGCCTGCCACCTGAGAGCTGCGCAACCTGAAGTGGCCTCCACATTATGCCAGCAGTGCGAAGAGACTCAGGGGGAACCTAAGCAAGGCCCTCCACAGCCAGTAGAGGGTTCCAGATCCACTAATGATAGTACCCAAGACCTCTGTATCTCAGACTCTGCACCTACACAGGAAGGCACCTTGGGGGCTTCCACCATAAACACGCCAGGATTCAACATGGACCCAGGGATCTTCTCCTGGGTGGAATTCTTTAAAGGAATACAAACCTTTGTCCAGGCACAATCGGTACTGCCGGCGACACAGTCCCAGTCTTCACCAGAAGCACAAGATCTTCCAAGCACCTCTCGGACCACTCGAGATGTGCCCCATCTAGGCAAGAGCCTCCCTACAGGTGATTGACACTTCGGGGGACGAGACTGACACCCTGGAGGAAGGGGAAATCCCCCCCAGGGATGGAATCATACTGAACCATGCTGCGATTCTTCTCCAAAGACGAGTTACCAGCTCTCATGTCTCTGACCCTTAAGATGCTGGCCATTCCAGGCACGGGTATCACAGCGGAGCCAAAGTCTAACCCCGTCCTGGTGTCCCTCCATCAAGCCTCATGCTGTCTTCCAATGTTGCAGGCCATACAGCAACTGATTGACACGGAATGGAATGCCCCGGAGGCCAGCTTCAAAGGAGGACAGGCCTTAGAAGCCCTATACCCCCTGGAACCCACGGCCAAGGAACTCCTATGGTTCCCAAAAGTTGATGCCATGGTCTGCGCCATCTCTAAGCGCACAACCATCCTGCTCGAAGGAGGAGCGGCACTCAAGGATGCCCAGGACAGACGTCAGGAAGCCATCCTCAAACAGTCCTTTGATGTAGCAGCAATGACCCTGCAAATCGCGTCCTGCTATGCTGTAGTAACAAGTGCCTGCTTGCTTCTCTCCAGAGATGCAAACACGTCCACTGAAACATTAGAACCGACGATATCCTTCCTCACAGATGCAACCTCAGACCTAGTGCGCACCTCAGCCAGGGGCGTCTCCTCCATAGTTGCAACCAGAAGACAACTATGGCTCTGAAATTTGTCGGCCGACGCGACCTTCAAAGCGAACCTCACGAGAATGCCTTTTAAAGGATCCCTCTTGTTCAGAAGTGAATTGGAGATGTTAGCCAACAAATGGGGCGAATCTCCAGTACCTCGCCAACCAGAGGACAGGAACAAAAGAAACCAGTGCTCCTCTCCCCGAAGAACCAAGGGCAGAGGAGCACAGCGCTTTAGACCGTACAAAACACATACTACCAAGCACCTCGCCCCCAAAGGCAGGTCCCGGTCCTTTCGGAACAGAAACAAGAGGGGAGCAGACTCAGATACAGGCTTCAGCCTACCCCACAATGAGAATCAGCAGACCCATCCACAGGAAGAAGTCATAGGGGGCAGACTTTACCCTCTTCTACCAAAGATGGGTTGAGATAACGTCGGACAAATGGGTCCTAACCATCCAAGAGGGATACTATCTGGACTTCCACAGCATCCCTCCAAATTTGTGAGATCACCGTGCCACCCCCTCTCCCAAGAGAACGGCAGTGGAAACCACACTGACAAAACTACTCAGCCTAAAGGCGATAACCCCGGTGCCCACGCACCAACAAAATACATTTCACTATTCCATATATTTTATCGTTCCCAAGAAGGAGGGAACGTTCCGGCCCATCCTGGACCTCAAGACCATCACTCGTTAACTGAGAGTACCACACTTCTGCATGGAAACCCTGTGCTCAGTCATAAGGGCAATACAGCTAGGAGAATTCCTGACTTCACTGGATATATCCAAAGCCTATCTCCACATCCCAGTCCATCACGGCCATCAGCGCTTCCTACGCTTTGCGTTACTGGACCATCATTACCAGTTCCGGGCGCTACCCTTCGGACTAGCTACCGCCCCTCGGACTTTCACCAAAATCATGGTGGTAGTGGCGGCAACACTAAGGAAAGAAGGAATCTTCGTACATCCTTACCTGGACGATTGGCTGATCAGGGCAAAATTTCCACAGGAAAGTCACCAGACGACCACCAGAGTCAAGAATCTACTGCAGAATCTCGGGTGGGTCGTCAACACAGCCAAAAGCTGCCTACAGCCCTCCCAGTCGCTAGAGTACCTGGGAGTCCGCTTCGACACCAAGCAAGACAAGGTTATCCTCCCCCCTCCAAGGAGAAGGAAACTGATAGGCCAACTGCGAAAACTGTTGAACTATCCTCGCCCCAGGGTATGGGACTACCTCCAAGTCCTCTGTCTCATGACATCAACCCTGGAAGTTGTTCCATGGGCAAGGGCCCACATGTGCCCACTACAACGTTCCCTACTGTCATGATGGGACCCAACATCCCAGAACTACTCCATGCACCTCCAGCTACCAGCAGAGGTTCGGACACAGCTCTAATGGTGGCTACAGGAGGACCACCTGAGCAAGGGAATAAGACTATCCCCACCGAACTGGATCTTGCTCACCACAGATGCGAGCCTGCGAGGGTGGGGAGCCCCCTGTAAGGAACTGATGGCCCAGGGGCAGTGGGACAAAGAAGAGGTGGGATGGAACATAAACTGGCTGGAAGCCTGAGCAGTCCGACTAGCCTGTCTACGATTCGGCCACAGACTCCGGGGCGAGTCTGTCAGTCATATCTGACAACACCACAACAGTTGCCTACATCAACCACCAGGGAGGAACCAGGAGCCAACAGGTGTCCCTGGAAATAGACCCCTCATGGCATGGGCAGAAACAAACCTGCAAGGGATCTCAGCCTCCCACATCTCTGCGGACTACCTCAGCAGAGAGAGCCTAGATCCAGGGGAATGGACACTGTTGACCACAGCCTTCCAGTTGATAGTAAACTACTGGGGAACCCCAGCTATGGATCTACTGGCAACCTAGTCCAACGCCCAAGTTCCCAAGTTTCTCAGCTGCAGAAGAACTGCAATCCCAGGAAATCGACGCCCTTGTCCAGACCTGGCCACAGGAAGACCTGCTGTACGCCCTTCCCCCATGGCCACTACTGGGCAGGATCATCCACAAGATAGAACACCACAGGATCTGGCCAAGAAGGCCATGGTATGCAGACATGCAAAGACTTCTTGCGAGGAACCCTCTGTGCCTTCCTTCACACAGGGACCTGCTCCGGCAAGGACCGATCCTCCACGAAGACCTGAATCGATTCTCTCTTACGGTCTGGCCATTGAGAGGACTCGCCTGAAGAAGAGCGGATTCTTGAAGGCAGTGATTGACACTTTGCTCCGAGCACGCAAGTTCTCCATATCTCTAGCTTACATACGAATATGGAGAGTATTCGAACCCTGGTGTGAGGATCACGAGATCCTTCCGCAGACAGTCAAAATCCCCATGATCCTGGAATTTCTGCAGGACGGCTTGAAGAAGTGGTTGTGTCGCAACTCCCTCAAGGTTCAGGTGGCCACGCTGGCCTGCTTCAGAGCCAAAGTAGACGGCATCAGTCTATCAACCCATCCAGATGTTTCCCGTTTCCTGAGAGGGGTCAAACAAATCCGACCACCCCTAAAGTGGCCGGTACCCCTATGGAATCTCAATCCTAGTACTAGACTTCCTCGCAGGAACTTCCTTCAGATCAACACGTGGTCTGTCACTATGGCTCCTGATGTTGAAGACTGCATTCCTAGTGGCAATATGTTCAGCCCATCGCATCTCCAAGCTTCAAGCTCTATCCTGTCGGGAATTGTTCAGGATCCATACAGCTACGACTGTCCCCTCCTTCCTACCGAAAGTGGTTTCTCAATTTCATCTAAACCAAACCATCTCGCTACCATCTCCAGACAAACATGAAGACTCACGCCTTCTTCGCCATCTTAACGTCGGCAGACTCCTAGTCCAATACCTGGAAAGATCGGAATCTGTGCGAAAGACGGACCACCTATTCGTCCTTCACAGCGGGAAGAAACAGGGGGAAGCGGCCTCGCGGGCAACTATAGCCCGTTGGATCAAAGAAATAATCAAGGTGGCCTACGTAGAGGCAGGGATGCCTCCAACTCTACAAGTCAAGGCCCATTCTACAAGGGCCCAGGCAGTGTCCTGGGCAGAAACCAAGATGCTGTCTCCTGCCAAGATCTGTCAGGCAGCAACAAGGTCCTCCATACACACCTTCCCCAGGTTCTACCGCCTGGATGTCCAGGCCCAGGAGGACACAACCTTTGCAAGGGCAGTGCTAAGTGGGCCAAGGGCAGCCTCCCGCCCTGTTCGGGAGTAGCTTTTGTACATCCCATTGGTCCTGAGTCCATCTGCTACACGCTAGGAAATGGAGAAATTACTTACTTGATAATTTCGTTTTCCTTAGTGTAGACAGATGGACTCAGCATCCCGCCCACGGCTGCCCTGGAATCCGGAAACTTCAGGTGAAAAAACCCCGAGAACAAGACAAACACGGGGTAAGCCAGGTAGTACCCCTAGTTCAAGACACCCATTGTTGCCGGGTATCGGCGTTATCCGGTTGAGTGCACTGGCGGTCTCCAGTTTGGAAATCAGTTGAACTAGTCCTAGTTAATAAAGTTAACCAAGTTAATAAAGTTATTAAAGCACACATATCCACAATTGCTTTTCAAGGAGAATACTGAAGAGGTGGGCATGATGCACAGGTTTATGTAGGCTGACGTCAGCTTTGAAATCTGACTCATCTCCCATCTATCAGGACTACACTATACCCATTGGTGCTGAGCCCATCTGTCTACACTAAGGAAAACAAAATTATCAGGTAAGTAATTTCTGCAGTTTAGTGCTAGGTCCTTAAACTCTCGGATTCTTTAGTCTGCACTTCCCCCGTTACTGTAGACTCCTTAAAACCCTCAAGGATGCCTTTTTTTTTTTGTCTCAGTATCACAAACTTAAATGGCAATGGGTCTGGGCGTGTGCATAGGTACTTGTGTGCACATCTCTTGGCCATACCCTGTCCTGCCCACACCATGCCCCCTTTTCATTCCAAGTGAGAGATTCATGTATCGGGAGATATGTGTGCATATAGGAGACTTTAAAAATTGGGTGGACATACACATGTCCTATATGTGTGCGTGCAGCTTTTAAAACTCACTCTTACTTAGCAGAGTTGTCATACCATAAGACACAGAGATCACTAGGATCATCCCAGCAAGCTCTGTTGGTAGCACTGACATTTCCGTAGGTATGATTAGCTTGTACCAGAACATCTGCATTCTCGTGCTTTGGCCCAGTGTTGTGGAACTCTAATCTGCTGGAGGTCCAGCTTGAATTAAATTATTTAACATTTCATAAGAAGGACATAACCTGGTTATTTACATAGGGACTAAGGGGAATGAGCAGAGGTAGGGGATTTAGGAAGATGGTGTTAGGAGAAGTGGCTGCAGTTTTTTTATTGTTGGATGGAAAAGCAAGAGGAACAGGGAATGGAGGATAGTGAATGATGGGGCATGTTGGAGGTATAGGGGAGGAGTGAAAATTTGACTTTTTTTTTTTAATTTTCTTTATTGATTTTTAATACATCACCAAGAATAAAAACCTCTTGTACACAATTGTAATGATAAGGAAAACAAGAATACAACAATATGTCAAAAAGAATCATCAAGATCATCATCAATGCTATCAGGCCACTAAAAGAGTAAGGGAGGGATGCACAGTTCCAAGCAATATCTGACCAAAATCTAGTAAAGGAAATAAGAGGAAGCCTACTGAATCATTAGTATTTTGTGTATGAGAATTTAGGGGATTAAATCTTCAGATGGAATTAAGTAGGAGCAGTGGAGATAAGAGAAGAGATGGCCACTGGTGCCTAGA
Source organism: Rhinatrema bivittatum (assembly GCF_901001135.1). Classification (NCBI taxonomy): domain Eukaryota; kingdom Metazoa; phylum Chordata; class Amphibia; order Gymnophiona; family Rhinatrematidae; genus Rhinatrema; species Rhinatrema bivittatum. The sequence goes on along the minus strand of NC_042615.1, from coordinate 223,571,073 downwards.
CCAATTTATTACTCAAAAATCCCCACACTGAGGGTTTATAAAATATGTATCTTACAGCTAAATACTTTAAACATTTACAGTAGATAGATCCCATGCTGTTAACACTCAGGGATACAGCATGAGAACTGTCTACTGTTTGGGATCCTGCTAGCTGCCTTTGTTTGATTGTTGCTGTTTGTTGTACCCCACTTTGAACTTTGATATGTGTGAATTAGAAATTTTTAAAATAAATATGAGGCTTTAAAATCTGTTGGGAGAGGATCACATGATGTGGTAGCCGAGAGGACACGCTTCTCCCTGGCTCCAAACCCGCCCCACCAATCGCGCCACATCTGACCACAAATTTGCTTCCTAGCTAAGCACTACATACCATCGGGGACAGGGCGTATATCAGTGGTCCAGGCTCGGGGGAAACCGCTGTCATCGATGCCGGCAAAGACCAGCAAAAAAGAGAGAGAAAAAATGACAGCACCCGAATCCAAGATGGCGGCCGCAGCGGACAGTGAGTCTCCCTCCCCTCTTATGCCTCCAACCATCGAGGCGATAAAAATAGCGGTTCACGAAGCTTTAGAGGACAAATTATCGCAAATAACAAATCAGCTGGGGGAGGTTCGAGATTCGCTGGCAGCAATCCCCATGCTTTGAAATGGCAGAGGCACGGATCTCAGAGTTGGAGGATACCACGGGGGTTATAAACGCTAAAATGGCGGCCTGAGATAAAAGTTTACAAGCTCTCCAGCTTAAAGTTGGTGAGCTGGAAAATAGGGCCCGCTGCGATAACTTGCGCTTCATGGGCTTCCCAGAGACAGTGGAGGAGCGCGCTCCCTGTGTTCTTTATTGGAGACTTGGCACCCGGAGGTGCTTGCTTTGCCTCACTTACAGGGGAAACTCGTGGTAGAGCATGCCCATAGACTGGGAGCGAAAACCTCACCGTCGGGGCGTCCTTGGCTGGTCGTCGCCAAAATTTTAAACTCAGCTCATAAGGCTGAGCTCTGGAGGGCATCCTATTGGAAAAAGGAATTACACGATCAGTCACATTCCATCAGAGTCTTCCAGGATTTGTCAGCATCAGTGTCCAAGGCCAGGCGGGGATTTTCACCCCTCTGCTCCACTTTGCACAACCGAGGTATCAAATTTGCTCTCTTGTTCCCAGTGCGCTTGCAGATTTGAAGCGCAGACAAGGTCCATACCTTTGATTCTGTGGAATTGGCCCGGGCTTTCGTGGATTCCCTGGATTCCTAAACTGTTTTTTTTTTTCTTTTTTTCCCCAAATACTTGCTACATAACTTTGGCCACAATTAGGAGTTGGCTGGGGCAAGTAAGATTTCAGCCATGTAACAGACTGGTTACAACCTGAGGGATGAATCCCTAGTGTCACACAGGTTATTTTTCCCTGAGACTTTGTTTTCTTCATTTTTGGATGACTTTGCCGCAATAATCACAAGATTTCACATTGGGAATTGGTGCTTTCTGAGAACTCACAATATGCTCGCTCTGCATAGCGGCCTTTTGGAGTGATGTGTGGGAACACACGGTAGGGGAAAATCCTGTATCTTTTGAAGTTGCCATGGCACAGCATTCAGCTTGACACCCATATTGTTATACTCTTGGGTTCTGACTTAGATATCACACTTAAGGAAGCTCTGTTGCTTCAAGGTTTTTTTTTCAGGAATTGAAGGAAAGATTTTCTAGGATAGCTTCTAGACAACACAGGTGAACGTTAGAACATAAGAACATAACTTACTGGGTCAGACCAAGGGTCCATCAAGCCCAGCATCCTGTTTCCAACAGTGGCCAATCCAGGCCATAAGAACCTGGCAAGTACCCAAAAACTAAGTCTCTTCCATGTAATAGCGGTGGTTATTATCTAAGTCAGCTTAATAGCAGGTAATGGACTTCTCCTCCAAGAACTTATCCAATCCTTTTTTAAACACAGCTAACCACATCTTCTGGCAACACATTCCAGAGTTTAATTGTGCATTGAGTGAAAAAGAACTTTCTCCGATTAGTTTTAAATGTGCCACATACTAACTTCATGGAGTGCCTCCTAGTCTTTCTATTATCCGAAAGAGTAAAAAACCAATTCACATCTACCCATTCTAGACCTCTCATAATTTTAAACACCTCTATCATATCCCCCCTCAGCCGTCTCTTCTCCAAGCTGAAAACTCCTAACCTCTTTAGTCTTTCCTCATAGGGGAGCTGTTCCATTCTCTTTATCATTTTGGTCGCCCTTCTCTGTACCTTCTCCATCGCAATTATATATTTTTTGAGATGCGGCGACCAGAATTGTACACAGTATTCAAGGTGCGGTCTCACCATGGAGCGATACAGAGGCATTATGACATTTTCCGTTTTATTCACCATTCCCTTTCTAATAATTCCCAACATTCTGTTTGCTTTTTTGACTGCCGCAGCACACTGAACCGACTATTTCAATGTGTTATCCACTATAACGCCTAGATCTCTTTCTTGGGTAGTAGCACCTAATATGGAACCTAACATTGTGTAACTATAGCATGGGTTATTTTTCCCTATATGCATCACCTTGTCCACATTAAATTTCATCTGCCATTTTGATGCCCAATTTTCCAGCCTCACAAGGTCTTCCTGCAATTTATCACAATCTGCTTGTGATTTAACTACTCTGAACAATTTTGTATCATCTGCAGGTTTTTTTTGGTGCCTAGCTCATTTTTGGATGAATTTTCTAGCTGGATTCTCGTATCTGACTGTGTTAAAAGATACGTTTCTTTTACTTGATTACCTGAGTTTGGATGTTTTCTTTTTGTGTTCACAGGGAAAACTTCAGTGATGTTTATATGTTTTCTGTTCATTGCTTTTGCTACTCACTGCCCGAGGAAGAGGGTGGGTCGAGGTCATGGACATATCATTACGTGATCTCTTCGCTTCCACTATGGAAGCGCAGTGGGGTAGGTTGTGGGAGGATGGCAAGGGGAACAGTCTTGCAAACTTGGTTGGGTGGAGGTGGGCACAGTTGAGGGGGGGAGGGAGACGGGTTGGGGGTGGTGGGGATGGGGGGTGGGGGGTGGGTAAACCAGAGGCAACACAAAGTGAGGGGACGAATGTTATGCAGGTAGCAGAAGCAGAATTACATTGTTTCGTTCCACCGAGGGGGGTGAGAGTTGGGGGGAGCCCTAGCTGGAGGGGCTTCCACCATGCTATTTCTGACATTCAAGCATTTATAATTGACTTCTTGGTAAACACTGAGTAATCACACACGGATTGTTTCTTGGAATGTCTGCGGGATACACTCCCCAGTCAAGCGCTCTAAAATACTTTCCCTGTTGAAGAAAAAAGCGACTTTAGTGGCCTGTTTACAGGAGACTCATCTCTGCGGCAGAACATGCTAAATTACGCTGTGACTGGGTGGGGGAAGTGCGGTATGCAGCGGCCTCCTCGAGGTCTGCGGGTGTTGCCATTTTAATACATAAGAAGCTCCCTATTAAAATCACTAAAGAAATAGTAGACCCTCAGGGCCGCTACTTAATTTTGGTCTCTGAATTATATGGTCGGACTGTTTTATGCAATGTTTATGCCCCTAATTCCTACAGCCCCAATTTCTTTCGGGGGCTTTACTCCCATTTAATTCCCTATCTTAATGAGATTCTAGTTATTGGGGGAGATTTTAATACTATCCGCGATGCCACTTTGGATGCCTCCATGTCACGCACACGGGAGCAGGGAATGGGCAGAGGTCCTCAGCTGTTGGAAAGTTCCCTTCACTTGTTAGACGTATGGCGCTTATTACACCCAATGGACTGGGACTTTACACATATGTCCCGGGCACATGCATCCTTCTCACGGATTGATCACTTTCTGGTTAGCGATCACACGTTCCTTTTAGTAAGCGATGCAAGGATTGACAATCTAGTAGATAAATGAGGCTTGACCGACATGCCGCAAATGCGCAGTAGGGAGCAGCTCTACTGCGCATTTGCGGCACAAAGAACTCTGCCCAATGTGCCGCGAGAGAGCACGTCGGTCAGAGCGGCGGACACGGCGTTTTGCGGCAGTGGCGGTGGTATGTCAGCGTCAGTCGGGCCAGCAACAGAGAGCGGCGGATGCGGCGTGGAGGAGCAGCGGCAGTGAAAGCTGAGCGACAGGCGGGCAAGCAGCGAGCGCAGTGGTCAGACGCTCCAAGAAAAGGCTCCTCAGACATGTTAACAGCCTGAGCCTGGCCCTCCTTTGCCAGGGAAGGGGGGAGAGAATAGGAAGTAGGGACGGCGACGGAGGGACAGGCTCAGGCTGTTAACATGCTGCAGTTCCGTCAGCAAATGCCTCCTCCTTTTGCCTGGTCCCTCCCAGCCGGCCCTGTAGAAGAGAAAAAGGAGTGGAGGAGGGCTGAGGGAGAGGGAAGGGGTTGTGGATGAGGTGATAGTGGAAGGAAAGGGAAGATGAGGGGATGGAAGGAAAAGGGATGAGTGAGTAAGTGGGAAGGGTAAGATGTGCAGAAGAGAAAAAGAGGGAGTGGGAAGGGGGTGTGGCTGAGCGGAGAGGGGATGAGAGTGAGGGATGAGATTGAGAGAGAGTGGGGAGTGACTGAGGGAAGGGGAAGGAGTGGGAGGGAGAATGAGGGGGAGGTGAAAGTGAGGGAGTGGGATGGAGGATGAGGGGGAGGTGAGAGTGAGGGGGAAGGAGGATGAGGGGGAGGTGAGAGTGAGGGGAGGGAGTGGGAGGGAGAATGAGGAGGGAGGTGAGGGAAGGGAGTTTGAGTGGGGGCAGGGAGGGAAGGGGAGGTGAGTGACTGAGGTGAATGAGCGAGGGGAAGGAGGAGTGAGGGAAAAGAAGTGTAGACGGGTGCAGTGTCTGAAAGCGGACCGAAATTTTTTTTTAATGTAGCCCGTTGTTACTGGCTTAACGGCTAGTATTGTTATATTGGACCATGCTCCCATTTGGGTAGATTTTCATTTTTCGGTCGGACCGTCTTCGGCGAAAATATGGCATTATCCTTACTTTTTGGCAAATGATATGAAATTTCGAGATTATCTGCGGTCTAAATGGGCGGATTATGCCTCTTTTTTTTTTTTTTTTTTTTAATTTTATTTTTATTAAATTTTCAATTTATAACAAGCATACATCTTGTTAGGGTAATATAGTACAATCAAGGCATAATCATGTAAAGAAATATTTCTCTATTACATAAGCTTTTGTACTGAAATAAAGGAGAGGACAAGAAAATAGAGCGAAAATTAAAGAAAAACTATACTTGTAACAATTCAGGTCTCCATGTATACTAATATCTTATCTTACTGCGGACCACAATTATGTTATATCTGGGTATGAGTTTCCAAAAAAGTTTTCAACTGTTCAATCTCAAAGAAAACATAATTAACATTATTAAAAATAATAGCGCATTTGCAGGGATAACGTAAATTAAATTTCGCACCGAGTTTTATAACATCTGGTCTTAATTCAAGAAATTGTTTACGCATTATTTGTGTAGATCTTATCAGATCTGGGAATATCCAGACCTTATGGCCATAGAAAAAACATTCTTAATATGTTATTACGTTCAGATACGAATGCAAAAGTCACCAATACTGGTCTTCTCTGAGCAATATCTGTCTCGATAGATGATTCAAGAATGGCTGAAACATCCAATGATTGATCCCCTCTCTTCCTGTACTCTTGCATTTTCTCTTGAAACTTGTAGAAGGTAATAAATCTTAGTGATAACAGGAAATGCTGATTCAGGAATATGTAGTATATTTAACATATAACTTTTAAAGAGTTCAAGTGGGGAGATCAATCTTATTTGGGGAAAATTCAGTATTCTTAAATTGCAAATCCTTGAAGCATTTTCAAGACTTTCTAGTCTTCTATTAGTAATTCTTTCCGATTTTATCAAATTCTGAGTAAATTTTTCAGATTCATCAAGTCTTTTATCAATATCCTCTATTTTTTGATTATAAGAAGACAGCAATGTTGTATTAATCAAAACTTGATTTTTAGTGCCCATAGTAACTTGTGATAAAGTAGCTAGAGATGACTCAATTGATTTTAAAGCCCCACAAATGCCTTCCATTGTAGAAGGTAAAGTCATATATTTAGATAGATCAGTCTCCACAACCTTTGCATTCTCTTCACCCATACTCCTAATTGCGCCCGTTCCCCTACCTTGTGCTGATGTCCCAGGGATATCCAGCCCTATTTCCACGCGAGGATTTTGATCGTTTTCAAGATCTTTCCCTTCTCCCGTGTCCGGGGACTTCCATAGTCCCTTATCCACACTCAAGGGATCTCGATGTTGCAGCGCTTCCAAACTCCCCTGGACTTCCACAGGGTTTGGCGCTGATTCTGGCACGGACCTCAGCGGTAGCTGGCCTGGGGGAACAGGTCTGTCCGGCACGCCGGGGCTCAGAGTGGTATCCAGGGTCAAGAGGTTAGTCTCGCGCTCCTCGAGACTTCCTGCCGCGACCATACTTCCCGGCGTCTGGTTGGTATCTGCGGAGAAAAAACCCTCTATGCGCGGCTGAAGATGGTTGCTTGAGGGTGAACTTGTCGTTACCCCTTGCTCTTCACATGGGGGATAGTAATTGCTGCAAAATTAAAAAAGTAGAACGAGCGCTGCCGAAGGTTTTCCTCCGCGTCTTACATGGCGGCCATCTTGAATCGGAGTCCTTCCCGCTCTTGAATCCGGATTATGCCTCTTTTGACCAGGCCCATACTTCTCAACCTGCCTTATTTTGGAATGCAGCTAAGATGGTCCTCCGGTGGGATATAATACCCTATGTTTCCCACCGTAAACGGGTCTTGGACAGGCATATTTTGGCGTTGAGTAGGCAACTGCAAGGGGCCCCGGTCAGATTAGCTACGGGAGGGGGTGAAGCCACGCGGATTACATATCGTTCTCTACAAGCGGCCCTCAATTCCCTTTTACATCAGCGGGCGAAGAAGAGTTTCTTATACTATCAGTTTCATCTCTACCAGTACAGTAACAAAACTGGGCGTATGATGGCTAATCTGATTGGTCCTCAAGGTCTAACAGGTTTATCCCAGCGCTTCAGACAACACCCACTGAGGTGGCTCGAGAGACCCCGGGTATTTTGCGTGAATTTTGGGACTTCTATTCGACTTTGTATACTTCTGAAGGGAGGACAGCGGAGGCTAGTGCCAGCTACTGCTCTAAACTTCCTCTTCCCTGTTTAACCCAGGATCAACAGGCAATACTCAATCAGCCTATTTTGGAAGAGGAGGTACACAAGGTTATAAGGGGTCTGCATAATTTTAAGGCCCCTAGGCCCGATGGATATACTGCGGAAATTTTCAAAACTTTGGTGGACCAGATAGCATGCCCCTTGGCCTCGGGGTTTTCAGAGTTGATACAGTGTGGTCCCTTTCCCCCTAATGACAACCTAGCTTTAATTACTCTCATACCTAAACAGGGCAAAGACCCTGTCATGCCAGAATCCTACCGTCCGATTTCCTTGTTAAATTTGGATCACAAAATATTGGCAGAACGTTTGGCTCCTATTTTGCCTTCACTAGTGGGTGATCATCAAGTTGGTTTTGTACGACAGAGTATGCTTTGACTAATATCCGCCGAGTTTTGACTGCTCAGATGATTTGTCGGCAAATGGATAACCCCCATTTGGTTATCAGTTTTGATGCTGAAAAAACATTCGATCGGGTGGAATGGCAGTACTTGTTTTTCATTCTGGAACAGATGGGGTTTGATGGTCTCTTTCTGCAGGCAGTACGTTTATTGTATTCAGAGCCCCGGGCAACTATGCTTGCTAATGGCGCACAATCTGAGCCCTTTGTGGTGGCTAGAGGCACTAGACAAGGTTGCCCGTTATCACCTTTATTGTTTATATTGCAATTAGAACCCCTTTTGCTGGCTATTCATCATAGTCAAGGAATAAAGGGGCGTATGCTTTGGCATGCACATTTTTAAAGGTGTGGCTTTCAAGGACGATTTGCTGGTTTTTATAACTAATTCCTTCTTGTCTTTGCCTTCACTACTGAACATAATTTGGGAATTTGGTATGTTTTTGGGGCTGCATTTGAACGAGTCTAAATCCTCGGTATTGGCATATCCTTCTAACCTCCCGGCTACCTGGACGGGATCCTTTCCACTGAGATGGACCACAGATTCCTTACATTATCTGGGGGTATACCTCCCAGCAGATCCTGAACGAGTCTATCAGGCCAATATCCCTCAGATGCTGAAGACTACTATTGATCATTTGGCCCCATGGAATAGATTGCCCCTCTCCTTAAGCGATCGGGTCAGTTTATTCAAAATGACTACATTACCTCTGTGGCTCTATCTTTTACAAAATCTCCCGGTCTTACTGAAGCGGGCAGATCTTCAACGACTGGATGGTGCGTTACGGCGGTTTCTGTGGAGGGGGAGGGAAGGCTCGTCTTCCACTAGCCTGGTTGAAGACAAGGTGGGGTAGGGGTGGACTGGGAGTACCTGATTTGGCACCTACAATTTGGCCTGTAATCTCGGGCTTATACGAGATTGGCTGCTGGACACCTCTGCTCATGCCCCGTTATATGCTGACAAGGCCGTAATGGCTCCGGTAGCCCCCGCCTATGCTGTTCAGTCTGGCGCTACTTCGCTTCCATCTTTTATTGTACAAACGGCAATGGTACGCCCGCTTAGACAGACGTGGAGGTGGCTAATGAAACTTTTAAAGTTACCCCCCTTTTGTACTTACTTTCTCCCAGTAGTGGGGAATCCTAATTTTACCCCAGGATCACAATCTTCCTACTTTAGAGCTTGGGAGGATAGGGGTCTAACTCACTTGGGTCACTTATTGACATGTACTGGGGAACCAATATCCTTTCAGGATTTTCAGGTAATTTATGGTTTTGGAATCACCCACACTTTTGCACATTACTTAAGAGCGCTCCCTGATCGTACTAGAGATCCCTTGGTGTTTCATACCCTAGATGGGGGTTTTTTGCTTTGAGGGGGCCAAGGCCCCATCCATGTCAGTATATTTATAAGCACCTACAAAAACATGCGGAAGTGGATATGTGTTCCATTTTGGAAATCCGCTGGAACAGGGATGGTGATTTTGTCCTTACACAAAATATCTTGAAGACATGCTTTTGGCGTATTTCCAGGATCTCGGCCAATATGTATTATAGAGAGTTACAGTTTAAGTTTCCCAGTCAGGCCTATGTGTCACCACAAGTGGCCTTTCAACTAACTATAGCACCCTCAGCCGGCTGCCTCCGGTGTGGGTACCCTTCTGGGACTTTGACCCATGTATTCTGACTTGCCCCGCTATACAACGATTTTGGCGCAAAGTGGCAGAATACATGGCTGATTTGATAGATGTCGCTTTTCCAGTTACCCCTCTTTGGCTGTTATTTGGGTGTATTTCACCGATTCAGATATGAGTTCCTGGGTCGCGTATGCTTTTACATAAAGCATGTCTTGTGGGGGAAAAAATTATCCTTTCTGTCTGGCGGTCGCCTGATAGTCTGTCCTTTTGGGCCTGGAGAAATTGTTTCAATAAAATGATGACTATGGAGTCAATGGCTTCTCAAATTTCTCCTCGCTACCAAAGGCATTTTTTTGAAGGTGTGGCAGAATTATCTTCAGTCTCTTCCCCATCGTGCCAGCAGCCTTGTAGTTAACGATTAACCTTGCTGTTGTGAGTGTTACCTGGGTGGAACACTGCCCTGACTGCTGCTGACTTCCTATGTATTGTGTGGAACTGGGGGGGAGGATGGGCATTTCATTGTTTGCATCTATTGTGATTCTGTTCTGAGGAGGGGGCAGGAACCACCCCTCTTCAGCCAAACCTGCATGTGGTTTTGCAGTGTTCAAGCAGCATCAGTTTGTATGAAATTGCAAAACTGCTGAAATAAAAGATTTTTTATGGGTAATGAAAAAAAAAATCTGTTGGACTCATTTGGTAAAGATGACCTTCAGGACTGTTCTTGCGTTACAGAAAATCTATCCTGTTTTGTTTTTTTAAATAGTTGGTGGGGAGTTTTTTTGTCTTTCTTATTATCACGTCCTCTTCAATTCCTCTGCCCTAGGTAACATGCTAAGGTGGCTCTCTAAACTCTCGTGAGCCTAAGAGTTGTAGTGTTGCCACCTCCAAGAGGAATGCTTGGGCAGCAGAGGCTGCTGCTGTAACTGGGCAGCCACCTTACTTCTCTCTCCTGGACCTCTATATAAGCACCTCTGGGGCATGCCCAGGCCTAACCAGCCCCATTGGAAGATCTGAACTTAAGACCCCTAGGCCACAGGATCAACCACCTCTAATCTGGTCACTGCTTAAAAATTACTTTTCTTTTACATATTTGGTCATGGCACAGCAAAATTGTTTAGTCTGGGGATGATTTATTCAGGTGTTGACATTGCTGGGCAGTGGCTTCCTGCCTTTAGCTCCTGAAAGAATAATTCAGAGCTTTGCATTCCTTTTAAGAGTTGTTCCCCCCCACCCCACATTGGAAGGCTGCTTTGATTTGATTTATCATCTGCCTGTCCATGCAAGCCCAGGGCATGGACAGGCAGGGGGCACTCCATGAAGTTAGCATGGGGCACATTTAAAACTAATCAGAGAAAGTTCTTTTTTACTCAACGCACAATTAAACTCTGGAATTTGTTGCCAGAGGATGTGGTTAGTGCAGTTAGTATAGCTGTGTTTAAAAAAGGATTGGATAAGTTCTTGGAGGAGAAGTCCATTACCTGCTATTAAGTTCACTTAGAGAATAGCCACTGCCATTAGCAATGGTTACATGGAATAGACTTAGTTTTGGGTACTTGCCAGGTTCTTATGGCCTGCATTGGCCACTGTTGGAAACAGGATGCTGGGCTTGATAGACCCTTGGTCTGACCCAGTATGGCATTTTCTTATGTTCTTATGTTCTTACATCATAACACAGTACAAAAATAACAAACAAATAATTTCTTGCATCACTTAGACTTCAAGGGCAGAAAGACAAATCTTGTTGGTCCAAGAAAGAATTGGATTCCTTGCCAGTTGTAATACTGTTCATTGGGCCATCATTATTTTTTACAAGGCGGTTTTGGACCTCTGCTTTCAAATCCAAAAACATCCACTGTCTGTACAATTTTGATGTTCTGTGAAATGCATCAGTCTCTAACAAAACCACATCCATCTCATGTTAAACTAACACACCATTGTGTTTTTCCAAATGTGTTGCAGTCATAGGTATTGGAATGTGGGCTGGGGTTGCAGGGGCTATGCCCCCCTCCAAAAAAAAAAAAATAAAATTTCCACTTGCAACTTTGCCACAGGAGACCAGGGACCTTCTTAAAAAAAAAAAAAAAAGAAAGAAAGTAATTTGTGGCAGTGTGAGTGGTGCAACTGCACCCGCAGGATCCCTGCACTCATCCAGTTAAACAGGAGAAGGTGATGGCCAGCCTTGCAGTGCCGCCAGCGCTTCCTCCACCTCCTGACAGGCCCAAGCATTGCACTTTGAACAACATGGAACAGGCAGAGGAGAAGGAGGGAAGTAACTGAGATGCTACAAGGCTGGCTGTTACCCCCTCCTGTTTAACTGAATGAGTGGGTAAGTGGATCCATGGGGACACAGAGACTTGGGGGAGTGGAAATGGAGTGACTCAGTGATGGCGGGGAAGAAGAGACTGAGTCTACTGATGATCTGGAAGGAGGAAAGGCAGTGTACTGGGAATGAGAGAGTTGGATGTAGTGAACTAGGGATGGGGTCAGAGGAGGGAGGGCATGAACTGGGGATTGCAAGGAAAGGGAGGGACAGAATGAACTGAGGATAAGGGAAAGGGAGGGACAGTGAAATGGGATTGAAAGAATTGGAATAGTGGGGGAAGGGAGTGAGGGTGAGAGAGGATGGGGGAAGAAAAGTAGTGCAGGGGGGAGAGAACTAGAATGGGGATAGAAGAGAGGTGGCATGCTAGAGAGAGATGCCGGGGACAAGAAGAAAGAGGAAGGGGCCAGGAACCAGAGGCCTGATCATTTGGGTTGATTTTTTTTGTTTGTTTGTTTTTGTTTTAGGGGACAGTATTATGTTAGGGCTACCAAGCCTTCATTTTTTTTCTTGGTAGACAGACAGGCCTCTCTTCTCCTCCCCCTTCCACCAGCATTCCACTTCTTTCCCATCCACCTCTTCTCCTTTCAGCTTCTCCATTCAGTCCCTGTCTCTCTCCGTCCCATTGCACCTCCTCTCCCTTTTGCCCCCCTCCTTCTGCTTTCCCCTGCTCCCATCCCCATCTCTTGCTCTCCCTCCCACCCCTACCTCTGTCCCTACTCATACTCCTATCCAATACAAGAAAAACAAAAAAGGCCTTCATTGGGGCTGCAGAACCTTTGTTTTTTGGTTTTTTTTTTGGGGGGGGGGGGCAGACTGCTCTTCCTAGCCCCCAGACCTCCCCTCTTTCTCTCTTTCCTCCCCTTCAGCCCCTCCTTTTTCTCTTCATCCCCCTTCTCCTTCTGCATGCCACCTCTCCCCATCCCTTCTTTTTTCTCTTCTCTAGCATCCTACATCTCTCCCCATTACCCTTTCTCCCCACATTAGCATCCCAAACCCTTCCCCATTACTACTCCCTCTTGCTTTTCTCCTTATCCCATCTCTTCTCCTCCTCTCTTCTTGCTCCCACCCTTTTTCTTTCTCTTCTCCCTGTTGCCACTCCTCCTCTTGTTGCTTTCTCTCCCTTCTGCCCCCCCATCCCTGTCCACCTCCCACAAGAAAAATGACAAAGGCTCAGCAGCCCCCAAAATAATACCATATTATGTGGGCGCCACCGAGACTTTGTCATTTTGATTGTGGGGGAGATGTTATATAACATAATAGGCTCACTCCCCACAAGACCAATAACTGGGGCCCAGCTTAGTCTAGGAAAAAAAGCATGTTTGTTTATAGTGCTCCAGTGTTGCACTGCATGCAGAATCTGCCTGCTTGGTTACCATTCTAATTGTGTATATTTCATGTTTTTAATTTGTGACACTTATTTGTATTTGAGGGTCATTTTGCATATGTGACTAAGGTGAGGTTTTCTGCTAGCATGTAGTTTCTGTGTAGGTATCTTTAGCGGTATTGTTTATTGTGTTTTCCCAACAGGAGGTGTACTGGTGTTCTAGGGCCTGGTATAATGTTTGCAGTGCTGCCTAATCATAGGTAGAGTTGTTACTTGTGGAATCTTGTGAGTCAGTGCTGCTTTAATATGATAGGTTTGTAACATATATTGCTGAGGGTTTTTTCTCCAGGATTTTGTATTTCATAATGGAAATTTGTATTTCTTTTACTTTGATACCAAAAATAAAGGCTGCACTATGATATTCTAGAGGGATTTATCAAATAACACCAAAAGTAATGAAGAAAATATCACCACTTAATCTAAGATATTTCAACAACCATTTTACAATAAAGATTGAAACTATTATACCCCCCCAATACGAGTTGTCCTTGTGTCTTTATTTATTTGAAGTAGTAATTGCTCTAAGGAAAAAATTTTTTATGGAGGAAGGAACGTTTCATATTTCATGTTATGGCCCCCACACCGGGTGCTGTCAAAGCTTATAATCATTAACGATCCTCCTCCATCCACTCTTTTGTTTTTATATGCGTGTAGCGTGCACAAAATGTGAGAAAAAACATTTTTATTAATTAAAAACAAGTTTGTTACCGGCTATGATAGAAATAATGTCCCGACTTATCTGTTTCAAAGTGATGACCCAACGAGGCCGCGTTTCTTCCTATATACACCTGTCCTAAGGTGTATATAGGAAGAACAACAAGGAAGATTAAAATAACTCAATGAACACAAATCAAAGTTGAACATGGAAACACTGACCGCTCCTATAGTCACTCACTGTGTACAAAACAAACACGTTTTTTCAGAATTGAAATGGACCATCATTGATCACATTCAACCATCATTAAGAGGGGGCAATCGCATAATGTTGTTAAATTGACGTGAAGCATTTTGGATCTTTACATTACGTCCATAGACACCGGAAGGTCTAAATGAGGAACTTGACTGGGGTTTGTTGATTTAAAAACACATAAGTTATGGGAGGGCAACGTGATCACTGATTGGATAAATTGTCATTCCATATAACCACATAAATATCAGTTAGCTCAGACAGGCGTTTAGACGAGCAGAGTTTTACTCGCACCGAAGGCTGGAAAGCAAACACAATGTCATTTCGAAGATTACCGGTCAACAAACATCTTTTTCCAAACACAGACAGAAAGTAAAAAGAATGTATCCCCTGAGGAAAGATCCTATGGGATCTGAAACGTGGCCTCATTGGATCATCACTTTGAAACAGATAAGTCGGGGCGTTATTTCTTTCTATCATAGCCGACAATAAGCTTGTTTTTAATTAATAAAAATTATTTTCCTCACATTTTGTGCTCGCTACATGCATATAAAAACAAGAGTGGATGGAGGAGGATCTCTAATGATTATAAGCTTTGACAGCACCCGGTGTGGGGGCCATAACATGAAATATGAAACGTTCCTTTCCTCCATAAAAAAAATTTTCCTTAGAGCAATTACTACTTCAAATAAATAGACACAAGGACAACCCGTATTGGGGGGGGTATAATAGTTTCAATCTTTATTGTAAAATGGTTGTTGAAATATCTTAGATTAAGAGGTGGTATTTTCTTCATTATTTCTGTTACTTTGACACCAACATTTTTTATATGCTGAAATATAGGGGAAAATATCCTGCTCTGCCCCCATTGTTAGAGGGGTGTATGTGGGGGTGTTGGGGAAGGGAGTCTGTGATCACAAAGTATATATTTACAGAACTGGAGGTACAGGATTTATATTGGGTTTGTCTTGCACATGCAATGACAAGAACGAAACTCTTAACCCAGGATACAGTATGTTGGGCATGATCTCAGTCTCTGAGAATTACTTCTAGTGTTCTTAATTACTTCAATTGTTTTTTTCTGAAGCTGTTAAAGTATTATATACAGACTATATTAAGGTGAGTTTAGAAATGTTTTAGTCAGTGACTGGTGGCCAAACAAATAGGACTATTTCTGTATCTTTAGCCACATTTTCTTGGTCTTTGACTTCATCTCTTGGTATTTGATAATCTTCTCTTTCTCCATTCATAGATAGCAAAGAATAGTCACTTAGTATTGACATTTTTATTAGTAATGCTGTTTTTGTTGTTTTCTCCTTTACCACTATGTCTGGTTTTCTAGCATCAAGCATTTCATTGGTCTGGAAATTAATTATATACTAAACATAAATTGCCATACTGGGTCAGACCATCAAGCCCAGCATCCTGTTTCTAACAGTGGCCAATCCAGGCTACAAGTACCTGGCAAATACCTAAACACTAAGTAGATCCCATGCTACTGATGCCAGTAATAGCAGTGGGTATTCTCTAAGATAACTTGATCAATAGCAGTTAATGGACTTCTCCTCCAAGAACTTATCCAAACCTTTTTTTTAAACCCAGCTACACTAACTGCACTAACCACATCCTCTGGCAACAAATTCCAGAGCTTAATTGTGCATGGAGTGAAATAATTTTCTCCAATTAGTTTTAAATGTGTTACTTGCTAACTTCATGGAGTGCCCCCTAGTCCTATTATCCAAAAGACTAAATAACCAATTCACATTTACCCATTCTAGACCTCTCATGATTTTAAAGATCTCTATCATATCCCCCCTCAGCCATCTCTTCTGCAAGCTGAACAGCCCTAACCTCTTTAACCTTTCCTCATAGGGGAGCTGTTCCATCCCCTTTATCATTTTGGTCACCCTTCTCTGTACCTTCTCCATTACAACTATATCTTTTTTGGGATGCAGTGACCAAAATTGTGCACAGTACTCGAGGTGTGGTCTTGCCATGGAGCGATGCAGAGGCATTATGACATTTTCCATTTTATTCACCTATCCTTTCTTAATAATTCCTAACATTCTGTTTGCTTTTTTGATTGCCACATTACACTGAGCTGACAATTTCAATGTATTATCCACTGACACCTAGATCTTTTTCCTGGGTGGTAGCTCCTAATATGGAACTTAACATTGTGTAACTACAGCATGGATTATTTTTCCATATTGCATTACCTTACACTTGTCCACATTAAATTTCATCTACCATTTGGATGCCCAATCTTCCAGTCTTACAAGGTCCTCCTGCAATTTATCACAATCCTCTTGTGATTTAACTACTCTGAATAATTTTGTATCATCTGCAAATTTGATTACCTCACTCGTATTCCTTTCCAGATTATTTCTAAATATATTGAAATGCACCGGTCCAAGTACAGATCCCTGAGGCACTCCACTGTTTACCCTTTTCAACTGAGAAAATTGATCATTTAATCTGTTTTCCTGACTTTTAACACGTTTGTAATCCACGAAACGACACCGCCTCCTATCCCATGACATTTGAGTTTCCTTAGAAGCCTCTCATGAGGGACTTTGTCAAACACCTTCTAAAAATACAGATACACTGCATCTACTGGCTCACTTTTATCCACATGTTTATTAATCCCTCTAAAAAAGTGAAGCAGATTTGTGAGGCAAGACTTGCCTTGGGTAAATCCATGCTGTGGTCCATTAAAACATGCCTTTCTATATGCTCTATGATTTTGATCTCTAGAATAGTTTCCACTATTTTTCCTGGCACTGAAATCAAGTTCACTGATCTTTAGTTTCCTGGATTGCCCCTAGAGCCCTTTTTAAATATTGGGGTTACATTGGCCACCCTCCAGTCTTCAGGTACAATGGATGATTTTAATAAGTTACAAATTTTAATTAATAGATCTGAAATTTCATGTTTTAGTTCCTTTAGAACCCAGGGGTGCATACTATCCAGTCCAGGTGATTTGCTACTCTTTAGTTTGTCAGTCTGTCCTACTACATCTTCCAGGTTCATAGTGATTTGGTTCAGTTCATCTGAATCACCCTTGAAAACCATCTCTGGAACTGGTATATCTCCCACACAAAATAAGCCCTATAACCCAACGTATTCCAGAACCCTCACACACTGTAAACACACATCAAAAAAGGGGGTTTCACTGGTCAAAATTGATTCACAGTAAAGTTATAACCACGAATGCTGTGCCAAATATATTCGTTTGTAGGACCTACAACTTGAGTTTGGCTGTCGTACAAACTCATACTCCAGGTGAGAGGTCCATTTACTTTATTTATAAACACTCAATTTGAGCTCAAATGATTATAAAATAACTCGTTTGAGCTCAGAATTAAAAAAAAAAAACCTTAAAAATTGAGTGTTTATAAATAAAGTAAATGGACCTCTCACCTGGAGTATGAGTTTGTACGACAGCCAAACTCGTTAAGTTGTAGGTCCTACAAACGAATATATTTGGCACTGCATACGTGGTTATAACTTTACTGTGAATCAATTTTGACCAGTGAAACCCCCTTTTTTTGATGTGTGTTTACTGGTATATCTCCAACATACTCATTTGTAAACACAGAAGCAAAGAATTCATTTAGTCTTTCTGCAATGGCCTTATCTTCCCTAAGAGCCCCTTTAACCCCTCGGTCATCTAACAGTCCAACCGACTCCCTCGCAGGTTTCTTGCTTCGGATGTATTTTAAAAAGTTTATATTAAGAGATTTTGCCTCTATAGTCAACTTAATTTCAAATTCTAGTTTAACAAATTCTAGTTTGACAATGCTTATGCTTTTTTCTATTTTCTTCAGATGGATCCTTCCAATTTTTGAAGGATGTTTTTTGGCTAAAATAGCCTCTTTCACCTCACCTTTTAACCATGCCTGTAATAGTTTTGCTTTCCTCCCAACTTTCTTCATGCATGGAATATGTTAGTTTATGTGGACCCAGTTGGTAAAATAACAGCCTTACCTGGGTCAGCCGAGAAGACAGCAATCCTGCACGCTGTAAAGGGTAGCCCAGATCCACAAGAGTGGATGGCAAGCGAGGTAAATCCAGAGACAGTCCGAGTCCAAGGGCAGGTGGCAAGCAGGGTAAATCCAGAGACAGACCAGGTCCAATCGAGAAAGCAGCGAACTGCAAAGGTAGCACCAGCACAAGTGAGCCTGTAGCTGAGGCAAGGGCTTGTACTGGGCTGTCAGCTTAAGTATTGGTTTTTCCTGCACTAGGCACAGAGAGTGACAGGAAGAACGCTGACGTAAGGGGAGGAGCCTGACTGCATTGGCCTGCGTGGCACGCTGCAGTGCGCAGCCATGCCAGACATGGCCCTGATCATGTCGGGAGGTTGAGGGCAAGTCGGAGGTACTGATTTGTCTCCTAACAGAATACATCTGGACTACGCTTCTAAGATTGTATTTTTAAACAATGTCCACACATATTGTACACTTTTAACCTTTGCAGCTTCACCTTTCAGTTTTTTCCTAAATATTTTCCTCATCTTATCAAAGTTTCCCTTTTGAAAGTTTAGTGTTAGAGCTGTAGATTTATATGTTGTCTCCCTTCCAGTCATTTGCTCAAATTTGATCGTTATGATCACTATTGCCAAGTGGCCCCACTGTTACCTTTCTCACCAAATCCTGCGTTCCACTAAGAATTAAATCTAATATAGCTCCCCTCTCGTTGGTTCCTGAACCAGTTGCTCCATGAAGCAGTCGTTTATTCCATCCAGGAATTTTATGTCAGCATGTCCTGATGGTACATTTACCCAGTCAATATTGGGGTAATTGAAATCTCCCATTATTACTGCACTGCCAAATTGGTTAACTTCCCTGATCTCTCAACATTTCATCATCTGTCTGATCATTTTGGCCAGGTGGAAGATATTATAATCTTATCACTATACTCTTACCCAACACACATAGGATTTCTACCCATTTAGATTCTACTGAGCATTTAGTTTCTTATATGATCTTCATCCTGTTGGTCTCTATACCCTCCTGGACATAAAGTGCTACACCCCCACCAAGTTGAACCTCCCTATCATTGCGGTATAATTTGTAACCTGATATATCCTCTTTGCACCAGGTCTCTGAGATGCCAATTATGTCTATCTCATCATTCACTGATTTATGCAAAGAATATATGTAAAATAGAATGACATTAACATTAAAAGTAAAGTAAAAAAAATGGGAATGTGGGTGGAGTTGAGATAGAGCTGGGGCGGAGGTTGGTTCCCCCCCCCCCCCCCAAACCAAAAAAGCGTTCTGCCCTTGGTTGCATTAATGTTCTAACTTTTCTCCTAGGACAAGGAGGATGGTAGTCCTCACATGTGGGTAACATTATCAGATGGAGCCCGGCACTGAAAACTTTTGTCAAAGTTTCTAGTCCCATTCCAACCTGCCCTTCCCCAGGTGACCCTCACCACCGATGCCTCGCCTCAGGGCTGGAGGACCCACACGGATGGCCTACATACTCAGGGCCTTTAGACTGCGGCCTAGACCCATTGCCAGATAAATTTTCTGGAGTTGTGGGTGATCCGGTATGCCCTGTGTTGGCCTTCCAGGACAGGCTCTCCTCCAAGGTAGTCCTCATCAGAACGGACAACCAAGTGGTGATGTGGTACATCAACAGTCAGGGAGGCATGGGCTCCTTCCCTCTCTGCCAGGAGGCGTTGCAGGTCTGTTTAAAATAAGCCCATTGCAACATATTACCAGTACCCAAATGACCTGATGCTTCATGCACATAGTTTCCTATGCTGACTTAATGAATGGCTGCATATTGATCAGCAGCCTGATTATGGGTACTCTTGGGTACTCACCATCATCTTTACCTACATGTGCATCTACCTGTCTAACATAAACCTGCATCTCCTGACAGATTTTCCAAATTTGAGGCCAGAGATCTTTACCCCAAAGAGGTTTTCCTTTAATCTGCCATGCATCCTGATGCCACTTTGCCATACAAGGTAACAGTCCTTTATAAACTGCCCAAGAGTCTGTGTATATGTAACAGGAGCTATCCTCATCATTTTGTGCCGATTGAAGGGCTAGAAGTGCTGCATTTAGCTCTGCATATTGGCTACTTTGCCCTACACCCTCCCTGCATCGATGTTCCTGAACAGGAGAGTAAGCTCTGCGGCCTTCCATTTTCTCTGTCCCTGATTATAACAACAACTGCCATCAGTGAAGCAGGCAAGAAGTTTTTGTTCTGTGGTCAGAGTATCGTATTCCGGGGCTTCTAAGACCGGACTATGAGGTGGAGTACTATCTAATACTGGAGGCACTTCAGAGAAACAAGGGACTTCCATAACTTTTTCATGAATTTTGGATAGTCCAGGGGAGGAACCTCGGACACAGTTAGCAATATACCATTTCCATTTTAAAAGGCAAGCTGTAAGGGCAGTACCAGTTAATGCAGTGGTGTGCTCTGAATTTACCCATGTCATAATTGGAATTTGTGTTCTCAGAGTAATATCCCGTTCCCCAGTAATCTAATTAGTCTCAATCAAAGCCCAATAAATTGTGCGTTGAGTAAAAAAGAACAAATTTTGGTCCTTATTCAAACCCAATCACACTACCTCAACACCTTTCCAAGGTGAGTAACTGAGCTGAACTATTCAACTTTTTTACTTTGGTATATACTGCTCCTAGCTTATTTCTAGCTTCTGGCTACTTTTTGGGGGTGGGGGTTTTTTTGTGGGTTTTTTTTTGTTTTTTTCAATACAAGCACTCAGTATTAAATACAAACACTCAGCTCTTTAAAAGTCTGGAGAACACTCAGTTCTGCAGACTTTTAAAAATAAACACACTACCTACTGCTACCTTATTGACTGACTAAAAATACAAACAGTCTAACTTGTTTATTCGCTGCCTACCTACTGCTACCTTATTGACTGACTATTTAAAAATGCAAACAGTCTAACTTGTTTATTCACTGCCTTTCTGACTATTAAAGGCACAAACACACAAACACACTAAATAATATTCCCAAATAGTTAACTTTGCCCCAATACTTTTAAAAAAGTCAATGTCCCAAGCAAAAACTTACTGATTCCTTTCAGCCACCAGCATATAGAGGATGCAGTATCTATGAGATGTGGTACATGATTCTGCCAGAAATTAAAAATATCACAAACTCACTGTACCTCCTTCTGTGAGGTAGGGGCTGCAAATTGTTGGATTATATTCATCACTGATTCCGGAATACGTTTACCTGCCTACCACCATATACCCAGAAATTTCGCATCTTGACTGGGTTCCTGGACTTTTGTCTGATTTATTTACCACCCATCTTTTTCTAATTCCTGACATAGAAGGGCTAAAGCTTCAACAATTTCCTGTGCGTCTCTTCTCTGAAGTAAGATGATATCTACATTATGATGTAACTTTATGGAACCCGGCAACTTAGAAGTTAACCGTTCCAATGTGTATCCAACCTCTTCATGATAAACGATTGGATTATGTATATATCCCCATGGCAGTCTGTTAAAGTATATTGTTGCCCGAACCATTAGAAGGCAAACATCTCCTGATTAGAAGGGACAATAGGAATACTAAAAAATGCATTACTAATATCTACCACAGCATACCAGGTACCATTATGTTCTTGGTTGGCATGTATCAGGTGGGACAGCAGCATGAAGTGGTGGGATGATAGCATTCAACTTACAGTAATCCACTGTAAGGCGCCAAGATCTATCTGGTTTTAACACTGGCCAGACTGGACTATTAAACGGAGATTTCACTAATGTCACTACTCAGTAGTTGTCTGCAAAACTTCTGGTGGACATTTGGTTTTAAACTGGTCAGAATGAGAAATTTCTTTAGGTTTGGGAATGCATACACACTCGGGAAGACAACCAACATGAACAGCAGACACCAAGGTTTGTTTTGGGCGGATAAACATCCGTCCTTGTTTAACTTCCCATTCAAATTGTTTGATAAAGTCAATGCCTAATATGCAATCTTTCTGGGGAGCAATGATAACAGGAAGAGACAGTCATTGACCATCCTCTGTAATTACATGTGCTAGGACCTGCATACCTGTTGTAATAGAACCTCCGTATCCTTCCAGCTTTACTGGTTGGCCCCTGTATCGATATGGGTTACCCCTTATAATGGTGGCCTCTCCCTTCAGTCTCTTTTTTTTTTTTTTCCCGCGCTGCAGTTTGCCTCGAGTTTAGGAGCTCTGTGAGATTTTTCTCACAACTTTTCCTCACGGAAACACTTACAGTTTTACTTCATAAATAGTTTCCCTACACGGGTCTCCCTTCATGTACATTCACGTACATTTCATCGACGCTTGGTGAGTACTATGCCCTGTTTTCTGGTCGGTTCCTGTTACCTCACTATCGGTTCCCCCGGGATACCAACCAGATTATGGCCCTCTTTTCTCCCTATGTCTATCACCCTCGGTCCACCCCACAATGCCCGCGAGTGTCCTTGCTGTGATCTTCCACCGGGTCCATCGGAGCTAGAGGGATTGGGATGTCCATGGTTCCCGTTGCCGCCAGGGCCGCAGTCCATGCACCCATCGATGCCCCCGTTGATACTATCGAAGCCGCCATCTGCACCTACATCGATGCCCTCATCTAAAGAAAACACCCCATGCTTCAGGTTCTAAACCAGAGCCCCATGTAATCCTTGGGCAACAAACAATGCCAGGAGCAGAAGAGGCACGGTGACCGTCACCAATGCCATCCAGGACAGCGAGGGCATCTTCCTCAGTGCTGGAGAATGACTGGCTGAGCACCGAGGGAAACATCATCGCTGGCACAGACATAGTTCCGCGTTCGGTGCCGGCACTGATACCACACCAGCATCAATGTCCATTGAGCCAGTTGCGAAGCGGGCCCGGTAACAAGAATCTGTGGTGGCTCATTACCCGGCACCGAGGTGTTCCCCACCGACACCGGTGCCGGGTACTGAGCCACCACAGATTCATGTGGAAGTGCCAATAATGCCTAGCCTGTCTCCCCCTGTAGCTGCGCTACCTATACCAGCTTCCAGGGAGGAGATGTACGTCTTCGTCTGTCAGGCTGTACGTCTTCGTCTGTTAGGCTGTCCTCGATGCCTTCTGGAATCTACTAACACCAGAGCCATCGATATTCACACCATTGTGGCACCGCCTCGTTGTGGCACCTACCAACGATAGCCTAATTTATCGATGCAGACTCGTCGTCCTGAGCCTCCACGGACCCCTATACCTATCCCGGGATCCTCGAATGGCGATGGGCACTCTAATCCTGCTTCAGTTCCAATCCCATCGAGACCTAAGTAAAGGATGTATCTGAAACCATCCCTTTCGACCTGGTCACTAAAAAAGGACCAGAAGTTTTCGGGAAGGTCTAGGTCGTAACTTCTCCCAAGAACTATATTGATGTCACATATTGCTATTTACCAGCTATATTTGACACAACACCATCCACATTAACTTCGAGCAACGTGTGATTACTTCAAAACATCTTCCCATTGCCAGCAACAGGACTCTGTGCTAGATGGTGAACCTGGCTTACGGCCCCTGATTTATGGCCCGAAGTCCAAGATAAACTAATTGATCTGCCATGCACTACAGATAATCTCTTCGTGCACAAGGTCCAACAGACAGTGGCTCAATTACAAGACCCTGCGACAGCTCTCTGTTTCTTGCACAGCAAACAGGGATGCTAGAAGGACCTCTTATCGCTCCCGCATGAGACCAACTGATATCCAGATCACACAGCTCCGCCAGCCGGGCAGGCTCCTGGATTTTTCAAATTTGCCAGAGAACAGAACGGTCCATCTCACTGAGGACCAGGGCTCGGGATACCATTCCCTGGATGCAACAAGGCAGAGGATTTTAATCCCGCTATTTCCTACTTTCAAAGAAAACAGGCAACCTCCACCCATCCTGGACCTCAAATCTCAACAAATTTCTTCAGAAAGAAAAGCTCAAAATGGTGTGTCTCGGCACCATGCTTTCCTTACTATAACAAGAGGTTTGCCTCTATTCTCTGGACTTTCTATGTGCTTCATAGTGAGCCAACAACATTTTCAATACCAAATCCTGCCATTCGAACTAACTTCGATAACTTGTATATTTCACCAAATGCCTAGCAGTGACTGCCGCTCATCTACAAAGAACAGCAGCAGTCACATGTTCCTTACTTTGGATGACTGCCCAATAAGGAGTCAATCCAAACAAGGAGTTCTAAATTCTCTAAGACTCACTATAAATCTTCTACATTTGGCTGGGAATTCTGATCAACTACCATAAATCCCATATGGAGCAGATCTGGGCACTACAGTCGCAACGGCCTTCCTGCCCAACAACCGCACAGACATCCTATCAAATTGTCCACATCTCTGTGCGCATGCAATATAGCTCAGCCCATCAATTCTTCCATTGCTGGGCCACAAGGTTTCCGTGATCCACGTCACTCCTATGGCCAGACTAGCCATGAGAAAAACTCAGTGGATTTTAAGATTTCACTGGCTCTAAGCTGTTCAACCGCTTTTGTCCCTGATCCATATCACCGATCCAGTAACCAAATCCTCAGATGATCTTGGCAATGATTCCATCCAACTTCGGTGGGAGAGCTCGTATCAACATCCTCCAGACCCAAAATGCATCGACGCCACTCCATGAAAAGTCTCACTTCAACTTCCTGGAGCATCAAGCCATACATTATGCCCTTTATGCCTTCAAACATTGCCTCTCACGCAAAACTTTGTGGATACAGACAGACAACATAGTGGCAATGTGGTACTCGAAGAATCAGGGCCGCACAAGATCTTATCTGCTCTGCCAGGAAGCCATGCGGTTCTGAGCCTGGGCCCTTGCACACTCCATGCATCTCCGGGCCACTTGTCTAACAGGGATACCGAACATATTAACAGACCATCTCAATCGATGTCTCCATCCCCACAAGTGGACTCTGAATCCATGTGTAGCGAGCAAAATCTTCTAGCGCTGAGGTCAACCAACCATCTACCTCTTGCATTTGAATCGAACCACAGAGTGGACAAATTCTGCTCCCTGTACAGGCTTCGAAATGCAGGGGCGAGCAAAGGCGTCCATGGGTAACGCAACAAATGCCTCCTATATGCATTTCTTCCTGTACCACTCATAACCAAAGCTCGTGTGAAGCTACAGCAGGACAGGTTTTCAATGATTCCCATAACCCCGTGGCCTCGACAAGTATGCTCTCCATACTTCTCAACCTATCACTCCAGGAACCAATTCGCCTGCCCACAAGTCAACCTCATAACACTGATATTCTCAGGTACTTGTAGCTTCACGAAAACTTTCCGCATGTAAATCTTAACATTCGAAATGGGCAAGATTTACCAAATGGCGTGCACAAAAAGGTGTTGCCCCTTTTTTCCTGCCCCACTCCATCTCTATTAGGCTATCTAGGATACCTTTCGGATTCTGCTCCCCAGACATCCTCCACATGGGTATACCTCAGTTCCATCTCAGCGTACCACCAGTGATTAGGGGATGCCCTGTGCACGGCTCAACCCCTTGTGAGTTGGCTTATCATGGGTTTTCTACAACTTAAGCCTCCTCTATGATCACTGGTTACGGAATGGGGCCTAAATGTAGTGCTTACAATGCTCATGCGTTCCCCGTTCGAGCCTTTGCATTCCTATAACATTAAAATTCTAACATGGAAAATTCTTTTCCTTGTAGCCATCACCTCTGCTAAAAGGGTCAGTGAGTTACAAGCCCTAGTTGCATACTCACCCTACACTAGGTTCCTCTGTGACCGAGTGGTCCTCCGTACTCCCCCTAAATTTCTTCCTAAGGTGGACCCAGTCTCTCCCCTTACTCAGTCTATAGTCTGCCCACCCTTTTCCCAAGGCCTCACTCTTACTAGGGCGAGAGGTTTTTGCACCCTGGACTGTAAGCATACACTTGCATTCTGTCTAGACCATATTGCAGTCCATAGGAAATCCATCCAACTCTTTGTTTCTTTTTGACAAAAACAAGCTGGGAGTTGCAGTGAGCAAACAAACTCTTTCCAACTGGCTAGCAGGCTGTATCAAATTCTGCTATGACTAAGCAGGCCTTCCTCTCCAGGGTGAGTGCAGGCACATTTTGTAAGTGCCATGGCAACATCAGTAGCACACTGTCGTTCAGTACCAATTGCCGACATCTGCTAGGCTGCGACATGGAGTTCTCTTCACACATTCACAGCCCTCTACTGTTTAGAAAAGGAAGTCATCAAAACTCTGCCTTTGGCCAATCTGTCTTGAAAACCTTTGTTCCAGTATAATCTCCAACTCCTTCCACAATCACCTGCTGTGATTTCAGGCTGCCTCATCATTGCCAATAGCACCCCAAGTTTTGTGCCTGCTGCACGAGTTGTCTGCTATTGGCCTGTTGTAATATGAGTCAGCCTGTAGCTTGCTAATCACCCAAATGTGAGGACTACCATCCTGCTTGTCCTGGGAGAAAGCAGAATTGCTTACCTGTAACAGGTATTCTCCTAGGACAGCAGGATGTAGTCCTCACGAAACCCACCCGCTACCCTGCGGAGTTGGGTCCGAACTTTTTTATTTTATTTTTTTGTTCGCTCTTTTTGCTACAAACGAGTCTGAAAGGAGAGATCCCTGTGGACACAGGGATCATGGCATGCTGGGCATGCTCTGTATGCCAGTCAAAAGTTCTAGAAACTTTGACAGAAAAGTTTTCTGTGATGGGGCTCCATCCAGTGACATCACCCATATGTGAGGTCTACATCCTGCTGTCCTGGGAGAACACCTGTTACAGGTAAGGAACCCTGCTGTACCTTATAGTCCTGATTCTGTTTTTCCAAAAAGGCAATCTGACCCTGCACCATCCCATTCTCATTATGTTGCTGAACATTAGTTTGTAACAATAACCAACATGCACATGCCCCATTCACATCTAATTTTTCCAACCATATTCTTTCTAAAATTGTGGACACCTTTACCTCTAAGGGTCGCATCTCCTTTTCCCACTGATCACACGTTACATTAGACCTAGCAAGTTGCTCTGCTACACAAAACCGGGAACCAGCCCGGAATCAACAGTGTATGTGTAATAGAATTATTTTTCTTAAACATGATTACTTAACAATCAAGCAAAAATGTAATTGTGACATAAAATCCTATTCATGATGCCAAATGTAAAAGGGTAGGGTGGCTGACTGGTAGGTTATATGTCATAGAATACACAACACACTTACAGCTCAATACAGTAAAGTGCGGCCGCGGTTACCCTGCTCCTAACCGGCTTTCTACTCACTTTTCGGACGCGTTAGTCCAACCCGCGATACACTATCCCCTTTAATCCATCCTTACTGCCTCTTTAAATCCCCGGGTAACCCCTTCCGCACGCGGCATGTATATCAGATGTAAATGATCGAATTAGCTATTCCCTCCCATACAGTAACGCGCGCCCCGACTATCGCTATTTTACCCTGCCATTTTGCCCCGCTTTTAACCTGCTAACTTACCGCCTACCCCTACCCCTGCGTTAGAGGCAAAGGTTAAGGGTAGACGGCAAACTTTCCCTCAAAAGAAAACCTATAAACCTTTAAACCATTAAATATATGAAAGGGCAGCTTTTAATCTCTTATTTACTGTCCATGTCTATTTTATTATTGTCGGCTAGCCCCCCCCCCCCTTTTTTTTTTTTTTTTTTTACATGATATTGTGAATCATTGCACTACACATGCGATTCCTTAAATGAACTTAAAACAAGTTGTTGGTAAAGTTGTTATAAATACCTTGGATGTCACTTTCCGAATCCCCCATCTCCATGTGGGCGGGCGTGTGGTCATAGAGGCGGGAGCCAGCGGGCACGCGTTCATCCAGGTGGCGGGAAGGCGCGTGTTCAACCAGGCGGCGGCAGGAGTGTGTTCATCTAGGCAGTGGTGGCGGGAGCCGGTGGGCGGGTCGGCACGCGTTCATCCAGGCGGCGGCGGGCAGGTGGGCGTGCGTGCGTTCAGGCGGCGGCAGGAGCCGGCGGGCGGGCGTGCGTTCATCCAGGCGGAAGGAGCCGGCGGCGAAAGCGGCCTCCAGCAGCCCCCGCTGGCAGTGAATGAATGCACGCCTGCCTGTGTACGCCCATGCAATTTCGGCGCTCAAGGAGGTGCATTAGCGAACGCCGATGTCACATGCCGTGACGTCACGACGCTTGACGTCACGGCATGTGACATCGGCGTTCGCTAATGCACCTCCTTGAGCGCCGAAATTGCACAGGCGTACACAGGCGTGCATTCATTCACTGCCGGCGGGGGCTGCTGGAGGCCGCTTTCGCCGCCGGCTCCCTCCGCCTGGATGAACGCACGCCCGCCGGCTCCCGCTGCCGCCGCCTGGATGAACGCACGCCCGCCGGCTCCCGCCACCGCCGCCTGGATGAACGCGCACCCGCCTGCCGGCTCCCGCCGCCGCCTGGATGAATGCACGCGCCGCCGCCTGGATGAACGCGCACCCGCCGGCTCCTGCCGCTGCCGCCTGGATGAATGCTCTCTCGCCGCCGCCTGGATGAACGCGCGCCCCCCGGCTCCCGCCGCCGCCTGGATGAACGCACGCCCGCCGGCTCCCGCCTCGATGACAGCATGTGCGCCTGCCGGCTCCTGCTTCGATGAACTCTCTCCCGCCTCGAACGCGCGCCTGCCGGCTCCCGCCAGTAAGTTTACTTTTTTTTACACTTTATTCCCTTTTGTTTTAATTTTCGCCCTGCTGCTTAGGGAGGGGGGGAACCATCCACTTCCTGGTACCTGTCATTTCAAATGTCAGTTGAAATGACATTTGAAATGACAGGTACCAGCGCACCCAGGATACTGTATAGGCGCTGTATTAAGCGCCTATACAGTAAAATGGGTTACGCGGGCCTAACGCTTCGCAAACGCGGCTTGCATTTGCAAGCAATTTAAATAGAGTATCGAGCGGTATGTGACCAGAACTGTGCGTGCGGCAAACGAGGGTGCGCCCGGCACTGCCGCACTCTTTCTAACGCGGCCTTACTGTATCGACCTGTTACTTATAAGTATAGAAACTTTACTTAACTCTGAGAATAAGCAATAAAAAGCATACAAGATTAAGTCTGCATTAAAGAATATCTACACAAAATACTTTCCTCACATTTCCCAATGTAAGATATTTTAGAAAATCTGGAAACACGATGGAAAATAGCAACAACTCATTGGTCACTTCATTAACCATTGATAATGTCCAAAAAGCTTTTCTCTACTTCATGGGTCATTTCATTAACACTGGTAATGTCCAAAAAGCTTTCGCTCTGAGCTGTTGGTTCTCTTATTTCAAACAACTGTTGCTCTTTAAGTTAATTCTTCTGACCTTTGTCTAGTTCCTTTCTCCGGACCACTCCCCATGTGCTCGTTAAGGCACCAACTTCGTTATTGCATCAGCAGCAAACAGTGAGGTGTGGCCTGAAGGCTAAGTCCTGTTTTCCTCAGATATCTGCAGTTAGCCTTTCTGAATAACCACTCTCCAATATATTTGATCTCAGGACCTATTTTGTTACAATTTTTTTTGTTACAAGCAGGCTAAGAAAAATGGCATATGTATTCTCAGAACCTATAGGCCTTATATTAAATAATTACACTAATAATATCTGATTTTCTCTGCTTCATTCCTGTCTGTCAGGGCATAATACTTTTTCGCACGCTAACTTCCTCCTTAAAATGATTTCCCACAAAAGAATGAATAGGAAAAACCCATATAATCCTGAGAGAAACAGCAGCTACAGTAGCAGACTACATTACGTCCTACCACTAGGCTAGAAATATAACCTGCCAGAGACAATTCAGACCAGCACTGGAACCTGGGAATTGTACTTGCTATTAAACGTTCTGTACCCAGTAATTATAATTACTGAGAGAATCCAATGGGAGCACTGAGAGGAGAGGATCATCTTGCTAGTGGCTAAAAGGAATTAATACGTTTTGCTTGAGAAATTTTTTTTTTGGGGAGAGTAAGCTATTGGGGTATATTATTTTGTGTGTTTGTGCTTTTCCTAGTCAGTAAGGCAGCTAATAAGCAGAAGTTAGTGTGTTTGTATTTCCCAATCCTCCCATCCCTCTCCCACCCACCCCTAGCTCATCCTTTAATTTATAGGCAGGTACCACTTTCACACACACAAAAAAAACCAGCCTTTTAACTTCACTTCACGAATTCCCCACATCTTATTGAGAGTTTGATCATTCCCCTGTAGGCCACCTAAAACTTAACCAGGAACTGAACAAATGTGCGATGAAGGCAGCAATCCAGCAGCAAGAGGGGGGCCCTCCCAGTCTTTTGCATAGAGTATCACATGTATGATTTTTTTACCTACTGGTAAGAAGTTGTACGTGTGCATCCGATGCAAAGAGCTCCTGTTTCTCAGAGAACGAGTCTGATCTCTGGAGGTTAGAGTAGCAGACCTGGAAGAGCTCGGGCAGACAGAGGTATATAGATGAGACCTTCAGGGACATAGCCAAGTTCCAGCTTCAGACTGGCAGCCTTGGAGGAAGAAGGTCTCATGATCAGAGAGCATCAACCTGGTGCAGCAGGAAAGGATCCTGTAGCAAGGACCTGCTCTCTAAGTGGTGCATTGTCCTTTTGCACCAAGGATGCGTCTCCCAGGGCTTCTGCCCAGGAGGGAAGGGTTAGGTCGGCCGTCATAGTTGGTGATTCGATTATTAGGAAAGTAGACAGCCGAGTGGCTGGTGGGCGTCAGGATCACCTGGTAACATGCCTACCTGGTGCGAAGATGGCGGACCTATCGCGTCACCTAGATAGGATTTTAGACATCGTTGGGGAGGAGCCGACTGTTGTACATGTGGGCACCAATGACATAGGAAAATGTGAGAGGGAGGTTCTGGAAGCCAAATTTAGGGTCTTAGGTAGAAAGCTGAAATCCAGAATCTCCAGGGTAGCATTCTCTGAAATGCTCCCTGTTCCAGACGCAGGTCCCCAGAGGTGGACAGAGCTCCAGAGTCTCAATGTGTGGATGAGACGATGGTGCAAGGAAGAGGGATTCAGTTTTGTAAGGAACTGGGGAACCTTTTGGGGAAGGGTGAGTCTTTTCCGAAGTGATGGGTTCCACCTTAACAAGGGTGGAACCAGACTGCTGGCACTAACCTTTAAAAAGGAGATAGAGCAGCTTTTAAACTAGAACAAAGGGGAAGGTTGGCAGTCGCTCAGCAGCGCATGGGTCAGAGGGAGGTATCTTCAAAGGATACTAATGAAGCATTAGAATAAGGGCATCCCAACAGTGAGGTTCCAATAAAATCAAGTAGTCCAAGTGCTTGTAAGTAAAAACTTTCCTAAGCTAAAAAATTCCAATTTATCCCTATCAATTAGAAAGCAGAATGAAAATACAAACACCACACTTTGAAATGTTTGTATGCTAATGCCAGAAGTCTATGAAGTAAGATGGTAGAATTAGAATGTATACCAGTGAATGATGACATAGACTTAACTGGCATCTCAGAGACATGATGGAAAGAGGATAACCAATGGGACAGTGCTATACCGGGATACAAATTATATCGCAATGACAGAGAGGAGCATCCGGGAGGCGGTGTGGCGCTTTGTCTGGGATGGCATAGAGTCCAAAAGGATAAACATCCTGCAGGAGACTAAATGCCCAATCTAATCTTTATGGGTAGAAATTCCTTGTGTTTTGGGGAAGAGTATAGTGATAGGAGTATACTACCGTCCACCTGGCCAAGATGGTGAGACGGACAATGAAATTAGGGAAGCTAACCAAATTGGTAGTGCAGTAATAATGGGAGATTTCAATTACCCCAATATTGACTGGGTAAATGTATCATCGGGACATGCTAGAGAGATAAAGTTCCTGGATGGAATAAGTGTCAGTTTTATGGAGCAATTGGTTCAGGAACCGATGAGAGAGAGAGCAATTTTAGATCTAATTCTCAGTGGAGCACAGGATTTGTTGAGAGAGGTAATGGTTGTGGGGCTGCTTGGCAATAGTGATCATAATATGATTATTTGAATTAATGACTGGAAGGAGGACAGTAAGCAAATCCACGGCTCTAGTGCTAAACTTTCAGAAGAGAAACTTTGATAAAATGAGAAAAAGTTAGAAAAAAACTGAAAGGAGCAACTACAAAGGTAAAAAGTGTGCAAGAGGTGTGGACATTGTTTAAAAAAAAAAAAAAAAAAGAATACCATCCTAGAAGCATAGCCCAGATGTATTCCACACATTAAGAAAGATGGAAGGAAGGCAAAACGATTACTGGCATGGTTAAAAGATGAGGTGAAAGAGGCTATTTTAGCCAAAATATCTTCATTCAAAAATTGGAAGAAGGATCCAACAGAAGAAAATAGGATAATGCAAAAGTGTTGGCAAGTGAAATGTAAGACATTGATAAGACAGGCTAAGAGAGAATTTGAAGTTGGCTGTTGAGGCAAAAATTCACAGTTAAAACCTTTTAAAATATATCCGAAGCAGAAAGCCTGTGAAGGAGTCAGTTGGACCGTTAGATGATCGAGGAGTTAAAGGGGCACTTAGAGAAGATAAAGCCATCGCGGAAAGATTAAATTATTTCTTTGCTTCGGTGTTTACTGAAGAGGATGTTGGGGAGGTACCCGTACCGGAGAAGGTTTTCATGGGTAATGATTCAGATGGACTGAACCAAATCACGGTAAACCTAGAAGATGTGGTAGGCCTGATTGAGAAACTGAAGAGTAGTAAATCACCTGGACCGGATGGTATAGACCCCAGGGTTCTGAAGGAACTAAAAAATGAAATTTCAGGTCTATTAGTAAAAATTTGTAACCTATCATTAAAATCATCTATTGTACCTGAAGACTGGAGGGTGGCTAATGTAACCCCAATATTTAAAAAAAGGCTCCAGGGGTGATCCGGGAAACTACAGACCAGTTACCCTGACTTCAGTGCCAGGAAAAATAGTGGAAGATGTTCTAAATATCAAAATCACAGAATATATAGAAAGACATGGTTTAATGGAACAAAGTCAGCATGGCTTTACCCAAGGCAAGTCTTGCCTCACAAATCTGCTTCACTTTTTTGAAGGGGTTAATAAACATGTAAATAAAGGTGAACCGGTAGATGAAGTGTATTTGGATTTTCAGAAGGCATTTGACAAAGTTCCTCATGAGAGGCTCTTAGAAAAAGTAAAAAGTCATGGGATAGGTGGTGATGTCCTTTCGTGGATTACAAACTGGTTAAAAGACAGGAAACAGAGAGTAGGATTAAATGGACATTTTTCTCAGTGGAGGGAAGTGGGCAGTGGAGTGTACTGGGACCCGTGCTTTTAAATATATTTATAAATGATCTGGAAGCAATAGGACGAGTGAGGTAATCAAATTTGCAGATAATACAAAATTATTCAGAGTAATTAAATCACAAGCAGAGTGTGATAAATTGGAGGAAGACCTTGTGATACTGGAAAATTGGGCATCCAAATGGCAGATGAAATTTAATGTGGACAAGTGCAAGGTGATGCAAATAGGGAAAAATAATCCATGCTATAGTTACACAATGTAAGGTTCCATATTAGGAACCTTACATTGAGTAACCTAACATTGTGTAACCTTACATTGTGTAAGGTTCCTAATATGGAACCAGGAAAGAGATCTAGGTGTCATAGTGGGTAATACATTGAAATCGTCATTTCAGTGTGCTGCTGCAGTCAAAAAAGCAAACAATGTTGGAAATTATTAGAAAGGGAATGGTGAATAAAACGGAAAATGTCATAATGCCTCTTTATCGCTCCATGGTGAGACCGCACCTTGAATACTGTGTACAATTCTGGTCGCCGCATCTCAAAAAAAGATATACCGTAGTTGCAATGGAGACGATACAGACATAAGGGTGACCAAAATGATCAAGGGGATGGATCAGCTCCCCTATAAGGAAAGACTAAAGAGGTTAGGACGGTTCAACTTCGAGAAGAGACGACTGAGGGGGGATATGATAGAGGTGTTTAAAATCATGAGAGGTCTAGAATGGGTAAAAGTGAATCTGTTATTTACTCTTTCGGATAATAGAAGGACTAGGGGGCACTCCATAAAGTTAGCATGAAGCACATTTAAAACTAATCGGAAAAAGTTCGTTTTTTTACTCAATGCACAATTAAACTCTGGAATTTGTTGCCAGGGGATATAGTTAGTGCAGTTAGTGTAGCTGGGTTTAATAAAGGTTTGGAAAAGTTCTTACCCGCTATTAATTAAGTTGATTTAGAAAATAGCCACTGCTATTACTGGCATCAGTAGCATGGGATAGACTTAGTTTTTGGGTACTTGCCAGGTTCTTATGGCCTGGATTGGCCACTGTTGGAAACAGGATGCTGGGCTTGATGGACCCCAGTATGGCATGTTCTTATGTTCCCTTTAAATTTAACCACTTTATGGGGGTAGCAGAGAGGGGTAAAGAAGTGGATGGAGAATGAGGTAAAATATAGAAGAGGGAGTCAGGAGTGAAAATATTTTAGAAAAATTATGCACCATTCAGAATTAGGAGTCAGGGAAATTGTTTTACTTAGTTTGTTCTCACTTTCTCACACTCATTTTATTGGGCGGCTGATTATACGGTTTTTAATTTTTATATTTTTAATATTGCTTTTCCTTTTTTTTTATTTTTTTTCTTGTCTTAATTTTAGGCACCCAGGTGATCTGACTTCTGAATTTTTCCAGCCTTGAAAGGAGTAGGAGAATAGGAGAGAGGGAGGGGTGGGCACATGCTGGAAAGAGGGAGAAAGAGGGTGTACAGGAAGGAAAGTGCTTTGCAGCCCCAGTCCTGGCAATTCACAAAGTGCCCAGTAATCACCAATATGCCCCCTTCCCCTGGGCAGTAGGAAACACACACAGAAAGTAAAGAGATTCTCCCTACGCTCTGTCAAGTTAGCTATCATCCTGTGAATCCCCTCATGGGCTGGTCAAACATAGTGCTGCCTACACAGAGCCAAGGTTAGCCTCTGACTTTAAGCTTTGCCAGCTTGGGGGCCAAAACAGTCTCCAGAGCTACCATCTGCCCATTCTTCATCCTTCCTTCAGCAGGGTGGAGGCCTTACCATGATTGCCTGTTCTTCCTCTTAGGGAGCTGGGGCTATGCAATGATCATATTCTCCTCCCCTTGCTTCCAACAGGGTGATCTTCCCAGAGTCGTCAACTCTTCCTCCTGCCTCTGTGAAGGGGCATCGTGCTGCAATTGGCCAGATTTTCCTTCTGTGGAATCTTGCAGGTTGGACCTGCTAATCACATGCATCATGAGATTAGTGGAACTAACCCATGAGTTTTAAAAAACAAATGCTTGTTTGTGCAGCCGGCAGAGAAAGATAGCATTCAGTTAGCTGTTCTTCAGTGCCCACAGGCCACACATAAATATCACACACACATATTTCTTCGTAGAAAGAATGGTATATGCATGGAACATCCTTTCCACTGGAGGTGATGGAGGCAAAAACAGTAACAGAATTCAAGAAAGAATGGGAATAAGAACATAGAATCCCTAGTTGCCAAGAAGAGGAAGTAAAGTCTGAGATCAACTACAGGGTGGCCCATGGAAGAGAGGCCTGCCCCCAATAACTGGTATTGGAGGCGGGCTACTTTTCCATGGGCCACCCTGTAGAACGTATGGTGGTGTACCATGAAATAAATTGAGAAAGCTAGATTGACTTTCTGGTCCTTATCTTTCATCATATGCTATATTTCTGAAATGAAGGCCTAAATGTACCCTAGTAATTGGCAGTCTGTCATTCAAGTGGCCTGAATTAAAAAATGATTCCTGCTCTCACTAATGGCTTTAGGAGACTCTGAGCCTTGCCCAGCAGAAGAAAAATAAGTCTGAGGGACAATGACTTCAGAAGTATACAGTAATGATGATTATTATTTATTTATTTATTTGTTTGTTTAACTAACAGCTTTTAATATACCGGTGTTTGTGCGGGCACATCACGCCGGTTTACAATAAACTTGAGAAAGGAGGAAAATTACAAAAAACAGGGAGCGGGTGAGGGAGCAGGTGAGAAAAAGGGGCGGGAGTGAGGGGGATAGAAAGAGGAGGAAGGGATAGCAGCTAAGAAAGTAGAGTAGAGTAACCATAATTGAGGTGGAGGTATTTACAGGAAGGAGGTATTTACAGCAGGAGGGCTGCAAAGTGGGCTAATTCGAGAAACTAAAGAAACTTATTTACAATGTTGTATTATTAGTTCTATCACATATAACATCTGCAGTTTCATATACTGATGTATTTAATGTATTCAAATTCCTTATGGCAAATAATGCATAGCTTTGTTTAAATACAAATATAAAAGTTTGTGGTAGTACAGTCACTGGCCCCCTTCTCATCTGTGAATAATGTTATGCCTTCTGTGATGTTCATATCATATGAGTTTTACTTTTCCATAGAAGGAAATGAAAAGGCAAAGTAAGGAAGAGCCTAAGCACTGATGCTTGGTGTTTGGCAAGCTATGCAAGTGGCCTAAAGGGCTCACTCATGATGATGGCTATTAGATCAGACTATGATGGTAGACACAGCTCATAATTTGATTTTGTCAGGCAGGCTGTAAGTACAGAAATAATTAGAAAACCTAATGGAAATGTAGGCACTTGTGTAGCTGGATCTGTCTAGCAGGCTACACAGGGGACCTAGGAGATTAGATATTCAGCCAACAACAATGCTAATGTTGCTGGCTTTTTAGATTATTACAGAGATATGTGGTTAGACATGGAACAAGGAGGGGTGCTGGAGGGAGCTAAGTGGGATCTTATATGTTCATCTACCCAAGGAATGGAAGAGCAGCTTAGGTGGTTAGAGGAATGGGCCTAAAACTAGCAAAGCCAGGGTTCAAATCCTGCTTCTCCCACAGATGCTCCTAGTAACCTTGAACGAGTCACTTCAATCTCCATTGCTCAGGAGCAAGCTTAAGTTTTAAGCCCCATGGGGCAAAAAAATATCTAATGTACCTATATTATGACTCACGTTGAGCAAGAGTTTGGAAAAGCAACTAATTAAATTCAAATCCAAGATGTTGGAGTATAGAGGAGAAAGATAAGGAAATAGATCTTGCAGACAGTCTCACACTCTTAACTGGTAACTTGATGCATTCTTAGTGAGTGGTCAGAGTAACTGGACAGTCCACCTCCCCTCTTCCTCCTTTCTCTTTCTGTGGATAACAGTCATCATCCTTGTCCCATCATCCCATAACCTTGGAGTCCTCTTTGACTCCTTGCACACACTCCTTCTCTGCGCATATCCAAAACACTGCTAAAATGTGTTGTTTCTTTCTTTATTCATATATTCCAAAATTAAATACTCTCACAATTATATTTGGGAAATTGTATCAGAAAAGCAGTGTGCTCTTACAGTCGTCTGGCTCTTGCCCACAAAGGGCTGCAACCAGTTTCGTGTATATGGCACTCACAGTCACCTCATTTACTCTTTCCCATCAGTTACATTTTTTAGAATTTTTTTAAAATTTCAATATTCCACTTGTGTCACCCAAATTTAAAATCACTTAACTCTCCTTGTTTAATACCCAACACCTCTGTGCTCCAAAATTTTTATCCTCAATGTTTTTCACTATTGCTTCAGTGCCTTTTATCACCACACTCGAGCTCCACTCGCGCTTCACTTGCTATTTTCTCGCTGCTGTTCTTGCTGTTTGCTGTTTTATTACGGTGCTGTCTGCCGCTGCATACACGCTATTCTTACTCCCAGCATCGACAATGTGTCAGCGGTTATGCCCGCCTTCTTCAGGGGAATCTTTTAGTTTCTCGGCCATACCCGGCCCCTTCCCACTGATTTGAGCGAGAGGCGCCATCTTTAAATCAGTGTGCTGTGGGAAGGATCCGGGTACGGCCGAGAAACTGAAAGAGATTCCCCTGAAGAAGGCGGGCATAACTGCTGACACATTGTCGATGTTGGGAGTAAGAATAGCGTGTATGCAGCGGCAGACAGCACCGTAATAAAACAGCAAACAGCAAGAACAGCAGCGAGAAAATAGCAAGTGAAGCGCGAGTGGAGCTCGGGTGTGGTGATAAAAGGCGCTGAAGCAAAGGTGAAAAACATTGAGGATAAAAATTTTGGAGCACAGAGGTGTTGGGTATTAATTTAAACAAGGAGTGTTAAAAGTGATTTTAAATTTGGGTGACACAAGTGGAATATTGAAATTTTAAAAAAATTCTAAAAAATGTAACTGATGGGAAAGAGTAAATGAGGTGACTGTGAGTGCCATATACACGAAACTGGTTGTAGCCCTTTGTGGGCAAGAGCCAGACGACTGTAAGAGCACACTGCTTTTCTGATACAATTTCCCAAATATAATTGTGAGAGTATTTAATTTTGGAATATATGAATGATAGGTTCCTCTATGATTAGGGTTGGTTAATTGTAGATTTACATTGAGAGGACTTATAAGCCTATAAATTACAAGAATTTGTGAGTTTCTTTAAAACATTGTCAAAATCTGTTCTTTCCTTTCTGAACACACTACGAGAATCCTTATCCACTCTCTCATCTCGCTTAGATTATTGCAACTTGCTCCTCACAGGCCTCCTGGCAAGCCATCTTTCTCCACTGCACTCTGTCGTAAATTCAGCTGCACGACTTATCTTTCACCAAAGTCACTATGCTCATATAACCCCTCTTCTGAAGTCACTCCATTGGCTCCCTATCTGCTCCCACATATACAGTTCAAGCTCCTCTTTCTCACCTACAAATGCCTTCACTCTGCAGCACCTCACTACCTCTCCTCTTATCTCTCTCTACACCCCTCCTCGTGCACTCCATTCATCTGATAAGTCAGTCCTATCTGTGCCCTTCTCCTTGTCTGCCAATTCCAGACTGTGTGCTTTCTACCTGGCTGTGCCATGTGCTTAGAATAGTCTTCCTGAACTGGTGCATCATGCTTCCTCTCTTGCCATGTTTAAATCCTATCTAAAGACCCACCTTTTTTAAACCGCTTTTAAATCTTATGCCTGATTGTCTGCTTTTTAGTCTTGTTAACGGATTTGATTTTATTTTTAACCAATGTCTTGCTTTATGAAATACCCCAAATCTCTTGTCCAATATGTTTAGCTTATTAGATTTTAAGCTCTGTTGAGCAAGGACTGTCTTTTTGTATGTTTATACAGCGCTGCATATGTCATGTAGCGCTATAGAAATATGTAGTAGTAGTTTTTTTGTCATCATTTACTATGTTAAAAAGTGCATCAGAGGATAATGTTTCTGGAGTTGATTGAAATTCTTTTGCTCTGCTATTACCTTTCTAGATTCGGGAGCAAAATTTGCAAGATATCAAAACTGCTGGTCCTCAATCACAAGTTCTTTGTGGTGTAGTAGTAGACAGAAGTTTTGTACAGGTGAGTGCATAAAATATTTGGTAAAATAAACTAAAAGTTAATGTGTGATATATTCTGTCACCTAACATGTTGCAATAAAATTATTCTTTAATTGGCAGAGATTATCTATCTATAAGGTAAGTGTTAGAGGCAACCCATTTTTTTCTTTCTTTTTTTGCAGAAGTGCTCAGGATCTTTTAAATCATTAAGAACAATTTTAACAGAGCTTTAATTGTGTAGTGCAAGCATGTCAATGAGAGTTGCTCCTTTATCCATTGCTAAAGTAGTGCATGATATGAAAAGGCTGCTCTGTTACAATCCTGCTGAAAACTAGTCAGGCTTACTGGCAATTTTTCCAAAACTATTTACATGAAATGTGTAAATACTTTCTCCACTCCTTAGACGACTCTTTCACTTTTGAATTTTTGTTTCAAATATTTTTGTTACATTTGCAACCTTGGAAATGGAGGGAGGTGAATGGGAGGCCGAGGGCATCACACCCATGTGCAACATTGACCTCTGATGGCTGACTTAAGGGTGGGGATCTATATCTCTCAGGTAGGAAAATGTCATGGAAATGACTGGGAGGAGGTTCAAAAAGTAAATAAAACCCTGTATAGCTGTGAATGAAAGCTGAAGGTGCTATATTCCCAGTAAATGCCAGTTCTGAGTGTAAGCCTAAACAAGGAAACTGCTAGGCAACAGCTTCCAACCCCCATCTCAAAACAAAAACTGTCATTTCAGCACAACTCCAGAGACCCCTGACTGGTTACATGGATACCCCTACCTACAGGTTCACTAATTGGCCAAAGGGCTTTCATGGGAGGGTGGAATGGGAGGGGAAGGGAGAAAGCTGCTGAGCCAAAATACATATAGATGTTGTGATTAGCTTACAAAAATAGCTTACTGAGCCCTTTAAACGAATGTGATAAATGATGTCATGGTCAACAGTAGCAACTGTTGTTGTTTTTTTTTTCCTTATTATGACACTGATCAAATAAAAATGCCTTATAGCTCAATAAAAGCTTCTGTGACCTGAATAAACACGGTTGGTCTACAATATACTTAAAGCTAATTTAAAAGTTCATTGGTCTTCACTGAATGACATTGTTGTCTAGCAAAAATACACTAAGACAAGTAGCCAAATATGTTTATGCATTTCTTACATACTCAATATACTTTTCCTTTTCCTTTTTTTTTTTTTTTTGCACTGACAGAATTCTAAATTGAAGTTCTTATAGAGCAAGTACAAGACAGGTGCTAGTTGAAGGTTCATCAGCAAGCCTGTCCAATATGCCTTGAACTTTCTGTGATGGGCCATTGAGTGATTAGGCTTAGATGGATTAAATTCTACGCCCATGGGAGTCTTTTTGGTCCTTTTGCTAAAACTTTCATCCTGATTTCCAGTAGCATGGATAGTTTTAGTAATGTGGACACCTATTCATTAACACTTGAGAACTTCTGACTCCTTTCATATAACAATGAACAAGCTATCATATGGCTTACTTTTTTGTTTTAATTTTCAAAGAATCATCCAGAAAGTCCTTTTTAGAATATTTTGTTGAGCAAGTTAGGGGAAACGTTCATGTGTGTGGAGTTTCCTTTTATCTTGAAAATATCAAGAGTTCAGAGTTTTTTTCAAAAATGTCCTTTTTTTTTAATGCACTGAATATTTGTTTCAAGTTTATTGGCTGAAAATGCAGCTATTCTAAAGATAGACATTTGAACAGTATTGCTGCATACATTAATATGCATTTACATGACCTCATGTACAGTTGTGCACAAACGTTTAGGAATTCTTGGTCAAATTGCATGTTTTAATGAATCACTAAATAGAACAGAAACTGACACAACCTTTACAATCAAGGATGTCCAACTCTAGTCATTAAGGCGTGCAAACTGATCTGGTTTTCAGAATATCCCTGATTAATATGCATGAGATAAATTTTCATTCAATTGAGGCAGACTCCGTGCACATTTCTCAAACATATTCATTAGGGTTATCCTGGAAACCTGACTGTTATGTGCCCTCGAGGACTGAAGTTGGACTTGTGTTTTCTTCATAGTACCAAGTTAAACATGACATTTTTCTGCAATTTTAAGTCAAAATTACTATTTGCTGATTTTAACAGACTGAAAGTAATAAAAGTGAATATATGTCATGTCCAGTTGATTCAATACTACTTTAAAAAAAAAAAAGGTGTTAAGGCCCAAAAGGTTTGACTTTTTAGGCCTTTGGTTAGTCAGGTGAAGGCAATTCCAAGGATGAATAAATATTCCAATCCTTCTGACCTCTCAGATTGTGATTGTTCAGTCTGCTTTCAACAACGATGGCTCCTCTAAGCAGCAGCTGTCATGCATATGGGGTATGGAAATCCGAATGAACTGTATTCGATGGGGGGGAGAAGGGTTGATGTGCACGGGGCAAGAGAGAGAGACCTTGGGATGATAGTGTCTAATGATCTGAAGTCGGCAAAACAATGTGACAAGGCGATAGCTAAAGCCAGAAGAATGTTGGGCTGCATAGATAGAGGAATATCGAGTAAGAAAAGGGAAGTATTATCCCCTTGTACAGGTCCTTGGTAAGGCCTCACCTGGAGTACTGTGTTCAGTTCTGGAGACTGTATCTCCAAAGAGACAGAGACAAGATGGAGGCGGTCCAGAGAAGGGTGACCAAAAACGTGGAAGGTCTTCATCGAATGGCTTATGAGAAGAGATTGAAGAAATCTAAATATGTACACCCTGGAGGAAAGGAGGAGCAGAGGTAATATGATACAGACTTTCAGATATTTGAAAAAGGTTTTAACGATCCAAAGACAACGACAAACCTTTTCCATCGGAAAAAAATCAGCAGAACCAGGGGTCATGATTTGAAGCTCCAGGGAGGAAGACTCAGAATTAATGTCAGGAAGTATTTCTTCATGGAGAGGGTGGTGGATGCCTGGAATGCCCTTCCGGAGGAAGTGGTGAAGACCAGAACTGTGAAGGACTTCAAAAGGGCGTGGGATAAACACTGTGGAACCATAAAGTCTAGAGGACTTGAATGAAGAATGGGTGGCTCGCGGGAATGACAGCTACTACCTGGAGATAATACCCTTATTCAATAAACATACACACGGTTAATGCGACTCCAACATTGCTCTAAGCTTCAACGGCAAGAGGAAATGTGAAAAAAGATTAGCATTCACAAAAAACGGGGAATAGCTTGCTTGTTACGGCGGTTACTACCCCAAACCAAATAAGCCTGATACTTCACTATCAATGCATAACCAGCATAGCTCCCTGCTTCAACTGCAGGGGAGAAAGTCTGATACTTCGTGCATATCCAGCATAGCTCTCTGCTTCAATGGCAGGGGGAATGAAGAAAAGTGGATCTATATACAGACAACAGCCAATAAGGACTGAATCACATAGTCTGGGTAAACAAGCATGGATGTAGCGTGCTTATTGCGGCGGTTACTACCCCTAACTAATTAAGCTAGATATTTCACTTAGATGCAGCTCCAACACTGCTCTTTGCATTAATGGTGGGGGTGGAAGGGAAATAGAGCCAAAGGTTTACTAAGAGCCAAGAGTAACAGATTAGTATGAGAAAAAAAAAATAGTGCAAAGCTTGCTGGGCAGACTGGATGGGCCGTTTGGTCTTCTTCTGCCGTCATTTCTATGTTTCTATGTTTCATTAGAAAATGAAGATAATTCATGCCTACAAAACAGAAGAAGGCTATTAAAAAAAAAAAAAAAAGTTCCAACCTTTAGCAACTTAGTAAAATGATGATACAGATAGTCCAGCAGCAAGCTGGAGGCTATCCATTCTTTTGCACAAAGTGCCACATGTATGATTATCTGTTAGTGAGATGCTATACATGTGCACTGGTGCCTAGAGCTCCTGGCTTTTAGAGAACAAGTTCAGTCTCTAGAGGCCACAGTGGCAGACCTAGAGGAGACTGAGGTATGTAGAGGAAACCTTCAGAGACATAGTTAAGCAGTCCCAACGCCAGTCAAATGGCCCTTGTGCTGCTTTGGAGAAGCAGAGTCACCTGACAGGAGACCACCTCCATGGTATGGCAGGAAGTGATCCTGTAACTAGGACCTGTCCTTCAGGTAATGCCTTATCCTCTTACACCGAGGATGTGTCTCCAGTGCCATGTGCCCAGGAGGAAAGGGTTATGATGTCCATTGTAGTGTATGATTCAATCATTAGAAATGTAGATGATTGGGTGGTTGGTGGGCATGAGGATCACTTGGTAACTTGCCTGCCTAGTGCAAAGGTAGTGGAACTCGCATATCACCTAGATAAAATTTTAGAGAATGCTTGGGAGGAGCGCCCCTTTTACCTCTCAATCATCTAATGATCCATCTGACTCCCTCGCAAGCTTTTTGCTTTGAATGTACCTGAAAAACGTTTTATTATGAGTTTTTGCTTCCACAGCAAGTTTCTTTTCAAATCCTATCTTTGCCTTTCTTATCAATGCTTTGCATCTAACTTGCCAGCATTTATGCTGTTTCCTGCCTTCTTCGTTCAGATCACTTTTCCATTTTTTGAATGATTTTCTTTTGGTTAGAATAGCCTCTCACCTTACCTTTTAACCATTTTGTTATTTGGCCTTCATTCACTTTTTTAATGCATGGAATACATCTGGTCTGGGCTTCTAAGATGGTATTCTTAAACAATATCCCTGTTTAATGTAAACTCTTGGATCTTTGCAGCTGGTCTTTAAGCTTTTTCTTAACTATTTTTCTCATTTTATTATAATCTCCCTTTTGAAAGTTAAATGCTAGGGTAGTAAATTTCCTTAGCATCCTCCAGCTATCAAGTCAAATTTGAACATGTTATGATCACTGTTGCCAAATGGCCCTAACACCATTTCCTCTTACACCAAATCATGTGTTCCACTAAGGATTAGGTCTAAAATAGCTCTTCCC
The DNA here is from genome assembly GCF_901001135.1 of Rhinatrema bivittatum. Lineage (NCBI taxonomy): Eukaryota > Metazoa > Chordata > Amphibia > Gymnophiona > Rhinatrematidae > Rhinatrema > Rhinatrema bivittatum. The sequence goes on along the minus strand of NC_042615.1, from coordinate 223,527,017 downwards.
CCCTTGTTTGTTCTTGTACCAGCAGCTCCATGTAACAGTCATTTATTTCATCTAGAAACTTTACCTCCTTAGCATGTCCTGATGCAACATTTACCCAGTTAATACTGGGGTAATTGAAATCACTCATTACTACTGTCTTATTAGTTTTATTGTCATTGATACATGGGAATATCAATAACATATGAAAGTGCAGGAGGGAGGGTCGTAGGTAAGCATCTGAAATCTAGAACCTCTAGAGTTGCATTCTCAGAAATATTTCCCATTCCATGCACAGGACCCCAGAGGCAGGATGACCTCTAGAGTCTCAATGCGTGGATGAGACAGTGGGGAAGGGAAGAGGGTTTTAGGTTTGTCAGGAACTAGGGAACATTCTAGGGAAGAGGGAGCCTATTCCAGTGGGATAGGCTTCACCTTAACCAGGCTGCTGTACTAACCTTCAAAAAGAACATAATTTAAACTAAATGGGGGGGGGAAGCAGACAGTCGCTCAGAAGCTCATGGTTTGGAATCATGTAACTTTGAAGGATACTAACAAAACAGGGATGTTGGGGAATCCTGATAGGTTGCAATAAAACTAAAATAACCCATGTGCTTTTAACTAAAGAGCAAATAGCATAGAAAGATTCCAGTTACCCCCTATCAACTGATAAGCAGGTTGTTAATTCAAACAAAATACATACTTTGAAATGTCTGTACACACATGCTAGAAGTCTAAAAAATAAGATGGAAGAATGCATAGCACTGAATGAAGAGGTAGATATAATTGCCATCTCAGAGACCTGGTGGAAGGAGGTTAACAAATGGGACACTGTCATACCAGGGTACAAATTATATTGCAGTGATAGGATGGATCAAATTGTGGGAGGGATGGCACTATGTGTTAAAGAGAATATAGAGTCAAACATGATAAAAATTAAAAACATGAAACAAAATGCACTGTAGAATTTTTATGGATAGAAATTCCAAATGAGAAGGGGAATAGAATAACAGCGGGGGGGGGGGGGGGGGGGGGTGTGCTACAGTCCATCTGTCCAGAATGAACAGATAGATGATGAAAGGCTAACAAATTAGGGAAGCTATCAAAACTAGCAATATAATAGTGAGTGATTTCAATTACCCTAGTATTGACTTGGTAAATGTCACATCAGGACATGCCAAGGAGTTTCTAGATAAAATAAATGACTATTTCATGGAGTAGCTATTTTAGACCTAATCTTTAATAGACACATGATTTGGTGAAAGAAGTAATGGTGTTAGGGCCATTTGGCAATAGTGATCATAAAATGATCAAATTTGACTTGATAACTAGAGGAAGGATGTTAAGGAAATCTACTTTCAAAAGGGAGATTATAATAAAATGAGAAAAGTAGGAAAAAACTTAAAGGAGCAGCTGCAAAGATCCAAGAGTTTACATTAGGAATGGATGTGTAAGAATACCATCTTGGAAGCCCAGACCAGATGTATTCCAGCATTAAAAAAGTGGAAGGAAGGTCAAACTGCCAAAATAGTCAGTGCTGGGCAAAATGGTAGAAACTAATATAAAGAACAAAATTACTGAACATACAGTTATAGTCTAATGGGCAAAACCAACATGGATTTAGCCAATGGAATTGTTGCCTCACCAATCTGCTACTTTTTTTTTTTTTTTTTTTAAGTATGAATGAACGTGTGGATAAAGGTGAGCCAGTTGATTTAGTGTATCTGGATTTTTAGAAACCATTTGACAAATGATCTCATCAAACACCAAAGAAAATTAAAATCATGGATAGGAAGCAGTGCTGGTACTGCTTCCTATCCATGCTGGTACAAGATAGAAAACAGAGAGTAGAGCTAAATGGTCAATTTTCTCAATGGAGAAATGTGGATAATGAGTGCCCCAGGAAGCTGTATTAGGACTCCAGCTTTTTAGTATATGTATAAATGACTTAGAAATGGGAACAAAAAGTGAGGTGATCAGATTTGAAGATGATACAAAATTATTCAAACTTGTGAAATTGCAAGAGAATTTTGTGAGACTGGGAGACTAGGCATCAAATGGCAGATATTTATTGTGGACAAGTGCAAATTGATTCATGTTGGGAAGAGCAATACAAATTATAGCTATATAATGCAAGGTTCCACATTGGGAGTCACCACCCAGGAAAAGGATCTAGGCATCATAGTGAATAATATGTTGAAATCCTCTGCTTGGTGTGCAGCAGCCAAGAAAGCAAATTAGAATGCTAGGAATTAGGAAAGGAATGGAGAATAAAACAGAGATTATCATACTTCTGTATCACTCCATGTTGCGACAGCACCATGAGTATTATATGCAGTTCTAGTTGCTGCATCTAAAAAAATGGCATAAATTTAAAAATGTACAGAGAAGGGTGACCAAAATAATAAAGGGGATGGAATGATTCCCCTATGAGGAAAGACTAAAGAGGTTAGGGCTCTAAAGTTTGGAGAAAAGATGGCTAAGGGTGAGATACAATAGAGGTCTATAAAATGAGTGGAGTTCAATGGGTAAAACATGAATTGGTTGTTTACTCTTTCAAAAAGTACAAAGACTAGGGAACATTCAATGACGTTACTAGATGATACATTTAAGAAAAATAGAAAATATTTATTTACTCAACGCATAATTTCTTTGCCGGAGGATCTGGTGAACGCTATTAGTGTAACTAGTTTTAAAAATGGTTTAGACAAGTTCCTGGAACAAACATTCATAAGCCATTATAAAGGTGGACTTGGGGAAATCCACTGCTTATCCTTGAGATAAGCAGCATGAATCTATCACCCTTTTTGGATCCTGCCAGGTAGTTGTGACCTTGATTGTTCACCCTCGGAAAGAGGAAACTGAGCTTGATGGACCTTTGCTCTTACTCAACATGGCAGATCATATGTCCTTATAAATGTTTCTAGCTAGCAATTTCAACTGTCAGAAGCATTGTTAAGAAATGGAAGTTAAATGGAAATGTCAACGTCTGGAAAACTAAGAAAACCTTCTGATAGAACAGTCTAAAAACTGGTCAGATTTACAAAACAGAACTCTCATCACTGCAAATAACCTATCGAAATGTTTAGCTGCCACTGGAATTGTTGGCCAGAGGTCTATAGTACAGTGTTGCTTACATAACGATCTATATGAGAGTGTTTTCAAAAGGAAATAACTTTTGCCATGAGGTCATAGAAAATATCCAAAGTATGCAAAACAAAGCTTTGATAAGTATGAAACATTTTGGAACAAAGTGCCTTGGACTAATGAAATGAAAATTGAACTGTTCAGCTACATCCAAATAAAATGTATTTGGAGGAAAGAATACCTAGTTAACCATTAAGCACAGTGGTGGATCTATTATGCTTTTGGGATCGTGTTGCACCCAGCAGCACAGGAAATATTGTATGGGTAGAAGGAAGAATCGATTCAACTAAATATATACATATTCTAGAAGCTAATGTCTTGCAGTCAGTTAAGAAATTAAAGCTGAAAAGAGGTTAGATATTTCAGCAAAACAACAGTCGAAACATAGCTCAAAATCAACCATGAAGTGCTTACAGGAAAAAAAATGAAGGTTTTGGAATGGCCCACACAGTCCCCAGACTTGAATATTATTGAAAATCTATAAGGAGATCTCAAGCAACTTTTCATGCAAGGAAACCTAAGCATATTTCTGAGCTAGAAGAATTCTCCAAAAGCAAGAATAGAAAAACTTTTAGCTGGCCACAGGAAACATTTGGAAGCTATTATTTCTGCCAAAGGAGGTATTACAAAATGCTGACTGAAAGGGTATCCAAACTTTTGTACGTGCCATATTCCGTTTTGCTATTTCAATCTTTTAAAACAGCAAATAGTAACTTTGCATTAAAAACTGTAGAAAGATGTGTGTATCTTTGTAATTAAATATTACTCAAACATTCAAAATGAAGAATCAGTATGAAAACTGAAAAAACAAAAGCATTTAAAAATCTTAGTATTATTTATACCAACTTGTGCAATGCAATAGGGATCATCATAATGTTAGAAACCATTTGACAAATTCTCATATTATGATGATCCCTATTGCACTGCACAAGTTGGTATAAATAATTCTAATATATTTTTTGAATGCTTTTGATTTCCAGTGTATATCTTTGTACCATCTAGAGATTGATATTTAACATCTAAGGCCCCTGATTTTACAGTCTGGTAAACTGATAAGCATGGGAATAACCTGCACAGTGCAGCAGATACTGCTCGGCAGACTGGGTGGATATTTAGTCCTTTTCTGCCATCATTTTTATGCTTCTGTACACTCAGATTCATTGAAACATAATTTGACCAGGAGTGCCTAAATCTTTGTGCACAACTATACATAACTGAGAATGGAATGCTTACATTTCCTACACAGATGTTCTCCAGTCGCTTTAAGTATGAAACTTAGGAGGGTGTTTTCTGTTTCCTTTGTCCCTGTCTTCTTCACACTTACAAGTTTGACTAGTCTCATTCTGGTCATGGCATCATCCTGTTTTGGTGTGCTGCTTGTCTGCATGTCACTTTCTCATTGTGTTGTCCAGTATAACTCGTGTCTGCATGCTTATAATTGATAATATGATGCTCTTGGTTAATGTTGAAAAGCTTGGGTATGGTTTGCTGTGTTTACTCAATTTCCTGTTACAGGATGCACCCCTCTCTGACTGTACGGAAACTATTGAAGGGCTCGATCTCTCAGAGCTGGCCTTTAGTCCAGCTAAAAGTCTCTCAGTTAGAAAGGTACATACTGCCCTGTCATTAAATGTTTCCTGTGAATGCTTTTAATACTGTGTTCTGCGTTCACGTTTACCTCTGTTAACTTGCTCTGTTATTTCTTTTAGATAGTAAATTGGTCACACAGTTCAAAATGAAAACAGTGCTTTATATATAAAATTGAGCAAGTTTCTCTGTTCCATACCTTCTAGTATCTTGAATTAAAAACCTATCTGTTGCATGAAGGTATTTTTAAATCTTTTAAGTTTGTGAATAATCAAATTTGCCAAGCTTGCCTTTTTTTGGTTTGCATGTGATTATAATTGAGGTGGCCTGAAGGATTTACAGTGCAATGGCCTAATCAATTGTTTTCTTTACCAGTATTCCATAGAGAAGTTTAGGAATTTAGGACTTCAGAGATTGTGTATCCATTATGCACTGTATAGTATTTGAAAATTATATAAATATCAGTTACAAATTGTACTATGTCCTTAATTTTAAAAAAGGTCTTACTCCTTTATTGCTAAGGTATGTGTGATCTCCTTGGCCAAAGAGATTTTTGTGTTTTGTTGTGGCTCATTCTAGATTGTACCAGATGGGTATAGTGACACCTGCTGAGATGAGATCAGCAACATTGAAACTCATTTTAACTCATCTGCTTTTCTCTTTTATTATTGCCCTCACATCTTTAGCAACTTCAGTCCCACTGCCTTACATAGCAGACCTGAAATATTTTTTTACATCAACCCACCACCAAACTTATCAGAGATACAGAGTGGATTGGCCAGTCTGATATGAGATTAACAGAAAAGTGTCATTAGATAAACTCTGTTTATTCCATTGTGTTGCATCCTACACTGCACCAGAGGAGATCTACCAGAGCAGTAATCCTTTAGGGAGAGTTGATTACAGTATGAAGTATTCTACATCCAAAAGCTGCATCTGCTGAGACCTATTTATCAATTTGCTAATGTTTCGTGAAAAATATGCAATAATTTCCCAGTTGCTGCCTTACAAATATCTGCCAGTGAAATAGCAGTATCCCTGGACAAATTCTAATGTAAGCAGTAGAGTCCTGACACAAGTTGTTTTTTTAAATTAGATATAATTATGCATACAGGAATCAGTGTGATGCATGCCTTGCACTAAGTTTTGTAGTTAATTTTTTTTTTTAATTTAAATGTTATAGCCCGCCTACTTAGATATCCTAAGTGGGTAATAAAAATACACACATTTAAGCATAAGACAAATCAACATAAAATGTCAACCTATGATGTGAAGAAAGACCACCAAGCAACCAAATAATGCATTAACATAAATCAAAACAAACTGGGACTGAGCCGCTAATTTCATCTTAAAAACTCCAAATGTGCCTCAGCCTTTAAAAACCTGTTTAACAAAAGCCCTATGACCTTTTTCCTGAATTGTCTAATACAAACTTCAGAGCAAAGGTCCTTAGGTAGTGAATTCCAGTATAGAAAACCTACAGCAGTGAACATCCTTTTCCCTTAGTTTTGCACAAATGCAAATAGTTGACAAGACTGCCAGCAAACTTTTTCCGTCAAATAATACAAACTGGGTAGGAATATATATTTTCAAAGATGCATGAATGCTGGAAGGTACTACACGGTGTAATACCTTGAAAACTAAAAGCAGCATTTTAAATTTTATGTGCCAAAAGACAGCCAATGTAGAGATTCAAGCTTGGTGTCATGTATTGAATAAGAGGCGCTTACTGTAATATGTGCTGTAGAATTTGGTGCTATTTTTAGAACTCTGTGTTTATACAGGAAGAATCAGAAAAACAGAATTACAACAACCCATTTCACTTATCAGTTAACTGAATCATAGTGCAAAAATCTTATAGGGCTAGCATTGATTTCAGCCTGAGCAATATCATGTTTATAAAATATTTTGCACTATTTTATGGCAGAGTATGGTGGGGGGGGGGGTGGATGAGTGTGAAGTTTACCATATGTTTCTGTGTATATAACAGATTTCAGAAAATGTTATGGTAGGATTCTTTATTGCTCAGTAACAGGGAAAAGCAGAGGTTGTCCCTCACTTTGCTCAGGAAAAAGTCTACTGCTCCCAATTTTTCTATACATGAGCAGTAACTAATGGCATTCACCTAAAAAAATATATTTTCTGAAACTAGATAAAAGAACACACATGCAGGATGGTATTCTCACAGTTTTTTTGCTACCCATACTCATTTTTAATTAGAGCACAACAGTGTCAGATGCGTACTCACCTCTTTCTTTCAATCCCATATGACTTCTCTAACTCCCAGCTCCCCACCCCCAACACATTTCAGTTAATTTTACCATGAATGGAGCTCTCTGGCACAACTATATTTGCAAACAAAGATTTTTATTGAATATGGGTGCAGCCTAGATCAAATTGCAAAACTAAATTTACCCATTAATTAAACCCTCTATGATTAAGCAATCCCTGTAGGGTGACCACCCCTCACCTGAGTTGCAGTTCATAATACGTATCATGCTAATGCAATATTCTGGTGCTGGGGATGCAGGGACGTTCAAGCCTTGCCCCCTCCGACGACGATAGGAGAGCAGCAGGAGTATTAAGGGGTGATCAGGCCAATCATAGCTATCAAAGCTGAAGACTAGACAGGCAACTCATCTACACGCTCACCCACCCATGAAACACAGTAGTAGTAGATATCCACTTGGAATTCACTCCTGACCAGTTTTCACATCGCACAGGCCATGCGCAACGTAGCAGAAACAGTACCTGCTTGGTATTGCCTGAATAACTTTAAAATAACACTTACTGTGCACTCTTAGGGTGTGGTTGACCCCACCCACCCCCAAGCTGTGACTGTTAGGCACCCTGCCATGTCACTTTGAGGCCACAAATCCTGTCCTGTGATGGGCAGGCTGAATGGAAAAACTGCCCAAAAGAAGAGGCTGGTAGGAGGACTGTTCCTGGATCAAACTGAGCTCACCAGTCCTCCCACCAGCCTCTATACCCCCATCCCTGGAGGCAGAGCACCTCCACTGTTGTGGCGTACTCCCCTAACCTGGAATGGGAGTCTGCTCCTTTATTATGCAATAAAGTAAAATATACATACCCATTAATTTTACAGTGAATTATGCATAATAAAATTGTGCAAAAACATGATATTCTACTTGTTTTGATCTGATATAACTTAGAGCCCGGAACCTTATTCTATTCCTGCATTTAAAGGTGAATTTTAAAAGTTGAATGCGTGCCGAAATCAGGAGATGAGTGCGCATCTAGCACTAATTTGTGTCCATCTCATTTAATAAAGCAGGTGGATGCACGCACATGTACCGATGTGCGAATAACCCACATCGAAGGAAAAAGAGGCATGGTGTGGGCATGGGCATTCCAGGGCGGGACCAAGAGATGTGCATGCAGGTACCTACGCGACTGGCATGCACCCAGGTCCAATACCGTGTAAATTTACTTCTGCTAGGGAGGAGGTGTAAGTTTAAAAAAAAAAAAAAGTTACAGGCAACTGTTAGGGATTTGAAGGGTCTGGGGTAACTGGGGAGAGTACAGACTATAGAACCAGGGGGGTTGGGGAGGACCTAGGAGAACACAGGGCGAACTAGTAAAATTGGTCCTCAACTGGATGCGCATCCATTTAAAATACAGCAGTTGCACATCCATAAATCGATTTAAGCTGCTGGTCAAGTGCAAGCTTAAAATTAGGTGCACAGATATCCATGTCTAGGCTATTTTCTATCATGTGTGCATATGTACAGGCATGTTATTAAATTGCCCTGTCTCTGGGCTCACACTGATGCACAGGTATGTGTTCCTGCACAGCCATTTAAAAGTTATCATCCCTGGGCATGGATAGGATAGGAGGGTATGGTTAAAGGCAATTTCTCTGGATTTGACCTTCTCTCTTCCACCCCCCACCCTATCACATTCCAAATAGTGAAGTTGAAAATTAGGTATCCAGCTTCTTGTTGAAATCATAGGGGAAAAAGTCAATTTCTGCCAGCATCTACTGAGTAGCAGTAATCTGTTTATCCCTCTTTCTTCCTCAGTGTCTTTTCCTTTTCCTTCCCTCAGCTTATTATTCAGTGCCCTAATACACTAGGTGGTGCTGAGCAATAATTCTTTTACCTTGATCCTTAAGTGGGAATTGATACAGTGAATGCTGATCCCAGGCTGAAGTTTGGAGATGCCACAAACTGTCAGCATTTCAAGGAGTAGTATGGAAGTAGCTGTAAGACACTGGTTTTCAATTATGTACCCTGTATGTCAGCAGGGCCATGTGAGTGCCACTTTTAGTTGATATGCAGGGAAGTAGTTAATCTGTTCTCTATGATTACCTTCCACCCTGTGCAGCCGCCATATTGGTCAGCATGAACCAGTCAGATCCAGTATGCATGAAGAAAGTCTTGAGAAATATCATTTGAGGTCACAAATAATTTACCTACTGCATGGCCCAATCAGATCCAATCAGATCGCTGGGTCAGCCAAGTTCTCTAAACTTGGCTGACCCAGCGATTCTAGGGTTATGCTTAATGAATCACTAAATAATGACTTGGCAGTATAATGTTTAATCAACATAGGGCAAGTATTAATACATGCATTTTCTTTGTATATGTTTGAAATAACTGTGACATAAACAGAGGCTGGAACATTCCTGTAGAGTTACTGAATTAAAAAAAAAAAGAAAACAAAAAAAAAAAACCCACTTCAGACTTAGCCAGTCTGTGCTGTGTGCTTCTACATCTTTTCATTCTTGACACTAAAAGTAGCATTGACTGAAATTCAAAAACGTTGCTATTAATTTGAATGAGGAAGAACACAGAGTTCTCCACTTGACTGTAGTTCAGTGGTTCCCAACCTTTTTTGTGTTATGGCACACCTGGCATTGGGCTCACTTCATCATGGCACACATCACCTTCCCTATCCCCTATTTCCCTGGCATCATTCTATTTTCTTTCTTCTCCTCCCCCAACCCCTGGCATCATCAGTTTCCCTTCACTCTTCTCCCCCATCATTAACTTTTCTCTTCCCCCTCCCTCTCTCACCCCTCACTTCATTACCATCTTTTCCCCCTCTCTTCCTTCTCCCTTCACTCTGCTGCAGTCCTAATCTTTCCACCACAATTGGCATCACTTTCTCTTCCCTCTCCCCCCACCACTCCTGATATCATCACAACCTTCTCCCCTCACTCAGCCCCAGCAGCATCACCTTCTCTTCCTTTTCTCTCCTTTCTAACCAGTGCATCATCCTCTTCTTCCCTTTACTCTCCCTTCTATCCCCTGCATATTCTCTTCCCTTTTCTCTCCCCTCACCCCCCCGGTATTATCACCTTCCCATCTCTTTCCCCCTCTTCTTTCATCATCATCTTCCTCTCCCTACTCCCCACTGTATCATCACCATCACCTTTCCCTCCCTGCTCTGTCTTTCCACCCTTCTGGCATCACCACCTTCCTACTTTTTCCTTCCACCCCCTGACATCTCTATCACCTTCTCTCTCCTACTCCCTCATTCTCCTAGGACAAGCAGGATGGTAGTCCTCATGTGTGGGGTGACATCCAATGGAGCCCGGCATGGAAACAATTTTTTCAAACTTTGACTGGTGTCCACGCAAGGTCCCCCTTCAGTCTCTTCTTTTCCATGATGAAATAGCCTTGCAGTGGTGGAACTCCAACTCCTTGAAATTGTTTTTGAACTTTTTCGGGGTTTTTGTCTGTGTCTGGTCTCCCTTCATGTTCGGTTCCTCCGTTCGTTAGGTACCCTTGTTTTGCCTTCATTCTTTGCGGTCGATTCCCGACTTCTTCACCGTGGGGTGCCAGTCAGTCATTGATCGCGAGCTGGCCTCTCTTTTTCGATGGCATTGTCTGTTTTTCGCCAGTGCCCCCAATGCCTCCGGACCATGTCCATCACAGATCTGATTGAGGTGTGTATCCTCTGCCTGGGGACCTCGCACTACATCCGGGGGTGTCGTTTATGCAACCAAATGACCCCCAAAAGGGCGTCGAGCGAGCCTGGACAAAACTGAGAAGCTCTTCAGGTCTCCTAAACCCTCTGCTTCGGTATCCTCGATACCCAAGGACCGCGGGGAACAGACTCCTCTTTGTTGTGTCTGTCGGTCTCAGACGGCTTCGACCTCTGTGCCTCACCTTTCTTCTTTCTCCTCCAGCCTTGGGAAGATGGCTGCTGCCGCATCTTCTTGCCGCTCTCTCCAGCATCCCCAGAACGGCGACGGTGTTCGTCATGGATTTCCTGAGGGCCTCCTAGGGTGTGCGCGCGCACGCCACCCACGTCTTTATCCACATCATGGAGGGCGTCCCCTCCGAGTGACGTCACGCCATCTGGGTATTTAGCCTGCCCTTCGTTTGCTAACAAACGGGCCGATATAGTACAGCGCACTGTTGCCCCGCGTTTGGACATGCGTTTTTGACGCGCTAGCTCTACCCCTTATTCAGTAAGGGGTAATAGAGTGTCAAAAACGCGTGTCCAACACCCCCCCCCCCCCCCCCCCCCGAAACTAATAGTGCCCGCAACATGCAAATGCATGTTGATGGCTCTGTTAGTTATTCCTGCCGCACATTTTACTTTCAGAAATTAGCGCCTACCCAAAGATAGGCATTACTTTCTGCCGGCGCCAGGGAAGTGCACAGAAAAGCAGTAAAAACTGCTTTTCTGTGCACCCTCCGACTTAATATCATGGTGATATTAAGTCGGAGATCCTAAAAGTTTAAAGTAATTAAAATAAATAAATAAATCGGCCCGCGGCTCGCGGGTTGAAAACCAGACACTCAATTTTGCTGGCATCCAGTTTCCGAATCCGTGGCTGTCAGCAGGTTTGAGAACAGAAGCCAGCAAAATTGAGCTGCCGCTTCCGTCAAAAAAGAGGCGCTAGGGACGCGCTAGTGTCCCTAGCGCCTCTTTGTACCACAGGCCCTAATTTGCATGTTTGACCCCCTGAATTGCGCGCACAGGAGAGTGGCCTGTGCGCGCGCTTGGAGAGCAGGTGCTCGCCCGCTCTCCCACTACCTTTACTGTATTGGCCTGAAAGTCAGCTTGTCTCTTCTTCAGCTGCAGGGTATGCATCCGGGACTCTCTCTTCTATCCTGCGCTGCCTACCGTCTATACGAATGTGGGACTGGTCTCCTCTCCTGAGGACCCCTGGACTGTCTCTATTGGGTTACCTCACTGCTGCCATTCCTGGCAGTACCACCAAGCTGCATAATAAATATGAATTCTCTGTGTCTGCATGTATAGAGTCTAGACTAGTACTGCGGTTCCTCACGGGGCTTCTCCCAGTGGGAGTGGCCATTACCGCAGTACCCAAGAATCCACTCCAACAACTCAAAACCCTAACACTCTTCCCCTGGCGGTCCCACTATCCAGTACCTCTAAGGATCGGAGAGAGGGGGATCGATCCTCGGTGGTCTCTCCCCACCCGCTAACCTCAGGGTCTTCTTCATCCTCGGCACCGGGGAAAGATCGGGCTGAGCACCAGAAATCCAGAAAGCATCAACACCAGTCAGTCTCGCCACGGTTCCAGTTCTGGAGCAGCATCGGTGGCTGCTGAGCCGCCAACGAAGTGGCACCGGCCACCGGAGGCCCCATCCTCCAGTGTCCCCGGTAGCCCAAGGCGTTCCCCACTGGCAACAGTGCTGGGTATTGTGCCTCTTCGTGATCCTTCCAAGGATGTGCTGGCGATGCCTCGTCCCCCTCCATCAGTCCTAACCACCCAGAACTTTCAGGAGGAGCTGGACCGCAGGGTGCAGTCGGCGGTGCTCAAAGTGCTACAGAGCGTTGAGCTGCCGGCACCACCGGCCCCCATACCGGTGCCCGAGCTTCCGCCATCGATGCTTGCACCCCTGCTGGAGTGTCTGGACATCCTTCTTGGTGCCCTACAGACACAACCGCTGCCAGAGAGGCCTTTGATGCCTCCTCGACCACAGATGCCCTCCACTGGAGTGATCTCAATTCCTGGGTCCTCCGAAGAGGATGAGGCCTCTGGGACCGGAAACCCTTGCCCGCAGTTTCCCGGGCTGCCAGCGGTTCCCTCCGGTGTACCACAGCCGATGCCCTCTCGATGCCGGGGGTTTAATTGATGCCGCCGGTGCCTTTGGGGCCCAGGCCCACTGTCCCTCCCGGCCTCCGCCCTCTGCGACCGGGTCCTTATGACCTGTGGGGTGATGATTCCTTGGACTCACTCTCTGAGTTTTCTGACAATCCCTTCTCGGAGCCTTCCCCTCCAGAGGAATGGCGTCAGTTTCCGCCCGAAGACCTGTTGTCTGCCAGCTTTGTAAGGTCCATGGCAGAGGCCATCCCCTGCCAACTCCTATTGGAGGAGGATACCCATCACAAGATGCTGGAGGTCCTCCAGTTCATCAATGCTCCCAAGGAAATAGTGGCAGTGCTGGTCTGTGACATCTTTAAGGAGTTCCTCCTCCATATGTAAGAACACCCGGTGTCAGTGTCCCCGGTTAACAGGAAGGCCGATGCAACCTATCTGGTGCAACCAGCTGTGAGCTTTGAATGGTGGCACCTCCCCAACTAGTCAGCGATTGTGGAGTCCGCGCTTAAAAAGGCCAGACGCTCCCGACACATGCTTCTGCCCCTTCGGGGCGCGAACACAGGGAGCTCGATGGCATAGGAAGGAAAATGTTCCAGGGAGCTATGCTGGTGGTCCGCATTGCAGCCTGCCAGCTATACATGACCCAATACAACTGCAATCTGTGGAAACAGTCCAAGACTTTGCGGAGGGCCTTCCCCAGCAACAGCAGGAGTCTCTTGAAGCCATTGCCACACTGGGCCTTGAGGCGGGTAGACACGAGGTGAGGTCTTTCTACGACGTGTTCGAGACCGCAGCCCACCTAGCTGCCAGGGGTTCAACGCCAGACAGCTGGCTTGTCTCCGATCCTCAGGACTCCGACCAGAGGTTCAGGGCAGGCTTGTGGATCTCTCCTGTAAAGGCGAAAACCTGTTTGGGGATAAAGTGAAAGAGAGGTCATGGCACAGCTGAAAGATCAGCATGATACTCTTCAGCAACTCTCCGTCAGCCCCTCCGAAGGCCCTTTCTCTGCCAGGAAGTCCTCCAGGCCAGGCCCTCATAAGCCTTTTTACCAGCCAAGGAAATACTATCCTCCAGCCACCTGTGCCCACCCGCCTCTGACCAGTCCTAGAGGTTGTGACTGACAGCAGCGGGTTCCGAGGGCTCAACCAGCCCCCCAGCAGGTGCCGTCCACAGGCATTTGACTGGCGGCGAGAGGGCACGAGCCAAAAGTTGGATCCCCTGGCGGTTGATCCCCCAGTCGGTGGCAGGCTCCTTTGCTTTGCCCGCCATTGGGAAGCGATCACTTCAGATCATTGGGTCCTTTACATTGCCCACCAGGGCCTGAATTTCAGCTGGCTCCCAGAGACCACTCCCCTATGTCTATCATGGGGCTTGCCCACTCATCAGGTCTTCCTTCAATCGGAACTCTCCACCCTTTTAGCAGTGGGTGCAGTGGAATCGGACCCCCGTGAGCAACGGGGCCACGACTTCTACCTGAGGTACTTTCTCATTTCGAAGAGGAATTTCGGCTTGTGCCCCATTCTCGACCTCAGGGCATTAAATTGGTTTCTCGTAAGAGAGAAATTCAAATGGTCTCTTTGGACACACTGATCCCACTCCTTCGAAGAGGAGACTGGCTCTGCTCCCTCGACTTAAGAGGCTTATGCCCATATTGCAGTTGTCCCCAACCACAGGAAGTATCTCCGCTTTCTGTTGGGGGGCGACACATTTTCAGTACAAAGTGCTGCCCTTTGGGCTGGCATCAACCTCTCGTGTCTTCACAAAATGCTCGGAGGTGGTGGCTGCCTACCTCAGGCGTCGTTCGGTCCAAGTCCTTCCGTACCTGGACAATTGGCTGATCCAGAGCAACTCCCACTCCGGGGCCTTGAACGCGCTCTGGCCCTGATGGTTCGGACCTTGCAGTCGTTAAGATTCGTTATCAACTTCCCCAAGTCGTATCTCTGTCTGTCTCCACGTCTAGACTTTATCGGCATCAGGTTGGATACAGCACAAGCAAAGGCTTTCCTGCCCAAGAATTGAGCCCTCTCCTCACTGGCTACAGAAAAAAGGTGCCGGCCCATCTGCTGCTCCGCCTGCTGGGCCACATGGTGGCCTTAGTCCATGTGACCCCCTTGGCCCGTCTCCGCTTGAGGAACCCTCAGTGGGCCTTGCAGTCCCAGTGGTGGCAGCCATCCCAGGATCTGGAGGTGCCGATTACGGTCACAAACCCTCTCCCTGATCTGGTGGGAAGCCCTTTCCAGTTTGGAAACCGGGCTCCCATTTCAGCCCATGCTGCCCCAGATGACCCTCACCACCGATGCCTCACCTCAGGGGAAGGGGGGGGGGCCCATACAGACGGCTTGCATACCTAGGGTCTTTGGACTGCGGCTGAAGCTCCCTGCCAGATAAACTTCCTAGAGCTTCGGGCGATCAGGTACGCCTTGTGGGCCTTCCAGGACAGGCTATCCTCCAAGGTCGTCCACTTCAGAATGGACAACCATGTGGCGATGTGGTACATCAACAAGCAGTGCGGCATGGGTTCCTTCCTCCTCTGCCAGGAGGCGATGCAGGTCTGAGATTGGTCCCTTTCCAGAGGGATGTATCTATGGGCCACCTACCTGCCAGGTCATCTGAACACACTGGTGGACCATCTCAGCCAGTCCTTCCAGCCACACAAGTGGTCCCTGATCCCTGCGGTGGAAGCAGACTTGTTCCGTTGCTGGGTCACACCGGACATGGACTTGTTTGCCTCTCCCCACAATCACAAGATGAGCATGTTTTGCTCCCTGATTCCGGGGAAGGGCCATCCGGCCTGCAACGCCTTCTCCCTTCACTGGGGACAGGGTCTCAAGTATGCATATTCCCCTGTCCTGCTCCTCTCGAGGACTCTGACGAAACTGCAACAGGACAGGGGGACCATGATCCTGGTGGCACCCTCCTGGCCAAGGCAGGTGTGGTTTCATCTTCTCTAGGACCTGTCAGTGAGGGCGCCGGGCCCACTGAGGACGGCTCCCGACCTCATATCGCAGAACCAGGGCACCCTGTGCCATCCGAACCTCCGGCTCCTGGCCCTCACGACATGAATATTGAGTGCATGATCCTCCAGCCTTTGCAGCTCTTGGATGGTGTCTCCAGGGTCTTGACTGAGTCCTGGAAACTTTCCACCCAGAAATTTTACAGTTCGAAGTGGAAGCGTTTTTCCATACGGTGCAGTGGCCACGGACTGGACCGCTTCCCCACTTGCTGGATTACCTCTGGCATCTGTCAGAGTCTGGCCTCCAAACCAGATTGGTTCGAGTACACCTCAGCGCCTACCACCAGGTTGTCGCCGGTGCGCCCATTGCAATCCAGCCACTGATCAGGCGCTTCATGAGGAACCTTGTTCAACAACCCCGTGGGATCTCAACGTTGTCCTGGCAAGACTAATGCGATATCCGTTCAAGCCTCTCAAGTCCTGTGACTTGAAGTTCCTCATCTGAAAAGTCATGTTCCTGGTGGTGATGACTTCCACTCACAGGGTCAGTGAGATCCAGGCCCTGATCACGTACCCTCCCTACACAAAATTCTTCCATGATCGTGTTGTGCTATGTACACATCCAGAATTTCTGCCTAAGGTGGTGACTGCTTTCCACATCAACCAGTCAATCATCCTTCCCACGTTCTTCCCACAGCCTCAGTCTTACCTGGGGAAACGTGCTTTCCATACCCTGGACTGCAAGCAGGCACTCGCTTTCTACTTGGATTGTACAGCGACCCATAGGCAGTCCACCTAGATCCTTGTGTCTTTTGACCCCAATAGACTGGGAACAGCAGTGGGGAAGCAAACCGTGTCAAACTGGCTAGCAGATTGCATTGCCTTCTGATACGAGCAGGCAGGCTTTCAGCTGGCCGGCAGGGTGAAAGCTCACTCTGTGTGGGCTATGGCGGCATCAGTGGTCCCTATCGTTGACATTTGTAGGGCCATGACCTAAAGTTCTCTCCACACGTTCGCGGCTCACTACTACCTTGGCAGGGATAGTCGCCAGAACAGCGCTTTTGGCCAGTCTGTCCTGCGCAATCTATTCCAGTCCTGACCACAACTGTCTTTCATCGTGCTCTCTGTGGGACCAGACCGCCCCTGTTTTTTCCCCACAGCACCGCAGTTGTGTTATGCCCATTAGTACCTTGTTTGGCTACTGTGGGTCTCTGTGGTCAAATGGGGTAGTCTAGAGCTCTGTAATCACCGACATGTGAGGACTACCATCCTGCTTGTCCTAGGGGAAAGCGCAGTTGCTTACCTGTAACAGGTGTTCTCCTAGGACAGCAGGATGTTAGTCCTCAGGAATCCAGCCCGCCTCCCCACGATGTTGGGTTCACCTTCGGTTTGTTGTGTTATTTTTCTCACTCGTAGTTTTTGCTATATTACGAGACTGAAGGGGGACCTCGCGTGGATGTGCGGATAGCAGCAGGCCAGTCAAAGTTTCTAGAAAAAAAGTTTACTGTGCCAGGCTTCATCGGATGATGGAGCCTCACATGTGAGAATTAACATCCTGCTGTCCTAGGAGAACACCTGTTACAGGTAAACAGTGCTTTCCACTACCTGCTTCCATCACCTTTCCTACCCTCTCCCCTCCTTGGCATCAGCACTTCTCTTTCCCAAACCCCCCTAGCTTCCCAGCTGCCTGTTTTTATTTATTTATTTGTTTATATTCCACTTTTCACACTTTTTTGTCAGCGCTTCAGTGGATTACATTCAGGTACTTGTAGGTATTTCCCCATCCCCAGAGGGCTTACAATCTAAGTTTGTACCTGAGGCAATGGAGGGTAAAGTGACTTGTCCAAGGTCACAAGGAACGACAGCAGGTCTCGAACCCTGGTCTCCCGGTTCATGGCCTACTGCTCTAACCCCTAGGCTACTCCTCCACTCTCTAATGGGAACTGCATGGGCCAGCAGCATTTGAGACTACAGGGCCCAGTGGAGTTTCAATTGTAAAGAAGAGCCAGCAGAGAGGGGCAAGCAGCAGCAGCAGATAAAGCGCTGCTCTCTGACTCCACCTTCTGATGGGAGGATATTCTGCAGGCCAGTTGTAGGAGAAAGAGAAACTAAAGATTGCCACGTCACACTAGAGACACAGCTATGGCACACTGGTTGGGAAACACTGCTATAGTTGGTCAAAGTAAACTGTTCTACTCTGAAGATACTTAAATGTTGCCCATTAAACTATTGGAAATTGATAGTTGTGTTTAGGAGAGACGAAAGCAAGAATCAATAAAGTAAGCTGTTCTACTCTGCACAGAAAAATGCAAGAAGTCCTCTATGATGCAGCTTGCAGAAAAGAGATCAGCATGGAGAATGCCATCAATTGAGTCTCTTTGGCATAGATATTCTACCAGCACCAAAACTAGCTATAGCAATGGATCCTTATCAATGCCAAAATTGTTTTGGTGCTGATGAATTTTTCAGCATAGAAAAGCAGAAACAGCAAATTTGGATAAAGCTTTGCCTACAAAACAAGATTCCATTAGCTATGTCAATTTTTGTTCCAAGATTAGATGATTATTCTCCAATGATTCCTCTACCAAAAAATGAAAAACTGTAGCTGAAATTTGTGAAAAAGTACTTCAGATATGCCAGGTTTGCCACTGTCTCTACTGGAAGAAAAATCTTCTATTTTAGATGACCTCCAAGTTGGCAAGCAGTCCACTATTCCAGTTTATCAGTAGAGTAGAGAAGAAATGATCCAAACAATTCACTTTCTTCCAAGGATAGGGAAACTCCAAAAGACCCTCATATTATGTTGTCTGATTCTCAGGAAGGCTCAGTCAACTTGTTCACATAGATCTTCCATCAGTGCGTATGTATTAGAGCAAATTGACAAGCTAAACATCAGCATATCACCAGGCCATGATTGTATTCATCCATGAGTTCTGTACCCTATCATTAAAATCTGTCACGGTACCAGAGGACTGTAAGATAGCTAGTGTATTGTCAGCATTTAAAACTTTCTCCAGAGAAGATTAAGGAATCTACAGACCAGTGAATCTGATGTTGGTGCAAGGCAAAAATGGTAGAAGCTGTTTTTAAGAACAGAATTACTGGGCAAATGGCTAGACATGGTTTATTGGGGAAGAGCCAATATGGTTTTAGCAAAAGGAAAAGTCATGCCTTTCAGTCTAGTAGAATTTTGAAGGTATAAATAAACACTTTGGGAAAGGTGAGCTGACAGATATATTGTATCTGAATTTTCAGAGGGCATTTCATGAAGTCTTTAAGGAGAGGCTTGTCAGGAAATAAATGCCATGGGATAGAAGACTTTTCTATTGGTAATTGGTTAAAAGATAGGAAACAGAAAGTAGGACTAAATGCCATGGCTTGTTTTTCCAATGAAGAGAGGTGAATAATAGTGCCCCAAGGAATCTTTTCTGAGACCAGTGTTTAATATATTCAGTAATAATCTAGAAAAGGGAGTAATTAAGTGAAATAATTTTAAGAGGATATTAAATTATTCAGAGACATTAAAACACAAGTTGATTGGAAGCTCAAAGGAGCAGGAGGAAACTGCCAGGCCAAGAAGTGTGTGTGTGTGTATAACTATCTCTAGCACTTCTTTCTCTCCTCCCTAGGAATAAACATCCCCCTTTCAAAAACATTAGTCCTGAACTGTGAGGCATCTGAGGGGCTGAAAATTAGGGGGTTTTTTCTCTGCAGATATATTGCTGCTAAGATTTATGCTATTCAATAGCAACAGGATAAACCTAGTGTTAGGACTCAATTCAACAGTATTAAGACCTAACATAATAATGACGGCAGAAAAAGACCAGATGTCCATTCAGTCTGCCCAGCAAGTTTCTTATGGTAATAATTGCTGCTCCGTACAGGTTATCTCAAAGCCCATTTCTTTTCTCTGGCCTTCCCTGTTTAATCCTCTTCCAGTACTGTGGGGCAGGCCTTGGCTTAACTTGATGATTGATAGGATCTGTTTGCCCATGTGACTTTTTTGCTTAGTTCAGATATGTTAAGCACTATGGTTAGTTTGTTTAATGTATATTTTGTTTTGTAACAATTATGTCTGTTTTAATTATGTATGTACTGTTGTCATCTGTCAAGATTTATGGATTGGTGGAATATAAATATTTTAAATAAATACCCCATGTTTCTGTTAAGGGTAGTAACTGCTGCTCCATGCAGATTACCCCCAAGCCTTATGTTAAGGGTAGTAATATTGCAAAAAGCAAAAAAGGTGGTGTGAAACCAAGCAGTAAGCTGTTCCTTATGGAATAAAAAGCAAGAGTTTGACAGTTTTTCAACACAACAGCTTTATTTGGTTAATCTTAACGAAGTACAAAAGTACATTCCTCCAGGGCAGTAATATTTACAATCAAATTCAAGCAATTGTCAAACCCATAACAAAATTGCAGCTAGCCACATTTTTGTGGGGTGAGCAGCCTTCAGACAAAGCTGCTTCAAGGTGCTTTGCTTTTGGACTTGGCTGTAGAAGCAGTCCTGTGCATTTTCCCTAATGTCGGTGTGTCAGTACCCGGACCGTAAATGTCTGGGCACAGCATTGACTGTCGTATGAATACAATTCCCCCCCCCCCCCCATGTCAAAGTAGAGAGCAATGTTGCAGTTGTATTAAATGAAAAACCGCAATTTGAATCCTCCGTGATAGATTATTTATTGAAACCTATAAAGCTTCTAATCCTGAAGCCGGGTAAAGCAATTTAAACAGCATTTAAATAGATATTTCAAGAAAAAAAAATTTAAGACGAAGAGAGGAACGTTTCATATATCATTATCATAGATCCCCAGTT
The DNA here is from genome assembly GCF_901001135.1 of Rhinatrema bivittatum. Taxonomy (NCBI): domain Eukaryota; kingdom Metazoa; phylum Chordata; class Amphibia; order Gymnophiona; family Rhinatrematidae; genus Rhinatrema; species Rhinatrema bivittatum. The sequence continues at coordinate 223,506,486 of NC_042615.1, read as the reverse complement.
GTATTAAAAGCATTAAGGGTAGTAATCCCCATGTCTTCTGTTAAGGGTGGTAACTGCTGCTCTGTGCAGGTTACCATGCACCTTTTTCTTCCTTTCCAACCTCTGTCTTTTAGGGATCCACAGGGTTTATCCCATGCCCTTTTGAATTCATTTACTGTTCTAGGCCTCACCTCCTCTTCCAGAAGGGCATTCCAGACATTCACCACCCTCTCCGTGAAGAAATGTTTCCTGATGTTAGTTCTGAGTCATCCCCCCCCCTGGAGTTTCTTTTCATAACCCTTAGTACTACTGTTTCCTTTCCAATGGAAAAGATTTGAAGTTCATGCCTCCCTAAAACCTTTCAGGTGTCTGAAAGAGCTATATCATATCTCTTCCAGGGTATATATAGTCAGATCCTTCATCCTCTCCTTATATGACTTCCAGTATAGACCCAACAACATTTTGTCGCCCTTCTCTGGACCGCCTCCATCATATCTATCTTTTTTTGAGATACAGGCTCCAGAACTGAACACAATACTCCAGGTGAGACCTCACCAAAGACATGTACAATGGCATTATCAGCCCCTTTTTCTTACTGGTTATTCCTCTCTATGCAGCCCAGCATTCTTCTGGCTTTAGCTATTGTCTTGTCACATTGCTTTGCTGCCTTCAGATCACCAGACACTATTACCCCAAGGTCCCTCTCCCATTTTGTGCACATTAGTCTTTCACCCTCATCACAAACAGCTCTTTTGCATTACTGTACCCCAGATGCATGACCCTGCACTTCTTGGCATTAAATCACAGCTTCCAAATCTTTGACAACTCTTCAAGCTTTCTTAAATCATTCTCTACTATTTCAGGCATGTGCACTCTGTTGCAGATCTTACTATCAACGGCAAATAGACAAAGAATCTTCTATCCCTTCCGCAGTGTCGTTCACAAAGTTATTGAACAGATCCGGTCCCAACACTGATCCCTAATGGCACGCCACTTAACACTGTTCTCCCTTCAGAGTACGTTCAATTTACAACAGTCAACCAGTTAGTAATCTACTCCCATTACCATGGTGCCCATTCCCAAGCTTCTCATTTTAATCATGTCTCCTATGTGGGACCATATCAAAAGCTTTGCTGAAATCCAAGTAAATCACATCAAGCGCTCTTCCTTAATCCAATTCTCTAGTCACCCAATCAGAAAAATCAATCAGATTTGTCTGACAGGACCTTACCCTGGTGAATCCATGCTGTCTCAGGTCCAGCAACCAAATGGATTATAGATAGTTCACTGTCCTTTCCTTCAGCAGAGCGTCTCCATTAATTTTCCCACCTCTGAGATGAGGCTAACAGCCTGTACTTTCCAACTTCCTCTCTACTACTATTCTTGTGAAGCGGGACCACAACCACTTTTCTCTTAGTCTTGCGGTACCACTCTCATTTCCAGGATCTACTGAACAGGTCTTTCAGCGGATCTGCCAGCAAACCTCTGATCTCCCTAAGTATCCTGGGATGTACTTCAGCTGGCCCCATGGCCTTGTCCACTTCCAGTTTTCCCAGCTCTTCCCATACATTCTCTTCTGTAAAAGGAGTTTTGTCTACCCAACTCCCGTCTATGGTCTTGTCCACCAGCAATGGTCCTTCTCCAGGGTCTTTAGTGAACACTGAACTGACATATTTAATATTTCTGCCATTTCTTCGTCTCTCTATACATTGCTCCTTGTCACCTTTCAATTTCCCTATACTACTTTGTGCCTTCCTTCTTTCTCTGATAAATCTGAAAAAGTTATGTCCATTCATTTTACCTCTTTGGCAGTCCTTTCTTCCACGTGACCTTTTGTTTTTCTGATTTCTTTCTTCTTCTAACTCAGTTTCACCAGGTATTCTTCCCTGTGTTCCTCTTTTTGGGATCCTTTATACTTCTTGCGTGCTGTTTTTTGCCTTTGTTTTTTCAGCCACCTCCTTTGAGAACCAGATCCGGTTTCTTTTTCCCCTTACTTTTGCATGCTTTTCTAACATGCGGGCCGATACAGTACAGTGCGCGCCATTAGCCCGGGTTTGACCGCAATTTTCGACGCACTAGCTTTACCCCTTATACAGTAAGAGGTAATAGCACGTCGAAAACGCGCGACCAATCCCCCCAAAACTAATAGCGTCTGCAACATGCAAATGCATGTTGATGGCCCTATTAGTTATTCCTGCGTGATCCAGAAAGCAAAATGTGCAGCGAAGCCACACATTTTACTTTCAAAAATTAACGCCTGCCCAAAGGCTGGCGTTAATTTCTGCCGGCGCCGGGGAAGTGTACAGAAAAGCAGAAAAAACTGCTTTTCTGTACACCCTCCGACTTAATATCATATCATAGTGATATTAAGTCAGAGGCCCCAAAATTTAAAAAAATTAAAAAAAAAAAATGTAAAATCGGCCCACGGGTCGGAAGACGGACACTCAATTATGCCGGCGTCTGTTTTCCGAACCCGTGGCTGTCAGCGGATTTGAGAACCGACGCCAACAAAATTGAGCGTCGGCTGTTAAACCCGCTGACAGCCGCCGCTCCTGTCAAAAAAAAAAAAGAGGCGCTAGGGACGCGCTAGTGTCCTTAGCGCCTCTTTTTACCGCGGGCCCTCATTTGCATACTAAATCTCGCACACAGGAGAGTGGCCTGTGCGCGTGTTGGGAGAGTGGGCGCTCGCCTCGGAGCGCTGGCTCTCCCGTGGGTTTTACTGTATCGGCCTGACAAAGATTTGCCTTTGTAATAGCTCCCTTTAATTTAGCCTACTGTTATTCCACATAATCCATTTTCTCCTAGTCTTTTAGTTCTTCCTCCAGGTACAAACCCATTTTGACACAGTCCATATTATTGACAATCAAAACGTGGATCTTTGTTTGACTTCTCTGTATCCTGTTTGCAATATCAAACTACTACCATGGGTTCCATTGCCATTTGTTTGAACATAACCCCTTGAAGGGCATCTCTTATCGCTCTACTTGTAGATTCTTTGGAAGGCATGCTCCAGTCCACATCCAGCAGATTAAAATCTCCAACGAGCTACATTTCTCCCTTTTCCACCTTTTGGATGTCTTTGACTAGATCTCTGTCCAGTTCTTCTGTTTGAGTCAGAGGCCTGTAGACCACACTAGTAAAAATGGAAGCACCATCTTCTTCTTATTTTTTTTTTTTTTTTAGGATACTCCATAATGCTTTTTCTCTACAACCACGTACCTTGCAATTCAGGTGCTTGGACATTTGTTTTTGATATAAAGAGCTGCTACTCCCCCCCCCCCCCTTTTTTTTTCTATCCTCTCTGTCCTTCCTTAAGAAGTTATAACCTGGGATGTCCGTATCTCAATCACGAGAATCAGTGAACCATATCTCTGTAACAATGTCCAAATCTGCCTCCCCCATTAGGGCCTGCAGTTCTGGGATTTTATTGCCCAGACTATGAGCATTTGTGGTCATAGCTTTCCAACTTTTCTCCCTTGGTTTATGGATCTTCATGGTCACCTTTTCTGCTTTTTTGAAATGATTGATTTTTATTTTCTCCTCTCAATTCCTGTATTGCTTAGGAGTGATGCCAATTTCATTGTCCACCTCCTGCCACCCCCGCTCCATAGTTTAAATGCCTGATAATATATGATCTGAATTTCTCACTTAGCATCCTCTTTCTTGCCATCCTTACCATATAACTTTTATTGCTCTCTGCATGGCCCCAGCTGCGTATCCAAAACCACTTGTTTTGAGCCAAGAGTTGAAATTACCTGTATGGCATAGCCTTACCTTTCCTTTTCTATGAACAGATAATACTTCCAAAAAGATAATAGTCTTTGCCATGTGTCTAATCTTCTTCCCTAGATTTTGGAAATCTTTCTGTACTGCATGGACACCATTTTTATTGAGATCATTGGTCCCCAGGTGGATAATAACATTGATATCAGAGTCCTTACTTTCTTCTATAATTGCTTTGACCACCTTGTTTGCATTTCTTTTTCCTGAGGATCCTGGAAAGCATTTATTTATTTATTTATGTATTTATTTAAAATTTTTATATACCGGCATTCATGATACAATCACATCATGCCGGTTTACATAGAACAGGGGTGTACAAAGAACAAATGAGTAACCTATTAGTGAGGAGGAAGCAGTTACAAATAACAAGGTACTAGAACTGGGAGTAGAGAAGAAAGGGAGAGGATAACATTAGATAAAGATATTTACATTAAATTAACATTTTTCAATGGGAGGTAGTTCAACAGGCTGCAAGGGTTTAACTGTTGTGTCCCCATCAAAATGAATTCCCAAATTGGTTCCTCTGACCTGCCAAATTGGATTAGATCAGTGGTCCATCTAGCTCATAATCCTCTGCATTTCTTACACACTTTCTCTAAGCACTTGTGGATTACCACCATTACATAGGTTCTTAGAGGAAGTGTATAGAAATAGTGCATGTGTAATATTAATTCACTGTCATTCTAGAGCAGACCTGGGCAAGGGGCGGCCCGCGGGCTGAATCCGGCCCACCTACGGTCTGAATCCGGCCCGCCCACTGCTGAGAGCAGACGGGTAATGAGGCACTGCTGCCTTCCCTTGCAGAGGGAAGGCAGCAGTGCCTCATTCCCCGTCTGAATGAACTGCTGCCTTCCCTTGCAGAGGGAAGGCAGCAGTTCATTCTCCGCTCCCTCGCTCCCCGATTGGCCGGCCAATCGGGGAGCGGAGAATGAACTGTTTTTTTTTTTTACAGCGTCCGGGGGGGGGGGGGGGAGGAGGGAGTGACTCGAGCGAAGGCACGCTGTCCGATTGGCCGGTGCTGGGCAAGCCTTGCCCAGTACCGGCCAATCGGACAGCGTGCCTTCGCTCGAGTTTCTTTCCTACATATGTCACGGAGTTTTTTGCCGGTCCGCGGCGCGCGCTCCCGGTCTCTCCCGCTGCCGTTGCTGCTGGGCTGTCTCACGTTCAAGCCCAGTGGAAACGGCAGCGGTGTTGGAAGAAGCTATGGCACCCGCGGCTGGCCTTTTCTTCTTCCCGCGCCTGCCCCTCCCGTGACCCGAAACAGGAAGTGATACAGGGAGCGGTGCGCGGGAAGGAGAAAGAGCCGTGCCGCGTCGGCTGCAGCATCGGCCCCCGAGCAATTGAACCAGCCGGCAATCGAGAAGAGAGTCAGCAGCATGAGCCTCCCGCGGCCGAAGGGATTCTTCTTTCTTGGCCTGCGGGGGCTCATGCTGCTGACTCTCTTCTCGATTGCCGGCTGGTTCAATTGCTCGGGGGCCGATGCTGCAGCCGACGCGGCACGGCTCTTTCTCCTTCCCGCGCACCGCTCCCTGTATCACTTCCTGTTTCGGGTCACGGGAGGGGCAGGCGCGGGAAGAAGAAAAGGCCAGCCGCGGGTGCCATAGCTTCTTCCAACACCGCTGCCGTTCCCACTGGGCTTGAACGTGCTGACAGCCCAGCGGCAACGGCAGCGGGAGAGACCGGGAGCGCGCGCCGCGGACCGGCAAAAAACTCCGTGACATATGTAGGAGGAAGAGGAAGTGAGTAAGAGAGAGTGAGAAGCAGCCAGCCAGCCTGTGTGTGATTGAGTGGTCAGAGAGCTGATGTGTGTGTGTATGTGAGAGACAATGAAAGTGATTGCTCAGGGAGATGACTGATGTGTATGTGAGAGTGTGAGGCATTAGTCAGGGAGGTGACTGATGTGTGTGTGTGTGAGAAAAAGCATGGAAGTGAGAAGTCTGGGTATGTGGGAAAGCATGAGCATAAGAAGCCTGGAGTTGTGGGAGTGAGAAACCTGGGTGAGTGTGCATGCATGAGAGAGAGAGACTGCTTGGTAAGGTGACTGTGTGTGTGAGAGAAAAAGATTGGTGTGTGTGAATGTGAGAGAATGTGATTCAGGGAATGAGAAGCCTGTGCACGTGGAGAGTGAGCATGGAAATGAGAGAGACTGGTGTGTGTGTAACAGAGAGAAAGTGATTATGGGAATGAGAAGCCTGTGCATGTGAAGAGAGTGAGCATGAGAGTGAGAAACCTGGGTGTGTGTGAGACACAGCATGGGAGGGAGAAGCCTGTATATCTGAAAGAGAACTTGGGAGTGGAAAGCCTGTGTGTGTGTATGCATGAGTGAGATCAGGTGACTGGTGTGTGTGTGTGAGAGAGAGAAAAAGTGATTATGGGAATGAGAAGCCTGTGCATGTGAAGAGTGAGCATGGGAGTGAGAAACCTGGGTGTGTGTGAGACACATCATGGGAGGGAGAAGCCGGTATATCTGAAAGAGAACATGGGAGTGAGAGACTGGTGTGTGTGTGTGTGTGTGTGTGTGTGTGAGTGAGAGAGAAAGAAAGTGATTTTGGGAATGAGAAGCCTGTGCATGTGGAGAGAACAAGCATGGGAGTGAGAGACTGGTGAGTGAGTGTGTGTGTGAGAGAGAGAGACAGAGAAAGTGATTATGAGAGTGAGAAGACCATATATGCAAGTAGAACACGGGAGTGGGAAGCCTGTGTGTGTGTGTGTATGGCATGAGAGAAACTGTTCAGGAAGGTGACTGGTGTGTGTGTGCCAAAGACTGTTTGGGAGATGATTGGTGTGTGAGAGACAGAAACTGGTCATGGGGGCATGATTGGTATGGTGTGTGTGTGTGTGTGAGAGACATGGGCACTAAGGAAGAGGACCATAAGTATAGAGCTTAGCTTCTACTGCTGCTTCTGGTGTGTGCCATGGCCTGCAGGGAAGGGGAGTAGGAGAGCTGCTGGAGGGGGTAAGTAAAGGTGGCTTTAAGTTTATTTTTCTTGACTGCCATTTTAATTGTATGATGTCTGCTTTTTGAAATATTTTATTGGTGTTTGGAGAATGTTTAATAGTTTTTATGAGTTTTTAATTGTTGGATGTTATTCTGTTCATAGCTGTTTAGAAACATTTATTCTGCTTATTAGTATAGTTTTACAATTATTTCTGTTTGGGGATCTATAGCTGCTTGTTAGTTCTGTTTTCCTAATAAGAGGTGTATTGGTGTTTAGGGTCTGATGTAATATTTGTAGTGTTGCCTTTTCATAGATAGGGTTGCTCCTGTTTGAGTGTATTCCATAATACAGGTGTAACTGTGTGCAGATTAGTTTATGTGCATTACTACAGATCCTGGGAGTATGTTAGGTCGGTTCTGTGTCTGTTACCGAGATGAGATATTTTGCTAGCATGTAAGCGTTTGTATCGGTCTTATTTGTTGTGTTTTCTCAGAGGACATACATTGGTGGTAAACTGCTGTCTTTTCATAAGGAGGGCTATTGAGAACTGAGTTAATTATATTAGTCCGGCCCTCTAAAACCATCCCAATTTCTCATGTGGCCCCATGGGAAAATTAATTGCCCACCCCTGTTCTAGAGCAAGATTGTACATTATTTATGGATGGCACTCCTCTTTCAGTTAAGGCACAGATAAAAGACCTGGGGATATACGTAGATGCAGATCTATTTATGCAAGTCCAACTTTCTAAGGCTATTAGTAAAGCATTTGAGCAACATGAGGGGCCGATGTAATAAAAAGCGAGGAAAGTGGGCACTGAAAAGTCAGCGCCTGCTTTCTTAATGCGTGCATGGCGCCCGCAAGGGGGGCGCCATGCAATACACAAATTAGGGGGTTGCACTAGCAAGGAGGCACTAGGGTTGCTTGCGTGACCTTAGCACCTCCTTGCTAACGTGACCCCGCCACGGCTGCCAGTTACGAGAACAGACGCCGGTAAACTCAGCATCGGTTTTCATAACCGGCTGTCTGCAGTAATGAAATGCGGAGTGAATGAGTAATAGCCTCATTCACATGTATTTTCATGTGATGAGCACTATTGCATTCACTCCGCGTCGGACACTCGTTAAATAGGCGCTAATCCCCCTATTGCATTAGGGGGTGGATTAACGCCTGTTTAACCCACGTCCGAGTGCAGGTTATACAGTGCGCTCGGCCCCTGAGTTAGTAAAACAGTGGCAGCAGTTTCTCTATCAAAAAGACCTAGCAACATTAACACAGGCAGTGGTAGTTTCACAAACTGATTACCATAATACTCTTTATGCTGGTCTCCCACAAAAGTGTTTGAAAAGACCCACAGAGTTTAGACTCAGTGGCAAGGCTTGTTCTGGTGGTTGTTATTGAGAGCACATAGCTGCTGTTCTTTATGCCCTGCACTGGCTCATGATCAAATACATTATCAAATACCACTGCTGCTCCTTGTCACCTTGGGCAAGTTAATTTACCCTTCGTTGCCTCAGGGGCCATTTACTAAGCCTTTTTCCCATAGACACAAAATGGGAGAAAACCTTTAGTAAATAACCCCTTTACATTGTAAGAGCTCTCAGGAAAGGAAATAATCTATAGTACCTTGAATGTAAGCTGCTTTGGAGTGCCGAGAAGCGGACTATAAATAAATTAAACTTAAATTACATCTAAAAATGTTTAAATCTGGGCATAGACTAGGGCTTAAGTATTTACAGAACAGCCTAATGCTGTATGCCCCTTCCTGATCACTTAGGTTAGCGATCTTCACTATTTTTCTTGCAGGGGCCACTTTGGCAAAAAATTAAATGCGACAGCCAGGACCATCACAGGGCAATGTGACTGACACCCTGCGCAAAAGAGAACTCCCTCTCCAAAGATGTGTCCAGCATGAGTAGGTGGGAGTCCTCTCCAATGATGCAGCCAGCCCAGCTCTCTAACTGCTTCTCTCCCTTCAGCCAATCTCTGCCCCATTCTGTCTTCCCAATACACACTCCTTCAATTCACACTCTCCCTAATCCATCCCAGTCAGTCTCAACCCCCACCCTCCTCTCCAATGAGTCAGCTTCCACCATCCTGTACCCATCCCCACACTCTTCAAACCAGCTCTCCTTCCAGTTTAATACTGTCACCCCACCAAAATCATCTTCTCCATAGGCATGCTGCCACTGGCACTCCTGGCACCATACAGCTCTCGTTGCATATGAACTGGACAGTGTCTGAACACCCATGCTTTTCTCATATGAGCAAAATGCGGGAGTTTAGACACCATGCAGCTCAAACTCGCAGAGAGCCACATGGTGTCAGAAGAAAACAGAACTTTTCTAGATGCAGTATGAGTATGTGTACTGTGATAAAGGGAGACTGTGAACCACACTTTAGGTCTGTGAGAGCTGCCACTGACTCCCAGACTTTACAGTGAAGAACACACTGGCTTAGATCTTTTCAAAAGGATTTGCTTCTAGTCCCTAGTATGGCTCAGGCATGTTTGATAAAAACTCAAGATAGTACCTTTTCTGTCATTGCCTCATGTCTTTGGAGCACTCTACTAAAGAGTCTCAAATGACCTAACTGAATTCCACTGTGGTCTGGCTTTCAGCACTATAGAATAGAAGGAATTGGAGAGTGTCTAAAGAAGAGTTTTTACAGTTTATGTGAAGATGTCGCCACATGCGTTAGTAGCTGATTGTGTTTGTTTTATGTATTTTTAATTTTCACTTTAGTTGTGTGATTACTAGATTTTTTTCTTTTGCATTTATAAATGATTTTAATTTTAATATTGATTGTGTACATGCTTCGTATTTAGAAATTTGATTCATAAATAAAATTAAATGACATTCTTCAAAGTTCTTTATTAAATTTCAATACATTATTTTTAGGAATATAGGGAAGTAAGCACAAAGTACAAGGTAAATTACATTAACAACTGAAAGACAAAATACTTATTATCAGGCCGATATAGTACAGTGCGCTCCGATGGAGCGCACTGTTAACCGGCATTTGGACGCGCGTTTTGGACGTGCTAGCTTTACCCCTTATTCAGTAAGAGGTAATAGCGTGTCCAAAACGCACGTCTAACCCCCCCCCCGAACCTAATAGCGCCCGCAACATGCAAATACATGTTGATGGCCCTATTAGGTATTCCCGCGCGATTCAGAAAGCCGCACATTTTGCGCGATTCAGAAAGCCACACATTTTGCTTTCAGAAATTAGCGCCTACCCAAATGTAGGCGCTAATTTCTCCGGGCACCGGGAAAGTGCACAGAAAAACAGTGAAAACTGCTTTTCTTTGCACCCTCCGACTTAATATCATGCCGATATTAAGTCGGAGGTCCTGAAAGTTTAAAAAAGTTTAAAAAATAAAAAATAAAAATTTAAAATGGGCCCGCGGCTGGTGGATCGAAAACCGGACGCTCAATTTTGCCGGCGTCCAGTTTCCGAACCCATGGCTGTCAGCGGGCTCGAGAACAGACGCCGGCAAAATTGAGCATCGGCTGACAGCCGCCGCTTCCATCAAAAAAGAGGCACTAGGGACGCGATAGTGTCCCTAGCGCCTCTTTTTACCTCCTAATTTTAATAAATTTAAATACTGAATCGCGCACACAGGAGAGTGGCCTGTGCACGCGCTGGGAGAGCAGGCGCTCGCCCGCTCTCCCGCGCTTTTACTGTATCGGCCCGTGTGTAAACCAATCTCTCTTTAAAATCTCATGCAGGCCTGTTTGGCCAGACTTCTGATCTCTCTATTACACAATATCCTGATATCGCCTATTAGGCAGGCATGGACTGATTTAACCAAGAATTTGAGGATATCAAATTCTTATTTGCTACTTGTTCAAGGCAACCTTGAATTTACTCCTGGCTCTCAATCAGCTGGCTTCCATTCCAGGGTGTCTAAGGGAATTACTCAACTGGGACATATTTTGGATGATGAAGGTAAAATATTTACTCTTCAGGGTTTGCAAGGTCTATATGGGCTAAGTGACACCCACCCATTTACATATCTACTCCAGGTAGATATGTAAATTCATACATTGTATGGTCACACTTTTGGTGAATTGAAGTGGACTGTCATTGATTATGTGCAACCATTGGTAAGAGGAGGGGATCGGGTTGGTGCGCTCAATAGACGTGAAGCATACTGGATATTTACTTTACAGACACAAGCGCTCATGGTTTAAATGAGGCACTTGATTGGGGATTGCTGGTATGATGGCAGACATATTGACGTTACAGCAACGTGGCTTGGGATTGGATGCACAGCCATCCGTGCACCAGGGTTAAAAAGGACTGTTACACATCAGCGTTTAATGGCGGCAGAGCCTTTTGACTCGCTTGGAAGAAACTGAATTTATTTGGAACGATTTCCTGGAGTAATTCATATGCACTGACGGATAGTTTCACAAGGAAACATCCCCTGAAGAAAGGTCTGCCAACGGACCTGAAACGCGGCTGCGTTTCAGGTCCGTTGGCTGCGTTTCAGGTCCTATTTACACCAGATAAGTCGGGACATTAAGCATTTGCATTATTGTTGAATTATAAGCATGCTTTTAAAAAAAAAAAATATATAAAAAAAGGAAAAAGTTCACACAAACAGATTTCTCACCTTTGGTGCACGTTATAGATATAAATAATTGGATGGAGGAGGAGGGTTGATGATTATGCACACAGTGAGATCACCCAATTGGGTTTCATGACTCAAATTTATGAAACTTTTCCTCTTTCCATATAAAAATTTTGTTTTTAAAAAATGGTGGCTTCTGGAGTTAGATTACTCCGGAGCGATTGAGATAATTTATGCACTACCCGACATTGGGGTTGATATATTGAGATTTGATTATATAGAAAAAGTAATAGGTGATTGGTTTTTTGGATTGAGATCATACAGTATAAATCCCTCTAAAGCAGTTGGTGCGATTGATTTTTGGCCTATAAAAAGGTAACATTGGAAATATTACATCAGACTCTAAAACATCAATACACCTCCTATTGGAAAAAGAAAACAAATCAGGCCGTTATAGATCCCTAAACAGAAAGCTCATGCTAGCAGAATACTTCACCTTGATTGCACATGCAGAACATAAACGGACCTTCAAACTCAGAATAAAAAGACCATAATTTATAAACAGAAACGTCCAAAAACTGAACTGTAAACTACAACAAGCCAGTACAACAGAAAAACAAAATCACCATCATTCCTTATAAAATATCAAATAAAATAAAAAATTATGAAACTTCAACCATAATAGTAAAACCATACTAAAAAAAAGAATAAATATTTCAAAACAGTTGACAAATAGAACATCAAATAATCAGAAACCAATAAAATATTTTAAAACAGCAGATACATTTAATAACATCTAATAATTTAAAATAAGGATTAAAAATCCCACACTTTTTATTCCTGGGAACTTTTGATTCCTATCACTCTGACATTGTCATGGATCAGGCAGGCACAGGGGTGCACACAAACTCTTCTCTCTTATATACACACATTCTCTAATACATGTTCATTCTCATAAGTACTCTGTCTTATGCACCGTCACAAACACACACTCATGATCACTGACTCACATACACACTCACATGTGCTCACTGACTCACACATGCACTCTCATGCACTCTCACATATACTCAATGACACACAGGCTCACACATGCTCACTGACTCACATACGCACTCACATGCGCTCACTGACTCACAAACACACTCTCATATATGCTCAGTGACCCACAGGCTCACACATGCTCAAAATTCACACTAGCTCATATATACTCAGTGACTCACTTTCACTCTTCCTGTGAATAAGTTAAAAAATATATTTTACTTACTTTTTCATTGGAGTTCAGGGGGTATTCAGGCAGGGCTCCAAAAGAATAGGGTCTGGGTAGGCCTCCAGCAGGCAGGGATCCCTATCGATAAGGGCAAGCTGGAAGGCCCAGATGCTGGCAAGGGGGCGCTGGTAATTTATTTATTTATTTATTTATTTTAGCGGGCTGAGCATGAAGGCAGTTGCGCCTGGGAGAAGCAGGAAGTGCTCATCCCCTGGTGAGGTAGTCCCGGGAAGTTTGTGCATTCCTGTCCCCGGCAGAGGAGGCTCGAGAACAAGTGAGACAAAGCAAGGCAAGGCAGGTGTGATGAAGGCAGTGGGAGGAAAGAAGAGAAGCAAGCTCAGGCCCATGTACCCACTTTATCGCTGCCATCGCTGCGTGAATCCAAAATATGAGAGCCTCGAGGAGCTGAACCCCCCCCATAAAACTGCTGCGGGGCCTTCTGGCAGCCCCGGCGGCTCACAGCAGAGCAGTGATTTTCTTGAACCACGACGGCATGGAAGGCAGAGCAGGCTGCAAGAAGAAGCAGGCAAGAGTAGTTTCCACTGCCGCAGTACTGCGTGGGGGAGGAGCTCAGGTCCAGGCCCATGCTGCCTCTGTGCTGAAAATGAAAAGGCAGTATGAGCAGAAAGAGGAGCTCCTACAGGGTTGTGTTAGGCACAGCGACTCCGCAGGCATGGGGCCGCTGTGAACACCAACCACATGATCGGGCTGATCAGCCCACCGGGGCATGCCTGAAGCCCCGATAGGCCAATCCACCCCTGTGCCCTCCTGTTAAACGGTTCTGGGGATGTGTTGCAAGTTATGTTGGAGACCTTTTAGGCATTCAAGTTCCCTTATTTCTGAAGGTATTGCTGTTTGACTGCATTACCCCATTATTGGTCCAGGGTTCTGGACCTCAGTTGTTGCTTAAGAAAGCATGTGGTGTTGGGGGAAAAAGTGATTCTTTTATTTTGGAGAGGGCAGGATGCTCCTACTTTTTGGGTTTGGTGTAATCATCCACACCATATGATTTAGATGGACAATATGGCGTCACGTGTCTCACCTCAACACAAACGGAGGATTTTGTCAATTTGGATCTCTTACCTCCAAACGCTGCCACACCAATCCAGGAGTTGATCTGGAAAGATTGACCTGTAGTTCTGCATGTATAGCTTCTATGTTAACTGCTGACACAGTACCACATTTGATCAGTGATTATGGGGGGAGGGTGGAAGGGAAGTGGCGTTATAAGAAATTCAATGTCACTTGTACGGTTGTCATCATATGTCGCTATTTGGGGATACATAAGGAACCTTGCACCCCAAGCCATGTTTGTATTATTCTTCTTAATTAAATATTTTGAACTAAAATCTCAAACATTGGGGGGATTCCAGAGAAATAAGAAGATACTACAAAAGAAGAAAAATTATATCCAAATAAATCTGAAAGAGGACTACTAAGCTTATAGTGTGTGATAGTACAAATATTGATACTATCACCACCTACTGGTTACCACCACCCATTTATACAGAAACTTTAGCATCAAGAAAAATTCTTAGTGGCTTAGGATCAAATAAAATTAACTAATGTGAGTTATATCTTAACATACACTTGCAATGATAGTAAGAAAATATTCACCACCTAAGGCTATAACCTGGTGCAGCTGTAAAAACTCCTTAAGCCTACTCTGTGTCACAGAGAGAGAAAAAAATACACGATTCCTAGATCTAAAGAAAAGCTGCATAACTGAATTCTCATCAGATTATAAAAACAAAGGAAACTATTAGAGTGGCACATCTAATTGCCACCTCTTAGAATTGCTCTTAATTCCAAGCTGTCCAAAGTTACTTGATCTTGCTCACAGACCTCTGATACTAAGGAACCTTTAGTGTGCTGCTTAGATAGGAGGAAAAAGGCCTTGTTCAGAGGAGGCAAAGAATCTCCAGGAATCTTTAAAATCTCCCTCAAATATCTCTTAAAAGGCTCCACTGGATTGGTTTAGATTGGTTATGGGAATCTAAGGGAAGTTAAGTACTCTTAAATTCAATCCTTGCATTTTGTCTTCGTTATACTGAACTCCTGAATTATCCTTTATAAGATTGGCATTCACATTCTGCATAGCCACTAGTTCTTCAAAGGATTCCAGATTCCCACCATAAGAATTGCAGTGTTGTCCAGCCTGGTGATTTGATATTTACATTCCTTAAGAGAGGACTACAAGCCTTCTAATCTCTTACTAACAATTTGTTTCAAGCTTTTGAAATGCCAACTGAACGCTAGTGTGATCCTTTGGGTTTCCCCACTTACTGCCACTGGCTCCCGGGAAGTACGTCACACATATCATGATTCAGGGTATGTGGACCCTTGGAGCTGTTATTGGATTGATGTAGCCTAACCAGCAAACAGCACTGCTTAGGATCCAGTAGGCAGCAGCTGGCTGGCAGAAGAGGCTAGTCCAGAATAGTCAGCAAGCAGTGGCAAGGCTGGAACAAAATCAGGAATAATAGCACAGTATCAAGGATCATCAAGGGAACAGAGTCTCCTTTTATTTTAGAGTATCAGTAATGTCATCAGTGTGCACCACAGGAAGTCCTGGAGGCTGGACCTATAAACTTGGTGAGTGTTGTGCCACTTCCAGTTGTTTTCAAAGGGCCTATCAAAATCTTGAAGTAAACAGAACTCTATGGTGACTGACAATGTGTTCAGGAAGCCAATGTAGCCAGAATATTTGTTGCAAAATGTGCTTGGAGAGACCCAGGACTGTAGGTAAGGCTTTGAGAGGAATGAATTGGGCCATTTTGGAAAAGCGATCGACTACAAAGACAACAGTATGCCCTGAAGTGGGGAGGAAAGGGCCATAAAATAATCCATAGAGACATGAGAATGCTAGTACCCCTGGACATGAGTCCAGGGGTACTAGCAAGAGATGGCGTAAACACACCGGTCATTGGCAGGAGATTTTATTTTGCGTGCAGTTGGTATAGGAAGAGATGCAATTATGCATCTCTTTAGCCAGGTTGGGCCATCAGTAGTTACGGGAGATAAGGTCCATGGTTTTACGAATGCCTTGGTGGCTTATTTCAGGACTTTCTGTTGGAGACATGCAGGCAAGAATATCTTTTCAGGAGAGTTTTCAGGTAGTGTCATGGAGATGATAGCGACAGTCTTGGCTGGGTCAATAAGATGCTGAGGGGTACTGAAGAAATCTGTAGGATTGAAGGATCTGGACAGGGCATCCACTTTGTTTTTCTCTGCTGAGTGATAAGTTAGGTAAAAGTCAAATCTGGTGAAGAGCAATGATCATGTGGCCTGTCAAGGGTTAAATCTCCTGGCGGTTTGAAGTTATAATACGTTCTTATGGTCTGTGAAGATGGAAAAGGAGTATAAGGTGCCCTCCAGTAGGTGACATCTCTCTTATAAGGTTAATTTAATGGTGAGTACTTCACGATCACCAATGCCATAGTTCTTTTCCACTGGGAAGAATTTTCTAGAGTGTAAGGCACAGGGCAACAATTTGCTGGTGGAAGCAGACTGAGAAAGGACAGCCCCCTAAGCCTGTCAAAGAGGCGTTTACTTCCAGAAAGGAGGACTGCATGGGGTCAGGCCTTTGAAGTACTGTGGTGGAAACTAAAGCATCTTACAGACGGACAATTGCTTGGATAGCATCAGATGGCCAATCCTTTCTTTTGCCCCTCTATTACAGAGGTAATGGGAGTGATAAGAGTGGAGTAGGGGTGAATGAATTGCCTGTAATATTAGGCAAATCCCCGAAAGCGCTAAATAGCTTTGAGGCCCATTGGCTATGGCCAACCCATAGTGGTAGAGCATTTAAAGGTATGCTTTTGTAGGTCCTGTACTGATATTATGTAACCCAGGAATGGGAGTTATGGCTCATGGAAAAAAATCAGTAGAACTAGGGGCCATGACTTGAAGCTCCAGGGAGGAAGACTCAGAACCAATGTTAGGAAGTATTTCTTCACGGAGAAGGGTGGTGGATGCCTGGAATTCCCTTTCGGAGGAAGTGGTAAAGACTAAAACCATGAAGGATTTCAAAGGGGCATGGGATAAACACTGTGGATCCATAAAGGCTAGAGGATGGGAATGAAGTGAAGAGCCAAGGGGGTGGATTACTGGAGTGGAGGCTACTACATGGTGATTACTACCCTTATTCAATAAGCCTTCGCAAGGTTAATGCAACTCCAACATTGCTCTCTGCTTCTACAGCAAGGAGAAATGTGGAAAAGAGGATTTGCATTCAGACAACAACCAACAAGGACTGAACTTCACAATCGGGGTAAACAAAAAAATGTGGGGTTAGCTTGCTTAATACGGCGGTTACTACTCTAAACCAATTAAGCCTGATACATCACTTTGATTGCATATATAGCATTGCTCTCTGCTTCAACGGCAGGGGGGAAATGTGGAAAACAGGATTTACATTCAGACAACATCCAGCAAGGCAATGATTTGTGCAATCTGGGTAAACAAGCATCGGGGTAACTTGCTTGATGCGGTGGTTACTACCCTTAACCATTAAGCCTTATGCTCACCTTTGATGCAACTCCAACGTTACTATCTGCATTAATGGCAGGGGATGGCAGGAAATTTGAATCAGTTACCAACAAGGGCCCTGAAATTGGTGGTTGGTGAAACAGATACGTATGGGAAAATAAATGTGGGAGCTTGCTGGGCAGACTGAATGGGCCGATTGGTCTTTTTCTGCCATCATTTCCATGTTTCTATATGTTTATATTTCTCCAACTTGGCATAAAGAAAGAGCATGCTCCCGTAAACACTAAAGTACAGTCTTGACATGGGAATGATGTGCGTGGAGATTGGGTAAGTAGATCAAAATATCTAAGTATATTAAGACACAAATATACAATAAGTCTCTGAGTATGTCATTGACAAACTTTTGGAAAACCGCAGAGACATTAGAGGCCGAAAGGTATGAACAGATGTTTCTAATGGCTATCCAACATGTTAGGCAGTTTTCCATTTGTCACTTTTTCATATCCGTATGATGTTATATGCTTTCTGCAGATGGAAGCGCCATGAAGCCAGTCGAACAATTCTGATATTAGTGACAGGGGGGTATTTGTTTTTAATAGTGATGGCGTTAAAACCCTGGTGATCAATATATGGGCGAAGCAATCCATCCTTACCCACAAAGAACCCACCCCAGTGGGGGGAGGTGGATGGTCTAAATAATCCTCTCTTGAGTTTCTCCCAGATGTATTCGGACATTGCCATGACCTCTGGAATGGATAACAGGTAAATTGTACCACAAGGCTGCATCTTTCCGGGCATTAGGTTTGACAGTCATATGGATGGACGATGGGGAGGTAGAATCTCGGCTTTTTTTTAAAATTATTATTATTTTACTGAGAATATCCACGGAAAAGGCATATTTAGTGAATAATCCTGGAAGAGTGGAGATTTCTTCAGTGCCAAGCTAGCTGGGGGGATACTGGAAGCAGACAAGTTTGGAAACAGTGGATGCTGCAGTAGAGGATCTCTCTGATTTCCCAGTCCATAACTGGAAAATGGTATTGTAACCAGAGCAGGCCAAGTAGTATGGGGTTGACACGTTTCCAGATTCCGTTGTATAGTGAATAGCACTAGGCAATATATTTCCTTAGGCAGAAGCAATGCAAACAGTTTTTCAGAGGTACTACAAGTATCTAGAACTCCTTCACAAGGGCTTCATCAATAAAGTTGCTGGCAACACTAAAATCCAAAAAGGCCTCTGAGAAGAATCTCTTATTCCCAAAGCTTAACTGGACAGTCAGAATAATTCTTTGTGATGAAGTGGAGTGGGTATTGCCTAAAATAGCTTCCCTCATTAAACCTAAGCATGGGTGTTTCCCAGACTTCTTAGGGCCCAAGACAGCATAGTAATTCTTGCCGGCACAGGTTGAGCAATTTTTGCTGGTGTTTCTCCTCTTCAGAGAGGGGATAACATCAGCCTTTGAAAGCTGGGAGCCAGGTGGGCACAGAGTTGAGGCAATACCCGTTCTCAAGATCTTTCTTAAAAATGGATGTCAGCCTTCATAGCCAGGGTTATGAGGTCATCCAGCTTGGCCGGCGGCATCATGGTCCGTCAACTCATCTTCTATTCGGTCTGAAAGACCTTGCCAAAATATGGCCACCTGTGCTTCTTCATTCTAGGAGAACTCAGATGCCAAGGTATGGAATTGTACCACATATTGGCCTTACTGTCATAGATCCTTGTCTCAGGCAGAGCAGTGGAGAGGTCATGGAAGACACTTGAGTGGGTTCATCAAAGAGCTTTCTGAATAGAGACAGAAATGCTTGAAGACTGGGGTTATTTCTCTCCCAGACAGACCCCTGCCGGGCCTGACCTGACAGTACAGAGATTATAAAAGCCACTTTGGCTTGTTCCAATGCAAAGCTGGCTGGCTGAAGTTCTAAATGGATAAAACATTGATAAATGAAACTACTGCAGTTCTTGAGGTCGCCTTCTTGCCAGAATGGTGGGGAAGATATAATGAAGAGGTGGTCTGCAAGAAGATGAGGCCAATGACCGGTCGTTTGACAGCTGGAGGTGGCATAAATGCTGATAGGGACAACTTGCTTATTCAGTTGCAGAGACAGGACTTTCAAGACACCAATGATGTGATCTTGGTTCTTCTATTGCTGCTGGACTGTCTGTGAAAGGTCCCGCAGAAATTCAGTGAGGGGACATCAGCAGGGTCTGTGGCCTTGAGCAAGCAGTCACATCTCTGGGTGTGTGGACTATTGCAGCTGCTATTGGATTGGTACAACCTAACCAGCACACAGTACAACTTAGGCTCCAATAGGCAGCAACTGATTGGCAGGAAGTGGCTGGTCCAGAATAATCAGCAGGTAGCAGTGAGGCAAGGCTGGGAACACCACTAAAGAAAAGAATTAAGAACCGTAATGGCACAGTATCGAGGATCAGGAGTTATTGCTTAAGCAGTCACCAAGGTAACTGAGCTGCCCTTTTTTTTATTTTTTTTTTTTGAGTAGCAGTGTTGATGTTAGTGTGCACCACAAGAAGTCCTGGAAGCTAGGCTTATAAATCTAGTAAGTGCTGCATGCCCTTAGTCTAAGCCACAGGATACAGTCCCAAAGCAGGATCAGGGAAACATGCCAGGACATTGCCTCAGAAAACATAACACCACACCAGGCCTGGGGCCATAAGGTACAGGATGCCAACCAGGGTATATATAGCAGCCCATGTTATACAATGCCTACTCTCCATGTTCTACCACCTCAGGCAATAGTGCATGTCCACCGCGGTCTGTTTCCAGCCATCCAGCTTTTGAACAGCGTGCAGTACTGGCTCCAATGTGTCTACAACTACTGGAGCAGGAGATCCCAGCAATGCAGTTTTGCATAAGAATATAAGATATGCTATAATGGGTCAGACCAAATGTCCATGAAGTCCAGTATCCTGTTTCCATCAGTGGCCATTTCAGGTCACAAGTATCTGGCAGGATCTCCAAAGGATGATAGATGCCATGCTGCTTATTCCAGGGATAAGAGATGGATTTCCCAATTTCCTTAATGGTTTATGGATTTTTCTTCAATGAACTTGTCCAAATCTTTTCTTTAAACCCAGCTATATTACAGCTTTTAAACATTCTCTGGGAATGAAATTCAGAACTTAATTATGTGTTGAGTAAAAAACATTCTAAAATGGCAGCTGCAAAATCCTCCCCAATGTATCTTACTTTAAATGAATCTATTTTCAGATTTACTTGATGTCTGCATTACAAGATAAGCTTTCAGCAATTTTGGAACAAACTGCTGATGTAAAAAAATCTCTTAACAGATTTTGGACTGCTTTTAGATAATGCTGAGGAACAAATATCAGTCCCAGAAGATGATTCTGTGGTGCATGAGTCCAAAATAAAGGAGATGGAGAAAACTATGGCAGCACAAGAAGAGAAAATATATGAATTAGAGAACAGAGTACCATAGTAATTTAAGATTTGACTGTTTCAATTAAAGTTTGGAGGAACGGAGCTTGGCTGAAGTTTTAACTGAGTGGCTTCCTGAAGCACTGGGCCTATAGGAGCTGCAAGGCATGCTTGTAATGATAGGCCTATTGAATTATGAGGATATAATTAGCACATCCTCATGTTTCAGGACTATTCTTCAAAGTTCTCCAAAAAATGGAAGGAATTTGCATCAGTATGCTCCAACTTAATACAAAAGCATATTTGATTTACTTTGCAATTTCTGGCACATCTGTGTGTATGGCATGAGGGGAATGTGCATGTCTTTGATCCGGTGGAGTCTATGAGAAAATCTTTTTCAATTCATGACTGATCTTTGTTTTGTTTTTCATTTTTGAATTTGAGAGGGTTACCTTTAGTTTCATAATAGTTGAACTCTGGTTTTGAAAGCAGTACGCTGTTTTTGACAGTTATACTTTTTGGAAAAGGGCAGTCCTCAGCCTTTCAGTTTTCTTTATTGAATGCCCAAATAATTTCTATTTATTTTTTTGCCGATATTGGATTAAGAGTTCTGATCACACATAAATTACAATGATTATTTGCTTTATTTTGGTAAAATGTAAACAATGTCTAGACAAAAGTTTTTGAAACACATTTTTATTGCGAAGTTTCCCAGAGACTAGCAGTAAACATAAACAGCAAAATACAATCACGAATCTCCCCAAAACATGTCTACTGCTACTTATACCCATTTTCATACATCCCCTCCCTGCACCCACAGAACTTTGACGGGAGACACCAGTATATTAGTTCAAGGATGAGCCACATCCATATAGGCGGGAATAACCATAATTCTAAGAAGAAAATTTCTAGGACTTCTATAAAATACAATCACATATAGTCTGCAAAGGCTGCCATGCACAAAAGCGCTCTGAGAACCTGAAAAAAAACCCCAAATTCCCTTTCCCAAAAAGGATAGACTCTGCAAATAGTTTTGACTCCCAATTAAAGTGTCTTTTCAGTTCTTTTGGTAAGGAGCACACAAAGGTTGTCCAGATCCTCTGGCTTGCTATCTGGTTTCTTCTTAGGAGACTGCAGCAGTGATGGTCGCTCCAACATATATAAGTCCAGCATAGAAGTAGATCACATCAGTAGTAGGTCCCAAAGCAGTTAACCAATTTAACAAAAGTAGTCTTAGAGCAATCAAACATCCTTTGGTCAGTAGAACTGTGTGCATTTAACTATCATGCACCATCAGATCTTTATGACCAACTAAGCAAAAGGCTGAAGACCATATTGAAACAGAGATGTTAGCAGATACAAAAAATAGCTTAACAGACATCCAGAACTTTTGTACAGCAACACAGTCCCATAAACAATGCAATAAGGAAACCTGGGGTTGATTGCAGTTAAGACACTGATTTGAGGTAGCTATCCCAGCAAGATAGGCCTTGCGTGGCCAAAAAATAACTCTATGCAGAATCTTATCATGTAGTTCCCAGTACACTGCATCCAATGCCACTTGTCCCACCAGTTGGTCAGAATCATAGAAATCATCCTCAGCATACATTGTAGGTCTTTTGACCATGTACCCACTAAGGTTGCATAAATGATACAAATTTTTACATTCATCTTCTAAATATACCATTTGTAATACTGGGAAATGGAAACTCAAGTTTTTGCATGCAAATGTACAAATCGTTGAAACAGACCATTGTTTAAAGATCATATATCATATGCAGACATGGCCTTGAGATAGCTATTTGCATACACATAAGATAATCAGAATTGGTAAAAGAAAGAGATTGACAATAATAAAAGGAGCTAAATAGCAATTCCGCATTGATAAAGTCGTAAAAAATTCTCATTACCCCATCCAGGCAAAAACTGTGGATTTCCCCCCATGAAGGCAATAAAAAAGACAATTTCCATGATAGACCCAAGTGCTGCCAAAGGACATGCCAGCATTTCCGCATAGAACTTAAGAGAATTGGCAAGATAAGGCAAGGCCTCAGTTTGGAAATGGAGCAAGTACATTATACTGTAGTGTTTAGCAAAATCCTCCTCCAGTCGCACCATTAAATGATCTTGTACAGTCTGTCTCAACCATTCCTTAAAAATCTGCAGGAGACATGCCAGATTAAAAAATCTAAAATGTACAAAATCCCAACCGCCTGTTTTTGGGGCCACCAAAACAGAAAAACAAAGCCTTGCCCTCTTGAAACCCCAAAAGAATTGGGAACATGCTCTTTGAAGAAAATTGATATCTTTTTTTTGTTAGGAAGAGCGGTAGCATCTGAAGTAAAATATAATAATTTGGGTAGCAAAACCATTTTAACAAACACCATTCGACCTTGTAGTAAAAAAGAAAAATGCTTCCAACTATACATTTTTTTTAAACTCTTGAAGCAGCGGAAAGATATTATTTGTACCACATATCCGGGAATCTATGTATTTTAACCCCTAAATACTTCTTGCCCAGGCCAGAAGGAAAACTGGCCAGGTATCACAGAGATGACCACCAATATCCATAGCTTCAGATTTAGATAAGTTTTTAATTTTAAACCAGAAAAAGAGCCAAAGTTATGAATGTCTCAGAAGTAAAGGCAGAGCAATCCAGGCGTTATTCAACACCATCTGCCATACGCAAAAAGGAGTTTCAACTCATTGGGCCTAATAGGAATGCCAGTAATAGTTAAATCCTGTTTAATTTTGCACACCAACAGTTCTAATGACAAAACAAACAAGAGGAGGTGATAAAGGGCATCCCTGCCTAGTTCCCCTCCCCAAACTAAATAAGGGAGAGGAGGCACCATTAAGACAAATGCTTTAGGATCTTTATAAAGCAGTTGGATAGCCGATAGAAAGGGACCCTCAAAACTGTAAATAAAAAGTCCCAGGCCTTCCTATCAAAGGCTTTTTCTACATCAAAACAGATCAATAGAGGGTCAGCTAGTTTCTGGGTGTGACATGGTTCCAGCATCAATAACAATCGCCTTATATTTGTAATAGGCTTCCTGCAAAAACAAATCCTGACTATTCTGGGGAAATCAAAGCAGGCAAAATATACTTTAGTCGATTAGCTAAAATCTTAACATAAATCTTAACATCCTGGTTCAATAAAGAAATAGGTCTGTATGAACCAGAGTCAGTTAAGTCCCTAGTGTCCACTAGGTCACAGTGCAGTATCATATGGTTAAATAGAGCACAGAGATCAGGCTTTACAAAATTTTGGAGCAATTTGTAAAACAGAGTTTAAGCCACCCAGCCCCAGCAATTTATGCAGCTTTAGCTCTTTTATAACTACTGAGACTTCCTGCATGGTAATTGGTTTATTCAGGTTGGTTACCTGTTCAGGCAATAAATGAGGGAGCTGTAACTGAACAAAAAATTTGTTTTGGCTGTTTAAATTTGGTATTTCTCTGCCATACAAAGCTTGTAAAATTCCTTGAACACATCCCCTATATCAGAGGGGGAAGTGGCAAAGGAACCATTTGGCTTTTTGATATTACTGATAAACTTGGATTGGGAATGAGATTTCATCAAATTTGCTATTAGCCGACCAGGCTTCTTGCCATATTTGAATAATTTATGCCTGTAAATAAAAAGAGCACTCGACTCCTTCTGATGAAGAAGATCATTAAGGATTGCCTGCATGCTTCGAAACCTAATCTTCCATTCCTCCAAATTACTTCTAGTCCATTGATTTTTATAGTAAAACAACTTCCTACCCAAATCCAAGATCTGTTTGTCTTTGTTATAGCAAATTGAATAATCTCCCCTCTCATCACCATTATTGTTGTTTCCCAGAACAGAATCGGGGTTTCACGATGCTGCCGGTTGGTCTCCAAAAAATAATGCCATGGTTCCTGTAAAAGATTGTGGGAAATCCCACTCCTTACAAAGCCATTCTGATATTCTCCACTTAAAAAGAGAATCAAATCCAGTGTCCCCCGTTTCCCCCCCCCCCCCCCCCTACCACCACCACCATACAACAAACCACTGGGCAATAGTCAGAGATCACTAACTGCCCTATGTCTACTCTATTAACATCATTGAAAAAAAAATCCGATATTAAAATATAATCAATCCTGGCTTTGGTAGGGTGTGCCCTTGCATAGTATGTAAAGTCCCTTTCCTCTGAATCAAGAGACCTCCATACATCTAAACGTGAAAGAGAATCACAAATGAAATATCTTTCCCAGGATCCAAATGGGAAACCGTGGAAGCAGAGCATCTGTCCAGTAAGGGGTCATGATATAACAGGAGCTGACCCCATGGTGGAAATACAGGTGATTAATTTAGTAAAGAGTCCGTGATCTTATCAATTTGGGGCATAAACAGATGCCAAAATAACAGATATACCAAACAGGGCTCCTTTGACCACCACAATCCTAAGAAGAACATAAGAAATTGCCATGCTGGGTCAGGCCAAGGGTCCATCAAGACCAGCATCCTGTTTCCAACAGAGGTCAAACCAGGTCACAAGAACCTGGCAATTACCCAAACACAGAGAAGATCTCTTGCTACTGATGCAATTAATAGCAGTGGCTATTCCCTAAATAAACTTGATTAATAGCCATTAATGGATTTCTCCTCCAAGAACTTATCCAAACCTTTTTTGAACCCAGCTACACTAACCACGTCCTCATCTTCCCTAAGTGCCCCTTTAACCCCTCAATCATCTAACAGTCCATCAGACTCCCTTGCAGGCTTTCTGCTTTGCAGTT
Organism: Rhinatrema bivittatum; assembly: GCF_901001135.1. Classification (NCBI taxonomy): domain Eukaryota; kingdom Metazoa; phylum Chordata; class Amphibia; order Gymnophiona; family Rhinatrematidae; genus Rhinatrema; species Rhinatrema bivittatum. The sequence continues at coordinate 223,481,277 of NC_042615.1, read as the reverse complement.
TTGCCTCTATGGCCAACTGTTTTTCAAATTCTCTCTTAGCCAGTCTTATCAATGTCTTATATTTAACTTGCCAATGATTATGCTTTATCCTATTTTCTTCTTATGGATCCTTCTTCCAATTTTTGAATGAAGATCTTTTGGCTAAAATAGACACTTTCACCTCACTTTTTAGCCATGCTGGCAATCCCTTTAAATTGGCACTGACTAACATGCGTTGGTCCAGAACAAAGGACACCCATTTGCGAATTAAGATCACCACCCCACAAGGCTTAGATGACCCTGAGGAAAAGAAAATCTGATTATAACCTTGCTTATTCTTAATTTATCATTCTCTGTATCTGTCATGTGAGATTCCTGCAAAAAGACAATCTCGCCCTTTAAGTGATGTATATAAGAGAGAACTTTTTCCCTTTTTATAGGCAAACCCTTGCTTGCTACATTCCATGTTATAAATGTGGTTGAGGAACCCATAAAGCGTATAGAAAAATTACAGATGATTCCATATTACTGAATATGGAAAATTACCCTATCTATTAGAACCCCACAATTCCTTAATAGGAAACTCACCACAGTCAACTCCCAGGCAATAGAAAACCCAGAAGACTGCAACAGCATAAAATATATGCCCAAGGTAGAACCCATGAAATAACATTCCCAGCATAAACTTGGCTTGCTTACAGTATAAAAGAGAAAATTAATAACCTACCAATAGTGCTCCCTAATAACAACCAGGGTGTCAAGAACCATCCACCACCCCCTATTGTTCCCCTCCCACCCCCCCCCCCCCCCCAAGACCACCAACCCACAAGAAAATCAGTAGAAAATACTCTTTGCCTAGAGATCTAGAGACAGTACTGTGAGTGTTCTGGTGCCATCCCCCGAAACAATGTGAAGTAAACCCAGAAAAGGCATAACTTTAAGTCAAGGAAAATCTTCCTGTGATAAAGAAAAAAGCACAGTTGCGCAATTTAGCAGACATGCCACTAATAATCCATGCAATACAGACTGAAATTTTCACATTCAGGGCCCATCAGGTTTCCTCACTGTATACCGTCTACAAAACACTGGGTATCCGGCAATGAGTCAAAAACATGTAAGACACCTTCGTTCCACACCTTCAACTTGGCTTGACACTGAAATGTGAATTTAACTTGTTTGGCCGTCAGACGAGCACATATATAGGCCCAAATTCCTTCCGTTTTGAGGCTACCTTGTAAAGACATCTTTCAATAGGCTTGCCAAATCATCTGCTTCTGCTGGAAGTTGAGGAATCGAGCAATCACAATTCGGGGCTGCTATTTGCCATTGTTCATAGGATGTAACCTGTGCGCCCACTCTATAACCAGTGGCGCACCATCGGATCAGCTAAACCCAACGCCATCTGAAGCCAATCAATAAGGATCTTGGTTAACTTATGCTCCTCAAGTGACTCCACAAAACCCACGAATCTTAGATTTTTCCAAGAGCAGTTCTCTGATTCGTCTTTTTTTTTTTTCCCCCTCCTGGACCGAAACCAGCTTTTCCAGGGACTGCACTTTCCTTCTCACAGCCAAAGTATCATCTTCAACTACAGTGATATGGCCTTCTAGGGCTTCCACCGTTGGGCTAAACTCCATTAACGCAGACTTAATGTCAGCAATTTGTTCGGCAGTTTTAGTAAGGTGTCCTGTGACTGCTGCCTTAACTGCTTCAGTAATTGCCATTTCACTAATAGTGCATTGAACCAGGTTGTGGATGCCATTTTTTCTTTTCTCATCTGCTTTTCTCTCTCTCTTCTCACCGGCTTGGCAGGCATTCCCGGAGGAGATTTCTTCATGTAACGATCGATTATTCATATGCGCTCACAGAATCAGTATGGATGGCCAAAACCTTTGTGGTACTGCCTTCAAAATTAGCAAAAATCGGGAGATGGCACCAGGATTCAGCAGCAAATCAACTGCTCTGAATCAACACATCACGTGACTTCATAGACAAATTTTTAAGTTGTAATTTGATTTGGTGTAATGAAATCTGCCCCTGCATATGCAGGCAACTGTGGTATGTGTGTCTGCATTTTCAGAAGTCAAAAGGCATGTTGGGTTACTTATAAGCAGGAGCTTTTGCATACATTTTTAGAGGACTATTGTTTTTCAATACCTTGATTATATACTGGTTGGGTTACAAAAATTGTTTAACTGGGGGATGGCATCTGTACACATCAGTTTACACCCCAGGCTCTCGTTTAGATAGGGCACTCAATAAATATGGGATTTGGAGGGAAAAGAGAGGGAAGAAATAGGTAGGGATTGTATTTTTCTTCTTTGAATTCTTCTGGAGGATGTCTTATTGGCTATGGATGCTTGGAAAATGTGGGAAAGTAGTTGCTGATGGCATTTTGGAAATGTTTGTTAGCACTGTGCAGACTTGGAAATGGTGTTCTCCATTCAGTGCTGTGTTGGCTTTTGAGCAGGACATATAGGTGGGATGGGAACCCGTATTTTTAACACTTCATGAAATATGGTTGGTTTAAGTACCCCTGTAAAGAGAGTTTTAGCCCGCTTGCCAAAATTGCATAGTCATGTAATTTTCTTACAGGAAACCCATATGAAGGATTGAGAACATGAAAAAATGCAGATTAAATTTTTATGCATCTGGTACTTCTAAACACAATGGGGTTGCTGTATTATACATAGAAATATTGCCTTTAATATGGAAAAGTAATGTGCGGACCCAGAAGGACAATATACCCTAGTTAAGGACCAATTGTTTGGGTGACTTATAATCTTGATGTCTGTCTTATGATCACTATATTTTTTTTATGGGTTTAAATGCACGGATAGTTGAACTGGGTCCAGCCCCAATTAATTATGGGTGGGAATTTCAACTATGTGGCAAGCGCATCCCTTGATAAATGTACAGATTCTAAGATCCATAACTTAGGAGCACATAAAGGAGTTAATTTTATGTATGAAACCCTAGTTATTGGAAATTTGGAGAGTATTGAACCCTAATACACATGGTTACACTCATGCGAGAGCATATCCATCTATATCCAGAATTGATTATATTCTGGTGTCTGAGAGTTTGTTTAACTTTATGGTACAACTGAGAGAGATGAAGAAAATAATCAAGACGGCAAAATGTCAAGCGGAAGAAAGGATTGCCAAAGAGATAAAGAGAGGTGACAAAACATTTTTCAGATACACCAGATAAAGGAGAAAAGTTCAAAGTGGTATAGTGAAATTGAAAGGTGAAAAGGATCAATGTGTAGAGAGAGACGAAGAAATGGCAGAAATATTAAACAAATACTTCATTTCGGTATCCAGGAGAAGGACCGTCGCTAGTTAGCAAGAAACTGGAGGGGATTGGAGTAGATGTAACTCCATTTACAATGGAGAATGTGTGGGAAGAGCTGGGGAAACAAAGTTGACAAAGCCATGGGGCCTGATGAGGTTCATCCCAGAATACTGAGGGAGCTCAGAGACGTGCTGGCTGGACTGTTGTGTGATCTGTTCAATAGATCCCTAGAAACAGGAGTGATGCCGAGTGATTGGAGAAGAGCGGTGGTGGTCCCGCTTCACAAGAGTGGGAGCAGAGAGGAGGCTGGTAACTATAGGCCGGTTAGCCTCACCTCGGTGGTGGGAAAAGTGATGGAGTTGCTGCTGAAAGAGAGAATAGTGAACTATCTACAGTCGAGAAAATTGCTAGACCAGAGGCAGCATGGATTCACCAGGGGAAGATCCTATCAGACAGATCTGACTTTTTTGATTGGGTGACTAGGGAGTTGGATCAAAGAAGAGCGCTCAACGTCATCTACTTGAATTTCAGCAAGGTTTTTGATACGGTCCCGCACAGGAGGCTGGTGAATAAAATGAGAAGCTAAGGAGTGAGTGCCGAGGTGGTGGCCTAGATTGCAAACTGGTTGACGGACAGAAGACAATGTGGAACTTACTCTGAAGAGAGAGCGGTGTTAAGCGGAGTGCCGCAAGGATCAGTGTTGGGACCAGTCCTGTTCAATATCTGTATGAGCGACATAGCGGACGGGATAGAAGGTAAGGTTTGTCTGTTTGCAGATGACACTAAGATCTGCAACAGAGTGGACAAGCCAGAAGGAGTGGAGAGAATGAGACAGGAGTTAAAGAAGCTGGAAGAGTGGTCGAAGATATGGCAGCTGAGATTCAATGCCAAGAAGTGCAGAGTCATGCATATGGGGTGTGGAAATCCGCAAGAACTGTATTCGATGGGGGGTGAAGGGCTGATGAGCAGGAGAGAGACATTGGGGTGAGTCGGCGAAACAATGTGACAAGGCGATAGCTAAAGCCAGAAGAATGCTGGGCTGCATAGAGAGAGGAATATCGAGTAAGAAAAGGGAAGTGATGATCCCCTTGTACAGGTCCTTGGTGAGGCCTCACCTGGAGTACTGTGCTCAGTTCTGGAGACCATATCTCTGAAGAGACAGAGACAGGATGGAGGTGGTCCAGAGAAGGGTGACCAAAAAGGTGGATGGTCTTCATCGAATGACTTATGAGGAGAGATTGAAGAATCTAAATATGTACACCCTGGAGGAAAGACGGAGCAGAGGTGATATGATACAGACTTTCAGATACTTGAAAGGTTTTAATGATCCAAAGATAACGACAAACCTTTTCCGTTGGAAAAAAACCAGCAGAACCAGTGGTCATGATTTAAAACTCCAGGGAGGAAGACTCAGAACCAATGTCAGGAAGTATTTCTTCACGGAGAGTGTGGTGGATGCCTGGAATGACCTTCCGGAGGAAGTGGTGAAGACCAAAACTATAAAGGACTTCAAAGAGGCGTGGGATAAACACTGTGGATCCATAAAGTCTAGAGGATGTGAATGAAGAGTGGGTGGCTCACGGGAACGATGGCTACTACCTGGTGATAATACCTTTATTCAATAAACATACACACAGTTAATGCGACTCCAACATTGCTCTGAGCTTCAGCGGCAATGAGGAAATGTGGAAAAAAGGATTTGCATTCACAAAAAAGCGGGGAGTAGCTTGCTTGTTACGGCGGTTACTACCCCAAACCAAATAAGCCTGATACTTCACTTTCAATGCATATCCAGCATAGCGCTCTGCTTCAACGGCAGGGGAGAAAGTCTGACACTTCACACATATCCAGCATAGCTCTCTGCTTCAAACGGCAGGGGAGCAAGACTGGTACTTCACTTTCAATGCATAGCCAGCATGGCTCTCTGCTTCAACGGCAGGGTGGAATGAAGAAACGTGGATCTATATTCAGGCAACAACCAACAAGGACTGAATTACATAGTCTGGATAAACAGATAAGCATGGGTGTAGCTTGCTTATTGCGGTGATTAATACCCCTAACTAATTAAGCTATTTCACTTAGATGCAGTTCCAGCACTGCTCTCTATATTAATGGCAGGGGTGGAAGGGAAATAGAATAAAAAAGGTTACTAAGAGCCAAGAGTAACAGATAAGTATGAGAGAGAAAAAAAAGTGCGAAAGCTTGCTGGGCAGACTGGATGAGCCGTTTGGTCTTCTTCTGCCGTCATTTCTATGTTTCTATGTTTGTAGAATCTTCTTCAATAGAATATTTGTTGATATCTGATCATGCTCCTGTAATGTGCTGTCTTACATTTGATATACCCTATTCCCAGAGTTGGCAGTTGCCTTGGTGGTTAATCCATGACAATTTAAGATTTTTCTGGAACGAGCATGGAAAGAGTTTGTGAAGAATAATGCTGAACATTAGGACGCCCCAATTTTATTTTGGGAAACTGTGAAAGCTGTGATGAGTGGAGAAATTATTAGTTATATAATAGCAGCTAAAAAGAAATTAAATAGGTCATGGATTTAGAAAAACAAATGTCTGACTATAAAAGGTGAATGAATATTAATGGGAAAGTTGAAGAGCGAAAGGAAAAATTTCTTGGGACACAGAAACTACTAAATGAGTTATTACATAAAAAAGCTACTGTGTCTGTTTCATTACAGGCATAAACTGGTAGCAAATTGGGAAAGATGCTACCCAATCTGGTTAAAGGTCAGGGTAGATCTAGATTTATTAAGGGGATTATATTAATACTGGTGTGGAGATTAATGCAACTCCTGATACTTGTAAGATTTTTTAGGGTTATTATCAAAATCTATATCAGAGTGTGATGGTAAAGATCATGTACAGAGACAGAATTTCATGTCTGCAATACATTCTGTTTTATCCATATTGGAATTGGAAAAACTAAATGCTCCTATTTCATCTTTTGAAATGCTGAAAGTAATTAAAAAGCTACCCTCTCTTAAGTCACTTGGCTCAGATGGTCTCTCTTACCAATTTTATAAAATATTAGGAGAGTTAATGGTTAATCCCTTGAGTGCTCTTTTTGGGAAATTGATTGAAATTTGGGAAATGCCGGAAACTTTGAAAATGGCAGCTATCATTGTGCTCCCAAAGCCTGGAAAAGATCCCATTGACACGTCCTTGTATTGACTGATCTCCCTTCTGAATCAAGACATAAAAATTTATTCGAAAATTATTGCGAATTGGCTTAAGTAAATACTGCCAGCTCTCAGTTCTCCAGAACAGTCTAGCTTTATTTTTGGGTGGAATTCAGGATCAAATATCCTTAAACTACTTCATACTTTGGAGGCCTGCAAGGAAGGAGTGATGATAAAACCTTTGATTGTTGGTTTTGACACTGAAATGGCATTTGAGTAGGGTCTCCTGGGGCTTTCTTAATTATGTTCTTGTCAAAATGGACTTTAAGAGGTGTATCTTAGAATCGATTAAGGTGCTTTATTCTAATCTGTGTCTGTGTGTGTGTTAATTGACTGTTATCGAATCCATTAGTATTGAAAAGTGGTACCATTCAGGGTTGTCCCCTTTCCCCTATGATTTTCATGCTGGCTTTGGAGCTTCGTATTCATAAATGTAATGGGGAAAATAAGATATCGGATGTCCAATTGGGTAACTATATGTTGAAGTTCATGCTTTTTGCAGATGACATCTTAATGAGTCTTACTAAAGCACGCCAATCATTACCAGTGGTATTATACACTCTACTGCAATATGGGAGTCTTTCTGGGTTAAAATTGAATTTGGGAAAATCAGAGGCTTTAGACATTACAAGCAAGATGAAATATTCTTGGAGAATCAAAATGGCATCATGAGGGGCGGACGCATTGGCTCAAGCTCCATTCCTACCTCATTTTTTTACTTACTTTCTTATTGGAGATGCCGCACACTAAAAGAAAAGGCCGGTTGAGACCTGAAACCTTGACACCCCCTCAGTCAGCAATGATTCAGACGAGGATAGAGGGCTTCTGCTCCGCCGCAGGATTTGCTCCGGATGTTCGTTTCGCTGTTAGCGCAGGAGGAGAGCAAATTCCTGCACTATTGGAAGAAATATCGTTAAGCCCCGGAGCTCCGATTACTCCTTCGCCACCCTCACATGACATGGCTGCGAGACCGGGTGGTCAGTTGGGGCGGAAGACGCCCGAAGAAGCAACCATCGAGGCAGGGCCCTCCAGCTAATTCTGTGTTCTGTGATATCAGCGTGGGAATGCAGGCATCTACACCGCTGGTAGTAGAAACAACCACAAGTTCAGAGGCAGGACTAACTGGATTCTCCGTCAAGATGCCTGCCTTGGAAGGGAGAGAGCTCTTGGAGGACTCCCAGAACAACGATGGAAGTCCTCAATTTCCTATGGTAACTTTTTCCTATAAACCATGTCCTGTTAAATCTTCAGTTGTGACTTTAGATTCATTATGGAAGGCTATATCTATGTTAGAAAATTTTGTAGTCTCTTTAACAGCTCTGAAAGACTCTCAAAACCAATTCACCTCATTAAAACCTGAGGTTACAATACATTCATCTAAAATAGAAGAATCGGAATTTAAAGTGTCTCAAATCCATAACACCCAGAGTGCTTTAATACCGGGAGAAACTGTAATGTCCAAAAAAGTGGAGAATTTGGGAAAATTCAACTAAATATTTAAATCTGAGAGTATTAAACTTTCCTAAATGTCAATTAATTTCTCCTAGAGAGCAATTTAAAAAGTATTTACAAGAGATACTACATTTTTCATTGGATATGATACCACCTATGTCAAAGGTTTATTTTCTTCAAAATAGTATGAAACAGGGAGAAATTCCTGATCTTACGTCAGTTTTGCCATCAAATATAAACCTCTTACCATCTGCAAATGTGTCTGAATTCTTGGAAACATCTACTGAGGCTCAAGTTGAAAACAGAGGAACTCTTTTGGTTAAATTTGTTTTTTCTACTGATCGGGACAATGTCTTTAAGATATTTCTTCGAAATAGAGAATCCCTGAATTTAGGCCAGAGGGTCTGGATTTATCTCCAGAGTAACACAGATACGCTGGAAAAGATTCTTGAATTTATGTCCTCGAGTGCGATTGAGTGCTCAAATAACTATATGGTATCCATATAAATGTGTAATGAAAATTGAAAGTAATAGATCTTTTTTTTTAACCTTCCCAGTTGGGTCACTTTCTGGATTCTCATCAGTCATCTGGTGAAGTTAACCAAGTAGCAACCGGTGAATGAATATTCCTGCACATCCCCTCTTTAATTACATATTCTTGGTTTTGTTCAGCATTGCTCTATTTTGTATTGATTCTCCCCAATTTCATTGTAATTCAAGATATGGTTTAAATATGGAAGTAGAATTGTAAATGTATTTCTTGGGGATCATATACCATTCTTGTGTTTTCCATGACATGTTATTGATGTCTATATAATTGAAAATTAAAAAAGAAATATTCTTGGAGGGACTTCCCTTTGAAATGGGCAGAAGGTTTGATTAGATATTTAGGTATTTTGATTCATAGCCAGGAGAAGGAATGGTACAACCTGAATATTCCATCTACTATACAAGAATTTAAACAAAAAGTGCAAAACTGGATACATTTTCCATTGTCAGGTAGAATGGCACTGGTTAAAATGATATTGATACCTAAGATATTGTATATTTTAAAAATGATCCTTCTTGCTCTTCTAAAATAAAGATATTAAGTTAATTGTGTTCTAAATTATTTTGGAAGTCTCTGAAAGCAAGACTTTCCATATAGAAATTACAGATCCCTAGGGAGGAAGGAGGAATGGGATATTCAGATGTTCGTTACTATAACATGGCCTGTATTATGAGATTTATGGGTGAGTGGCTTACTTAGAAATGTAAATATATGTCATTAGTGCTAAAAATCCAGCAATGGCATCCCACTTATTTAAAATATGTTCATCTGGAAAATAGGATTATTTAATTTTGCATGAAGTCTGTGTTTCTTCTAACCAGTACTGTTCGATATGCTTGGAAATTTCTTAGGATTTTATTAGGGCTGTCTTGGGAGATATGCTGTTTTGCCTCTAGGGCTGTTTGCATGATTTTCCTCCAGGTTCTATATACTCGATCACCAACAAATGTTAACAAAGGGAGTTGTGGATATTTCTGCTTTATTAATCTGTGTGCAGGTTGTATACATCCTTTTGAATATCTTGTATCACATTCTTTACTTGGTAAGAATAATATAATGGTTTACCACCAACTAAGAAGTTATATTACTACTGTATGTAGGGAATAAAGTACAAAAATACTCTTCTGGTCCTTTTTTTGAGGTTATTACATATGCTTGCTAGAAGTATTTCTTCAATGTCAACCTTGTATAAATTGTTGCACTTAAATACTCAATGTATCCAGCTGCAGGTACTTGCTGATGTGTGGTCTTAATCTTCAGATTCTTTTGGTAAATAATGATCTCTGGAATACCCTACCAGAAAACCTAAGATTACAAAACAACACAAAAATATTTTAAAAACTACTCAAAACTTGGTTATTCCGACAAGCCTACAAAGGTGGCATTGGTTAAACAACTTCCCCACACGCATCACCTCAGCCTACCTATTCACGCACTTATAATATATATATAGTAGCTACTTTTGAGACCCTTAGTGCACACAGGATCTAAGCAGTTCTCCCCACAGACGCTCCCACTTAACCACGAAAGCACACTATTTAATCTCCTTCACCCTTTCCCCCTCTCACTTGCCCCTACACACCCCCCCCCCCCAGATATCTGTCACATTACCATGATGCACAATTCAAATCTAGAGAATATCCTACCATAATCTCTTGAAAATGTTATCTTGCCTTACACAATAATTTTATTCAACATTAAACACTATGGGGCAGATTTTCAAAGGGTTATGCGCGTAACCCCTGAAAAGCTGCCCCTTCCAACCCCTGCGCATGCCGAGCCTAAGCCATGAGACACACGTAAGTCCTGGGGCTTTCCTGGGGGGGGGGGCGTATCGTGGCCGTCACGTCATTGGGGGGGGGGCATTCCGGGGCAGGGCCACGAGCGTGGTTCCAGCCCAGGGGCGTGGATGTGGCCCCCGGCCCGGAACATGGCGCGCGCAAGTTACACCTGCCTCAGGCAGGCATAACTTTTGAAATAAACGTAGGGGGGGGGGGGGAATTAGTTAGGGCCGGGGGACGGGTTATTTAGGGGAAGGAAAGGGAAGGTGGGGGTGCCAGAAAGCAAGTTCCCTCTGAGGCCGCTCCGAAATTGGAGCAGCCTCGGAGGGAACGGAGGCAGGCTGCGCGGCTTGGCGCGCGCAGGCTGCAGATTTTGCACAGCCTTGCATGTGCCGACCCCGGATTTTTTTTTTTTAATTCTTTATTTATCAAATTTTTAATTTACAATACAGGTATCAAACTTGCAACTGAAATTACAGAATTATGTAAACCATAAAAAGAAAAATATTATAATATTTCAAATATATTCCTTATAACATACTCTGTATTTTACAAGCAAAAAGAGAAGTATATCCAAATTAGAGCATTTTTTTTTTAAATAACTATAATATGAAATTTGTAAGTTAATTCCCCAATTATATTTCTTTGCCATTCTTTTCAATCCCCAAAAGTGCTCTAAGGTGTTCAGGGTCAGTGTATTGATATCTCTGCCCATTCAATTTTATTGCGCACTTGCAAGGATACTGGAGTATAAATTGACCACCTTTTTCAAGCACACTTTTCCTTAAAGCGAGGAATTTCTTCCTCCTAAGCTGAGTGGTTTTCACAAGATCAGGGTAAATCCATACCTTATAGCCATAAAATGTTTTTGACATATTTTGAAAGAAATATTTCAATATATTATCTCTGTCTGATACAAATGCTAATTTTACCAACATATTACCAACTCATCCTGAGATTTTTCAAGGAAATCTGTCAGATCTACTGATAGCTCAGCACCTATTTTCTGAACTTCTAATTCATTATTTTGTGTTTCTATCTTAGATTGTTCTTTCAATTTTGTAGAGGTATTGATATAGAAAGCTTTTACTATTGTTGGCATAAGCTGGTCCGGCATTTTTAGTATTTGAGTGATATAAGATCTAAATAATTCTATTGCATTCATTTTTCCTATATTTGGAAAATTAATAATCCGGATGTTTAATATACGAGAATAATTCTCAATATTCTCAATTTTCCTTTGTATCTCAATCTCACTCTTTATCTGTTGTAATTGTATTTTTTCTACTTTCAATAAACGATGTTCCACATCCTTAATTTGCTTTTGTTGGGCTATCAATAGATCTGAATTACCTTTCACCACTTTATTAGTTTCTTTTACAACCTCAGTTAATTTCTTAATAGAGGAGTCCATTTTTGTCAAAAAATTCCACAAAGTTTCCAAAGTGATAGTTACTGGTCTCACAATTACTTCCTGGGAAATCTTTTCAATTGCTTGATAATTATTCTGAACAGAGGAAGAGGAAGAAATATCTTCTTGCCCAAGAACTTGCTTAGGTGACCCAACTGACATATTTTTGCCCTTTGATAGTTCCACTCCTTCATTAACTCCACTGGTTCCTTCCACACTTTCTAAGTCACCTTGGGGAGTAACTGGTAAACTATGGGATATCGCCCCTTCTTTACCAGGTGGTGTTGGTATATCTGGCGCTCCTGGACTCAATGAAATGTCCTCGGCCAATAGGGAAAGATTTTGCTCCAAATCTGTCCCTATAGCGGCCCCCTCAACAGGAGTAATCTGAGGAGAATTAAGCCACTCTGCAACAGTCCTTTGTTCTAGCTCCATAGTCGGAGTACTAAAGGATGGCCTTAACTTGGCCTTTCTCTTAGTATGAGGCATCTTTATTTCAATAAATTTAAGGAAAATGGAGAGCTATAAACTGGAGAGGCAGAGAGGACCTTACAAATGTTAATATACTTCTCTGATGGAGAAGTAGGAGATGAATAACAAATAATAATCCAGCCTACCTTATTCAATAGGCAGGAGTTAATAGAATACCCAGTTCACTTCTTGCCTGAATCGGGACTTTTCAAATATTCCGGAGGCTCCCAGGCGAATCCAGCCGAAGCCAGCCAAAGCCACGCGCCCCTTAGGCGCGCGGCTTCGGCGCAGCTACTGCGGGGCGCCTCAGCAGCTGCGCGCCATAGGAGGGCCGTTTATACTCCCTTCCGGCCCCTCCTAGTGACGCAGATGGTGCAGATTGGCTTTCCCCAAAGCCGTCGGGGCAGGCTCCTGCCTACCCCTCCCGGGCAGTGTCCAGGAAATAGACTGCCGATTAAGGCAAAGGAAATCAGTGGATGGAAATAAAGAAAGTCCTCCTGCCTCGAGGGTCCGAGGTAAGCTCTCCTCTCGACCCCGGATTTTAAAAGATACGCACATAGCCGCGTGTATGTCTTAAAATCTGGCGTACTTTTGTTTGCGCTGGTTGCGCGAACAAAACCACGCGCACGCGTACTTTTTTAAAAACCTGCCCCTATATTTCTTAGTTACATTGATTATATAAGAATGGTAAGGTAATCCATTGTTTTTTACATGTAAAACATATTCAATGTTATACATTACATCACTGTTATCCCTATAAAAAAATTAGCTGTTATAGTTATTATACCTTTCTACCACAGTTATTAATGTAAATGTTTGCCTGTTCATGTAAGCTGTTATACCTGTAAACCAGAGTGAAGGCTTGAGCCACATTTTGGTATATAAAAGCATACAAATAAATAAATAACTCTCTATATAGGTAACAACTTAATTCAACATGCAACGGAGAATGTGTTGCTGAAAGAACTTCAATTTTGCATTCTACAGAGAGCTATCTTCTGGCCTGTCAAAGCATGCAAAGCTCACAATGCGGCATCAGATAGTAAAGTGTGGACAACCAGGAACAACATTGCTGCATTGTATGCAGGATTGGGTAAACATTCAGTCTGTTTGACGAATAACACAGCAGTGTTTGCAGGGTATCACTTCGGTGTCAGGTTATTTGTCAGTGGCATTTTGTTTGCTGGGTTTCCAGGGTAAATTGATAACTCTAAATAAGCATTTTAAGTCTTTTCATTAAAGGTGGCCTGGTAGCAAAGAAGTGTATATTGACCAATTGGTTAGATTCTAAAGGCCCAACTCTTTTGCAATGGAAATCTGCAATATTGGATTTGCTTTTTTTGGAAAACAAATTAGCGAAGATAACATCTAAGGACTAAATATCGCTTTCAAGAAATTTGGAGCCCCTTTTTCAATTTAATTCAAATAGACTTGAAATATAAGTTAATATCAGGCTCTTGATAAATCATTTCTGGCATTAAACTTTTCTACATCTAACTTTTGTGTAGTCTAGTGACTGGTTAAGAATATTCTTTGGTAATTTTCTTACATTCTTCAGCATGTGTGTTTTTTAAGCACTTTTTCCATTATTCTTCAATAACAATGTTCAATAACATCCTTCAATGGAAACATGTGGATGGACAGGATGGGGTGGGTGGGTTTCAGAGAGCATAAAAATGTTACTTTGTTTTATTATTGCAGTGGTCTTTTCCTAGTACCCTGCTTTGTTCATTGATGTACTAAAATGCAAAAAAAGATATTTAAACAAAAAATATGTTCTATGTGTTTTAAATTTATATATTACCTAGTAACTTCATTGCATGTCCCCTAATCTTTATACTTTTTGAGAGAGAAATAGATACGCATTTACCTATTCCACTTCATTATTTTATAGACCTCTATCATAACTCACCTCAGCCATCTCTTTTCCAAGATGAAGAGCTCAAGGGGAATCGTTCCATCACATTTATCATTATGTTCACCCGCCTTTCTATCTCTTCTAATTCTGCTATATCTTTTTTGAGATGCAATGACCAGATTTGCCCACAATGCTCAAGTGTAGTCACAAAATGGAGTGTGATCGCATCTTCAGTATTGTATGCAATTTTTTTTTTTATTAAAAGAAACCTTTTTGGAAGCTTAGATAAAAAGTATTCCATGCATTAAAAACGGTTGAAGGAAGACCAGATGACTGCCAGTATAATTTAATGGTGAGGTAAAGGAGGCAGTTAAAGCTGAAAGGGCATCATTCAAAAAATGGAAAGCAGACCCAAATGATGAAAATAGGCAAGATCATAAGCACTGGCAAGTTTATGTAGTTAGGCCAAGAGAGATTTTGAGAAAAAGCTTGCTAGTGAGAGAAGAAAACTAATGAAAACTTTTTCAAGTACATTCAAAGCAAAAGGTCTGTGAGGGAGTCAGGCTGCTAGATGAGAGGAGCAAGAAAATAGTAGAAAAACTGAATGAATTCTTTGCTCAAAACCACACAAAAGTTGTTTGAGGATAGATTTATATACTCCTGTCAGAGGCGGTCTCCCCTGACGTGAGAACAGCAGAAAAAGGAGTATTTTTCAATATCAGATCATGGCTTGGTGTGTCTGTCTGGAGCTTGGAGATGCATTTAATAGCCTGGATTATGACATGATGGAAATTTCTACAGTTAAAAGAAAAATGGGAGGACTGCTTGAAGCTGAATAGTTTTACTGATGCCACCTCAGTATTGCTATGGGAGAAGGGGGAACGCTGTGTGAAGGGAGGGACATCATAGCTTATGTAGCAAAATAAAAAAAATAAAAAAATAAAAAAATGTACAAGGGTTCCAAGATGGCCATCAGTAGACAACAATGTGGGATCTCTCTTAGGCAGATTACATAAGTTTCTTGCTTGCAGGTATTTTTTTCCCTTTCAATGGGCAGAAAGAGGAAGCCAAAGCTGGGATCTTCCCCTGCAGCCCACCCGACACCTCCTCTGGGCACGATGGATGCCCGTGTTGTCTACAGGAAACAAACGTTGAGCAGTCAGCCATTGGAGAGAGAGGGAGGGGAATTTGAACTCCCTTCTCTTATGAGCTCTTTGTCACCGCTAAACGCAGTGCAGAGGACACCGCCCAGTAATCCTGCTGCGGTTAGAGCCTCCCGAGTGTTGGGATTGTCAACAGAGAAGAAATTGGTTTGGTGATCTCTGTGGGGAGTGGTGCAGAAGGCCCTGCAGCATCTAGTCCTGTGAATATTTCATATCTGTCGGGTGAAGTAGTGGTTGGAGCTGGAGGACTTGGAAGCGACTGAGTACCCGATGGTAGTGAAACAAGTGAGTTGCAATTGTTATCTCAGCCATCTTTTTTGGTAAAGAGACCTTCTTCTTTTTCGTTGGAGGCTATGTGGGATGCCATAGTGGACTTAGGGAATTCTATATCCCAGCAATTATCTCCTTTAGTCCAGAACTGTGTTGGTTTGGAGAGGCGAGTTCACGCTTTGACCAATTCCACTCAAATTTGGGCCAGCAACTTGAGTTGGTTCGTTCAGATATGACTAATGTTAAATGAACTCAAGAAGCAACTAAAGAAAATTCAAATCTTGCTCAAAAATTGGAAAATTTTGAGAACATTGTTAAGAATAAAAATTTCAAGTTCATAAATTTTCCAAAATTACCCTTGATATATCCAAAAGAGATGTTTAGGAGATATTTAATCGAGATTCTTCATGTTCCTGAGAATGCTATTCATCCTGTTTCCAAATATTCTATCTTCCATCTTTTAAAAGGATTTCTACTGAAGACCATGGGGATATGCAAGTGCCTTTGGTTCCTTCTGATGGAGCTGCTTTGGATGTATCTTCGCTTCTTGAAACATCAGATACAGAGTTGGCAGTCCCAGCCACACTTTTTGTCACATTTGTCATCGAACCTGATAAAGACTGGCTTTTAAAATTAATTTTTTCAACTCAGATCTGAAACTTTCTTGCAATTAAAAGTGAAGGTTTTTCCTGATGTCTCTAGTCAGACACAGAAAAAACAGAAACGATTTTTTTTCTCATGCGCTGTTGGGTTCAACAAGTGGGAGGTGTATTTTTCCTTAAGTTTCCCTGTAAATGTATGGTTACATTCCAAAATAATTCTTATATTTTTATGGTCCCCCACAATTGTCCCAATTTGTAAAACATCAATTATCGCTTCCTCTGGAAGCGCCCAGTCTTGAATTGCTTTAACCAATTCTCAGATATAGATTAGTTTTACTTAAATGTTGATCGATCTTTGGTTAATGTCATTATTATACTTGTGTATTGGATCGCCCCACCTTGAGGACTTTGATTGGAAATTGAAAAGATTATGTATTGATTTATTCTTGTAATTTTCTTTTTCTTATTTCAATTACCTATTTTTTCTTTCAAGATTTAGGTCTTGTATATTTTTGGGAAATGCATAAATAGAAAATTAAAAAAAAAGAGATGTGGAGATGTTGAAACTAATGAAAATGCTCTCACAGGAGGGGCAAGATGGCTACCACGACAGGACGATAAGGCTCCATAGTTTAGAAGTACCTTTTTGGGAATTTTGACTTCAGTCATAGTGAAGCGAAAGGCCAAAATGAAGGGTAAAGCTTCCTCAAATATGACTGTGGCTTTGGGTCCAATGGACAAACATTGTTATTTCCTAAGTGGGACAATGTCCTGAGACGAGCACAAAGCTGGAGCCTCTGCAAGAGCTGGAACTCTCATTGAGTTTGAGCCTGAGCCCCTCTTCCACCGCCTCCATTTGGGCTCAATTGCTCTTCCTGAGGAGGGATGCTGGTATTGCGGCATATGGAGGAGGATAGTTTCCCAGGTCAACTGAACTGCTGCAGGGAGCATGAACCTCAGTGGGTGTCAGTTTCCCAAACTGACCATGCTCAAGTTCAGGGCGCAGGAACTGATGGCAGAAACATACAACCTGGTGGTTTATTTGTGAGTAGACCTCAGCCAGTCTTGTTGCCATCCCTGAAACAGGGAAATCAGGAAGCCCCTCTCCCTGTAAAAAAGGACATCATGTTGGAGGACATCTTGGGGAGCAGTTTGTTGGCTCAGTTGATTTCTCAACTATCTTTTTTTACTCAAAATGCAGCTTCTAAATTTGAAGGATAGGATACAAGATTTGTAGAAATAGGGAACCAGTTGGCCAGGATGGACTTTCAACAATCTACTCTGCAGGATGCTGGGGCAGCTCATATCAAGTGCATGACTTGTGAATTCAGAACAGTGAGAACTTCACTATGAAAAAACATATAAGCAAATTAATCAAAACAGGGTACTCCAAACTAGGAATATTACATCGACTGAAACCCTGTTAACATTTCAAGACTTCCATACTGTTCTACAAACACTTATATTTTCAAACTTAGACTACTGCAACTCTCTTCTACTAGGCCTACATCGAATCTACTAAAACCACTACAGCTGCTTCAAAATGCCTCTGCAAGACTCGTTCTAGGAACAAGGAAATTTGAACACATCACTCTCTCGCTGATTGCACTACACTGGCTTCCCATAAAATCCAGAATTCACTATAAAGTTTTAACACTAATATTCAGTATCATCAACATTAACCCAAGTCTATTAGGAGTGACAATTCAAAACTATACACCTCAGAGACCTAAGGTCACAAAACAAAGGACTGCTTATGGTACCTTCAACTTGGGAAAGGAAAACACACCTAACGCAAGTAAGAGACCACTCGTTTTCAGTCCACGCTTGAAGTTTTCTGTTTGTCGTATTGACTCTGGCAGGGAGTTCCACAACTTGGGGCCTGCTATTGAAAATATGGCTCTTCAGAAAAGCATATGATTTAATGTAAAAGACCAATAATCTGATAATTACATCAGTACCAGAGGTAATGTTAATGGAGCAAAGAATAAGAAATGAATTATGAGGCATAAATTGTTAAGAGCGAGCAACAAGTAATGAATAATGTGTTGTACATTGATGTTAGAGTGAGCAATAATTATGAATGAGATGATGTACACTTTTAGTAGGATTAGTTTTTGTATTCCTATTAAGTCGAACATGAATGTGCACAAATATGAGCTAGAATTGAAAATGCACAAACATGAACTGGATTATACAATAACTAGTGTACTTACCTAAAATACTTTTTTGAATTTGATTTTCAATGAGAACATGTTTACTTTGCGGTGTCAAACTAAAAGGTGATTGCTAACCCACAATATGTGATCATTAACCGTGAATATGTATACGGATCTTGTAAACCGTTGTGATCTACTTTTGGAACGATGGTATATAAAACGCCTAAATAAATAAAATATCATGGACTCCTTACTTTTGCATTAAAAAATGGAATCCTTGGGGAAAATTTGTCCAGAATTAAGAACTTGCATATTCTAAATTTCCCAAAGACCAAATTTATATCCTTTCAGGAACTTTTAAAGAAATTCTTAAAGGAGATACTCAGAATCCCTTATGAAGAAATGGTGGTCATTTCCAGTATTCACATATTCCATCTGGAATGCGGGAAGAGAAGGGTTACACTTATCACTACAGATAGTTTGGATGTGTCAACTTTCTTCAAATCTTTTCCAGATGAAATTTCAACTAGGGTGCCAACATTAGTGTCTTAACACTGAGATGGAGAAGAATTTAGTGTTCAGATTGTACTTTTAAAAATTTTTTTTTTTTAATTTTGTGGTCAAAAGGTGAGGGTACTCCCAGATGAGGCTGGGTCCACTCTGTTAAAGAGGGAAACGTTTTCTTCAGAAGAAAGACCAGGTTCTTGCATTGGGAGCCTTTTTTTTTTTTAGGCCCATTGCAGTGTCTGATCATTTTCCAAAGAAATAAATGTCATCTTTGACCCTTTCCAATTAGAGAAAGTTCTTTGAGAAAAAAATCTGAATATTGAAACATTTCTTATTGTTTGTGGCATTGGGTCAAAGAGAAGAAAAACATGAGATTTGATCGTTAGAAATTTTCCATAAGTCTTTTAAATATTTTCTTTGAATTATCCCTCCCAACTATGTGGATTGGATGCAGCATTTAAATGTTTTCTTTCTTTTCTTTTTTGTAACACTGATATTTTTTGGATGCTCTATTTTCTTTGGTTTAAGTTCTATAAATCTTTTTTGAAAATTCAATAAATTAAAAAAAAAAAAGTGGACAGATTCTGCTCCCTACACAGGCAACGAACGCGTTAGACATGGACCCCTTGCTCACCCCTGGAACCAAAGGCGGCCTATATATGTCTCCTCCAATACCTCTCATAGCCAAAAAAAAAAACAAACCAACAAGTCTTGTGAGATACAGCAGGACAGGGGTTAATGGATTCTCAAACCCCCGTACTGACCTTGACAAGTATGCTTCCCCATACTTCTCAACCTATCAATCCAGGAACCACTTCGCCTGTCCACAGCTCAATTTCATAACACATAATCACGGCAATTTATACCATCCGAACCTTCAAATCTTTTCACTAATGTTTTTCAGGTACTTGTAGCTTCACGAAAACCTTCCACACGTAAATCTTACCATTCAAAATGGAAAGGATTTACCAAATGGTGTACACCAAAAGGTATTGGCCCCTTTTCCTGCCCCACTCCATTTCTATTGGGCTATATAGGGTACCTCTCAGATTCTGGTCTCCAGACATCCTCTGCAGACCTCTGTACACCTCAGTGCCATTTCAGCATACCACCAGGGAGTAGGGGATGCCCTGATAACGGCTCAACCCCTTATGAGTTGGCTTATGATGGGCTTTCTACAACTTAAACCTCCTCTACAATCACCGGTTATGGAATGGGACCTAAATGTAGTGCTCACAAGGCTCATGCGTTCCCCGTTTGAGCCTTTGCATTCCTATGACATTAAAAATTCTTGTATTTTCCTTGTAGCCATTAAAAATGGCTACAAGGAAAATTCTTTTCCTTGTAGCCATTACATCTGCTCAAAGGGTCAGTGAGTTACAAGCCCTTGTTGCATACTCACCCTACACTAGGTTCCTCCATGGCCGAGTGGTCCTCTGTACTCACCCTAAATTTCTTCCTAAGGTGGACTCAGTCTATAGTCTGCCCACTCTTTTCCCAAGGCCTTGCTCTCACCAGGGCGAGAGGTTTTTGCACACCTTGGACTGTACATGTGCACGTGCATTCTATTTAGACCACATTGCAGTCCATAGGAAATCCACCCAACTCTGTTCTTTTGACAAAAACAAGCTGGGAGTTGCAGTGGCAAACAAACGCTCTCCAACTGGCTAGCAGACTGAATCGAATTCTGCTATGAAAAAGCAGGCCTTCCTCTCCAGGGGTGAGTGAAGGTACATTTTGTAACGGCCATGGCAACTTCAGTAGCACACTATCCTTCAGTACCAATTGCCGACATCTGCTAGGCTGCAACATGGAGCTCTCTTCACACATTCGCAGCCCTCTACTGCTTAGATAAGGACGGTCATCAAGACTCTGCCTTTGGACAATCTGTCTTGAAAACCTTTTTTTTCCAGTATAATGCCCAACTCCTTCCACAACCACCTGCTTTGATTTCTGGCTGCCTCACCATTACCAATAGCACCCCAATTATTGTGCCTGTTGCACGAGTTGTCTGCTATTGGCCTGTTGTAATATGAGTCAGCCTGAAGCTTGCTAGTCACCCATATGTGAGGACTACAATCCTGCTTGTCCTGGGAGAACACCTGTTACAGGTAAGCAACTCTGCTTTTCTTTTGTGTGCTTAAAACAGTCTAATACTTTGCATAAATGTAAAATGCATTTTATCTTATATGAAAATAAAGACATTTAGAAAAAAAAGAAAAATACATGTTTTGGACACATTTTCAAATAGGTCGATCTTATTTGTGTTGAAAGGTGTTATGTTTTATATATATTCTGTGATCAACTTATCTAAATTTTTTTTTTTTTCTTAGATGTGGATGGTCACTTTTTTTTTTAATAGACTTCTAAAATGTGCACTCTTTTCAAAAGAATTTACATGTGCAAAGTGAACTCGTGCAACAGGCAAATCCTATGGTCAATTCAATGGCATATATTGTAGCAATTTTCAAAAGCCCATTTACAAAAGTAAAGTGCATTTACACATATAAAACCCAGTTTTAAGCATGTACATGCTTTTTAAAATCAGGCACTTAGAGGTCGATTTTAAAAGGAGCGATACAGATCCTGGAGCGCACACATGGACGTGCCAATTTTATAACATGCATGCAGCGACACGCGCATGTTATAAAATACGATATCTGAGTGCACATACGTGGGCGGGTGCCCCATTCGCGCACGCAGGGAGGGTACATATTCAATTACGTGCAGCGACGCAATCAGCCTTTTTTCCCAGTTCCCTAACCCTACCCTTCCTCCCTTTTCCCCTCTCCTCCCCGACCCCTAAACTATCCCTAACTAACCACCCCTTTTTTTTTTCAATACTTACTGCTCCTCCAGAGCAAAAGTATCCAGCGCACACTTCCCCAGGACAGCGTCTAATGGCGCTTTCCTGGCCCGCCCCTTTTACTTGGCCCAGTACTTCTGCGCGTAACGGAGGTTATGAGCATAGCTGAGCCCTTTCCAAAATGTGTGCAATGCATGCAGAGCTCGGCCACGTGCATAACCTCCGTTTTTTAAGCATGCAAGGCTCTTAAAATGTGGGCATTATTGTATAAGGATCTGGCAGCATGCTCATGCATGTGCCCTGACTATCTCAGAGGCCCAACTGCCTTTCTTAATATTACCTTTATATAGACTTGAAATAGGTGAAAGTCGGGGATACAAGCCAAGGAATTAGTGTAGGTGGAGAAAGGAGTGAGGAATAAAAAGAGCAAGCAGCAGGAGGAGAGGGCCACAAAAAAAAAACATATGTAACTAATTCTGTAAGCCCCAGCAGTGTATATGTACAGAAAGTAGCTGCTTGGGGGAAAGGTGCATGCTGGGCTGTGCCAGTGTTGTGCAAGCTATGACCAGTCGTGTCTCGTGTGCACGTGCATAAACTGTGAAACATTTTAATGTATCTATACACCAGAGTAGATGATAGCAGCCCCATGTGGATAATATGCAGCTTGGATGTATAATGTGAACAAATATTTTGAAAATGAAAACGTTGACTAAATCATCAAAACACAAGTACTTGGTCTGACCTCAGGGCTCTAGAACTACTATGACAGCTATCACACTAGCCTTTAGTGACACCTCTGGTTTGAGGTGACTTCTACCAGCTGCTCAATCATCTGTCTCATGGTTTCTAATGTAACCTAAATTCTGCAGTGTCATCACTATTTTTCTGTATTGGATGTTCATTTTTTTTTGTAGTTGATTGGAACTGCAATAGACTCCTTTTTTGTATTCATACCTCTTGAACCATGAAAAAATTAGCATAAATCTGAAATTACATACACTTAGAATGTATAATTAGCATATGTTTGTATTATGTTTTTGAAAAATTGAGAGTTACATTGCAGTCTTAGAACAAACTTGGAGGCAAATTTGTCATTGGCTAATAAATTGTAAGCAGGGAGTCTATAAAACAGTCCTTAACGTGGGTAACAGCAGGCATATTTTCCACATAAAAGCTGCTGCATAATAAAATATTTTGAGACAGGCTGCTGTTCAGCAGATTTTGTTCATATACCCAAATTATGTGTGCAAATAATCAAAATGAATTGAGGTAGAGGAGAAATTGAGATATTTGAAAATCTATATGAAATGTGCTTACAAAAAGAATTGACTGTGTGTTTAGTTATTAGTGTTTAACCGTGGATACTTCAAGTAAGTTTATTTTGTAGCAGACATATTTGTGTATGTTCTTTACCAGGGAGAACTGGTGACTGCATCTAAAGCAATCATTGAGAAGGAATACCAGCCAAGAGTGATCGTGAGCACAGCTGGTCCAAACCCCTTTAATAAACTCACTGATCGAGAACTGGAAGAATATCGCAGAGAAGTAGAACGCAAACAGAAGGATTCTGAAGGTTTGTTACTTTATATGACAGGCATCATTATTTTCACATGTACTGCACCAGACATGGGAGCTCAGATACACTCATGACCATTTCTGCTGACATCAAAAGCTACAACTTCCAGCTAAAAATGGCGTCTCACTGATGTTGGCACCCATCAGCCTGATAGTTCTAGGTGTTTGACATTTTCTGTCGCATGAACTAAAGATAGGTTTCCTAACACTGTACTGTATTTGTACAGCAGTTAAAAAATGTATCAAATTGTCCATCAGCACTGCTGAGACCTGATTTCTGCTTCCAGACTTTGTGCATATTGGAATGGCAGCATTTACAGGCCCTAGGATGCCTACCAGCTAATTTGAGCACAGTAGTTTTGGGAAGATCTGCAGTCCGTCTTTCAGTGAGGCTACTGTCTTTGCAATGGCAGAGCTTGATGGGAAAAAGTAGAGGGATTAAAATAGGGGAAAGATATTTGCTAGCTATGAATGAAGGTTCATGGTGCTGTAGTTGTGATAGATTTAAGTTGGGCTGGAAACCTGAAAAAGCAAAGAGGCTGCTGGGCAAAAAGGAAATATTGTGCAGTTACTTTTTCTGTCAATTTGGATTGCTGTACAAATCAGTAATTGTGCCTAGTTATGTTACTGGTGAATTTGCTTAGCACTAAGTTTGGAAGTTTTTAGTACATTTAGTAAATGAGATGCCAGCTAGCTTGCCCATCAGTTCTGAGACTTCAAACACATCCAGGCTGGTGAAATGTGTGCACAGAGATAAAAGATGATAAAAGAATATATATGATAACCATAGCTTTTCAGGAAAGAGGAATATTTTAATTTGTAGGTTAGCATGGTTTCAAGAACAAGTCATGCCTGAGAGAGTTATTTTATTTGTTTGTTTTTATATGAACGCTCTGAACAGTGCTTCTTGTAGAAATATATTCACAAAGTATTTGGAAAATACAGAGTTACATGGTGGATGGGATACTCAGAGTCCAACAGCAATACCCTATTTAGCCTTAGGAATGGATAAAATATAATACAAAAACCAGAGAATCCAATCTGCAGTATGTTTTACTTTAAATTTTGAAATGAGAACTGTCATACAATGAACTCGAACTCGACAAGTCAGTAAGGGTCATCATTCTTATAATCATGGGCCCATTGTCCATGGTCAAGCTATTTTGTACACGGGCACATATACATGTGTATGTTATAAAATGGCCACGTCCCTGGGGGCGGGCTGACTAATGCATGCACATGTGCGCCCACACACTGGTTTAAAAGTTACTGTCGAAGTATAGTAAAAAAAAAAAAAAAAAAGCTTCAATCCTAAAGGGAAGACATAATGTGCTTAACTGAATCAAAATCCTAACATGACTTCATTTTTCGAGATAACTGCATCGGGGAAGTATTCAGGTCCACATTCTTCCAACCCCACTATGTCTCTCTCTATTTCAAAATTTAAAGTAAAATATATTGTGGATTGGAGATGGGATACTAAGTCAAAATGATTACATAGGATAAAACAAGTGAAATATATTTTAGGTCTAGATCTGAAAGAAAGGTACTAGTCACTTAACTGAGAGATTAGAAGTGAGAGAGCACAAACAAGATGTGCCTTGCTTAGTACAGAGAGTGAAAGGAATAGTATGTGATCAGAAATGGGGAAAAAGAGAGGGACTAGAGGGAGAAGAAGAGAGGAAAGGGAATTGGGAGCAAGGCCATGAATGCACTTAGATATAGATGAACAGTTTAAACATAATTCAGCATTTAATTGGGAGATGGCTTGGGAGTTGATAGAGTAGACAGGTTGCTGAGTTTGGGGGCAGAGATATATCGGGCAAATCAGTCAGAAGGTTGTCCAGACTGGGAAGGTAAAGGCCAGGAGGTGTTGAAGAAACAAGAATTCATTTTATAAATATGAAAAAGATGATAGTGCTGAGAGCAGTACATAGAGATGTATAGGTAGACGGAACAAGACATCAATAGAGAAGCCTCCAGGAAGTAGACAATGAATCTGTCTTGCTGGGGTTTAACATAATGAAGCAGGGGTGCACATAGATTGGAAGGGATAGCAGAAGAGGTGTTAGAGAAGGTTGTTAGTAGTAAAACATTATGAAAATGAGTATTTTTTGATTTTGACAAAGCTTTTGATAAGGTACACATGAGAGCACGAATTTCAAAATAAGGAAAATTAGATTTAGGAATAACTTTTGTGAATGGATATGGAAGTGATTAAAGAAGCATTTCCAGGCAATATAATTAATGGCACAGATTCTGATTTAAATAAAGTAAGAGATGAGGTCCTCTAGGACAGTGCTTCTCAAAACTCTCCTGTTAACTCCAGAATCGGTCAGATATCCACCATGAATATGCATGAGAGAATATGCATAGAATATGTGCAAATTTCTCATGCTTATTGATTGTGGATATCCTGAAAACCTGATTGGCTATGGGATCAGATTTGGAAAGCTGTACTCTAGGGGCCTCTCTATATATACATGAACCATTGGCCATTCATATGTTTCTCAATGAACTGGAAAATGAATAAATAGCAGTAAAATCACTTAAGATATCACCAAACTATTGCACTGTAAATACACTTCAGGAATCGCTAATTTTATAGAATATGGATGTGTCGGGCAAATGGACAAACACGTCTATTTGCATATTTTGGCTATCCTGAAAATCAGACCTGTTTATAGCTCTTGAAGTATAATTTTGCTTATTCCTGGTGTGTGGTAATATTTTTGTTGCACAAAATTTGGCAACCGCAATAATGCTTCCTTAAACTAACCAGAAAAAAGAACTAAATGTATTAGTTGATAAGCTGTGAATGATTGCACACACATACACAAGAGTAGCAGCCACGTTGTCAAAGCAAGGAGCAAAAATGCTATCCTTCAGTCAGAGGTGTCAAACTGCAGTCCTGGAAGGCCACAAACTCAGGTTTTTGGGCTGTTCCTAATGAGTATGCATTAATGTATCTGCATGTACGGTCTCCATTGAATGCAAATATATCTCATGCATATTCATTAGGGGTATCCTAGAAACCAGGCCGATTTGTGAATTTCCAGGATTCCTGAAGTCCTTCAGTCAAATCACATTTGGAATATAGGGTTCAGGTGTACTCTCCTTCAAAAATAATATCTTAGAAAAAAGTATAGATAATGGCCATTAAACTAATAAAGGGGACACAAGGGCTTACGTATATCGAAAGATTGGCTACACTGGACTAGAAAAAGGGCATTTGAGGGGTGATCCAGTTACATTGTATAGATATATACTGGACCCTCAAAAGAGCTTGTAGAGTATCTTTTCACCCCAGGGGTAACTACAAAGCATGGGAATCCCCTCTCTATTTAAGGGGAAATATATTTTACCATCCCAGAGGAAAGACAGTTTTTGCTCTCAGGGAAATTATGGAATTTTTTTGCCACCAGAGGCAGTTATGGATTCAAAATATTAATAATGGGCAGTATTTTTGAGGAAAAATAGAAAGTGTGGTGGTGCAGTTAGAATCTAGGAAAAGTACTCATGCAAGAACTGCAGGTGATCTCCATATTTAGTATTAGTGGGAAGGTTTTTGCTGGAAATCAGTTATTTGTTGGGCAGAAAGAAGGCTGGAGGCGGTGGATCTAGGATTGTGACTCAGTCTACCAAGTAACAGTTGGCCACCCTAAAGGAGAAGGTAAGATAACTTGCCCAAAGGTAGATTTCTCATAGTTTTGCTTTACGCTAGTCAACATAGACATTCTGGTGTCTTCAGTGAGGAAAATGCCAAGGCAAAACTGAAGCAATGTTTGCACAGGAGCACAACTTTGATAAGTCTGCACCAGAGAGTTGAGGTTCAGCAGGATGGAGTTCGCCTCGCCTCGAACCACTGGACTACATCACTTTCTTTAGATAAGATATTTTCCTGTGCTTTATTCATTCTGTATAAACATATGAGTGCTCTTGGAAATGCTGATCTGTTCTAGAAATAGTGGATTTTCTAAATTGCACATTAGGCTTTCTAATAGTCTAAGCCTAAAGCTGCACCGAGCTGGACTGTACTGTTTATACAAAGAAACAGTGTAGCTTTGGTACAGTATAATTGCATGCACTTTTGTTTTTCCTATGACAATGCTACACCTTTCCTAGGCAAGCTACCAAAATGTGGAGAGACAGATTTATTGAGACAGACCCTGGCTGGAGAGACTAACCTTTTAATTAAGGGTCAAAACCTTAACCTGGAATATGCCTCAGATAATGCTGAAAGCAAGCAGGACTTGAAGGCTCAATCAAATACTTTCTCAAGTCAAGGTAAAGAAGCAGGCCTGAAGATTCGGCAGAACCCAGACATGGGATCTAACCCTTTGAAGAACCCAGAGATTGGGACTGGCCTAAAGCCTTGTTCAGCTGTGCAGCAAAATGTTACCTGCACTATTCCAGAACCAACATCCCCCCACAAGGAGTTTCACACTGCTGTCATCCAAGCTCTTAGCTCCAACCCTGATCTGTTTACAGAGACCTCAGGTACTAATGAATGTGCAAATACTGGCTGTCAATCAAGTGATCCTGCTGCTTCCCTCACCTGCACTCCGGAGGCAGCAGGGTCTCAGCCATCCTTGGAAGCTTCTAGATTTGCTTTGGCTTCTCTCTATTGGGGAGGAAGTGCCAGTGATTTTATTCTTTGATTGGGGGAATTCCTCCTGGGATGGTGGGGGGAGACTTAAAATCTACTTGGAATTATTACAAATTCACACTAAGATAACCTCATTTTTATTTCTCTGCTCTGCCCTGAATAATTCAAACAACATTAATAAATTGTAATCAAGATACTGGAAAACAATTCAAAGCAAGTGAACGTTATGTATTCCCTCTCTTTGTTAGAACTCTGATTAAGAGCATGTAGGAATTTCTTTCTAGATAGATTTGCTTTGTGTCCCTGGAACTTGAGTCTCCAAACTGCTGCCTGCAGAAATGAAGTCACCTCTTGCCTTGAGACTCATATTTAAAGTCTCAGTTCAAGCTTGCATGGCAAGCAAGCGAGCTGATACGAATACAGCTGAGCAATGCTATGCTTATTTCCTAAACCACAGAAAAGTTGGACAGCTGAAGGCTGTTTGCAGTTCTCCTGCCTGATATATGGAGCCTGTTGTTTCATGGAACCAGAGGAACAGCTCCATAATCCTGCATTAAAAGCCGTGAGATCTGCCAGTGAGGTGCACATTCTCACAGTTCCTCTTGTTTTGGTTGGAAGGGAAGGAGCGGGAGAAGTATATCAACCAAGAGAACAGCGCTTTGAAGTCTACTGTTTCAGGTCTAAATTGATATTATCTAGCACAGTATATCCTTTCAAGTTGAAAAATGTGAAGAAGGGTTTGAATTTTATTTTTTTTTTTAATCTGCCATCCTGTCCTGCACTCCAAATTGGCCTCGAGCCTTGGAGGGCTTATCGCAAATCACAGGCTCCCTTCCGGGGACTAGAAGAGGGTCACAGAGCTGCTCAGGAAAGGGAGATCATGTTTCTATTTCACACTAATTAAATAAAATTACAGAGTTGCTAAGTTTTTTTTATTTCCTACTTTTAACTATTTTGAAATGTACAGCCATTAGAATATTTAATATGGAATATACTTAAAAAAAAAAATGCATATTGAATAAAAAGTTCGAGAGGAAGGGCATGATGGTCATGGTTGTACCACATGAGAGAGCTTGACTTAGATGATAAGCAGTGCTTAAATGCCAAAGGAGGGGGTAAATCTAGGGCATGCACACACCATTGAGGGAAATGTAAGAAGGCATTTTGGTGCATTTAGTCAAGTGTATCTACAAAAGGCCCCTGCATGGCAACCTGGCCATTGAAATCAGTTCCAGGTCACATCCTAGATACACTTGATTTTTTTTTTTATGACACCTGCAGTATAGTTTCCCTTGCTTTGAATTTGAATAATAGACCCTTTTGCTCAAGAACACAAACCAATGTAGAGCAGTTTGTAAATAATATTCTGTATGGCACAGGAGTCCCCTGAAAACATTCTCTGTTGGCTCTTCTCTTTAATTTTTTATGTACATCTGTAGAACATGCAGAAGAACCTAGAAAAGAGAGAGAAGATAGTCCTGCAGACCACAATTTAACCCGCACGCCACCGAGCACTCCGATTAAACAAGAAGGTATGGTGCGTTACGAAAAAACCAAAATATTAGAGCTGTGCACTGCTCTTGAATCTTGCATAAAGGGCACATGTTGCTTGTAGCTTTTAATAATATATCTAGCAGACTTTTGTTTTTGTTTTGCATTTTTAAAAAGGGAGGGTGGAAAACTTAAAATGCAACAAACTGTTACTGTTTAATGTTAACAATAATAAAGAAGTGTGCATTACCAACAAGACATATATGATCCCACGTGCAAAATTATTCTCCCTAACACCAGCTTAGACTTCCGTGGGCCCTTGGGTAACTGATCATGCTGCTCTTCTAATGCCCGAAGCAGATGCAGTCCAACATTGGCTTGTGCACATTATGGTGAATTTGGAGCTGCACACCATTGCGCACTTCTTAAATATTATTGTTGTTGGATTACACCTTTGGAGATGTTCTCTCCAGTTTTGGAGTTCATATTTTTAACATAGCATAAAGCTCATGATATACTATTACTGTCAATAAAAAAATCACAATGGATGGAGGTCTGTAATTCTGACTTGTAAGGTCACAGTAACATGTCCCCAATATACTGATGCTGTTCTGCTCAGCAGTCTGGTGTGCAGCTGGTGTAATCTAATTTGTTTTGTGTGCTCCTTATCCTGTTTATGGAGAGAAATCACTTGTCTGTTGAGAAGTCTTTCATTCACTTCATCTCATTTCTTCTCTCAAGAATGGTGTCACCCATTCTGTTTGTTTAACATAATGGCTGTGATGAATGCATAGATTTTTCTACTTGTGCTTTTTTCTTCTTGTGGCTGCATTACAAACAGGAGATGGATATGCTAAAGAGTACCTGTTGCCATAGTAAGTATCATCCCATTCTCTGATCTGTTTTCGCTTCTTTTTCAGTATTTTCTGTGTGCTTTGCTTCATTCTCTTGCATCTTTTTGTTTTATTCCCTTTGGTTTTTGTTTTCAAAATAACTGTCTCTATTTTTCAGTTGGTGACAAGACTTGAATTCTCACAGTTGACTTCCTGGAATTGTTCATCAGTTCTGTAACTGATTTTTTGGGGGGAGCACCAAGTAATGTTAGTGCTGGTATTCAGCAGTGGAGATTATGCTTTTTTAGATCATGATTCCCTTTTAGCCCACTGGTTTTAGATGGTCCATATTAAACATGTTGCTGTATCAAAGTTTAGTATAAATTCTGCTTTCCAGTTTTAAGGGTTTTAATATTTATATTTCATTTTAGAATACATATTTCTATTATACCTTGACTCCCAATTTAAACATAAAGCCCATTGAGAATCGTTTTAAATTGAATTTTGTATTGTTTATCTAGTAGAGTTTCCAGTGGTGAGTTTCCATCTTTTTGTAATCTTTGAAGAACTTCCTATGTAGTTGGTCACTTTGCCCTATATGGGTAGTACAGAAGAGAGAAAAAAAAGTAGACCCATCACTCACCACTAGAATATTTATCCAAGCTTAGTTTAAAAAAAATATGTAATGACATCTAACCCTTTACCTTACCCACAGAAGTTAGTAAGTTAAAATTAAGCAATACTTTTATTGTGGATCTTGGTCCTTTAGCTAAGATTGTTCTCCATTGACAAGCAGACATGAAATAGCCATTATATGTGGGTAACATTATCCAGCATGGACCCAGCTCTCATGAGCTCCTCAGTTTCTTTGTGCGAGCTACTTTATGGACATGTCCCAGTCTCAATTTTTTTCAGCTATTGGGGGGGGGGGGCTAGTGCCCCTATATGCCTCCTGCCCCTATATGCCTCATTGCTGTAAATATATTTTCTGCTGTTGCATCAGCAGTCCCTCAAATAGAACAAAAAAAATAGATTGCGAATTTCAGAAATAAGATGTTGAAGAGAATGGAAAAGGCCAAGAAGCCTGCAGTAAATGGCTTTAAGGCTTGCATCTTTGGATGCTGGATGACCATCACAGATATGCATGCCATCTGCTATTGGGCCCACATCACAATTCCTCCATCTGCTACTGCTGTGGTTGGGAGTTCCTTAGGGTCCATTAATACCGTGCCAGGACGATGGTGGCCCTAAGGAAGGTGGGTAAGGTCCCGAAACCTCATTGTGATGCCAAGCAGCAGAGCCCCACCACTCATTGAGGAGTGAGGTATCATTGGGCTCCAGTAAGTAAGTCGAGCTGGGAGCTGCTTCTTCTTGATACCACAAGCATGGGAAGGCTTATCCCCCGCCACATCCCCTTCCCCCCCCCCCCCCCCCCCCCCATGCTTCTGGCCTTTGGAGCTGCCTCAAGTTGGGGGGTTGAATGTGGTGCCAGAAGAGGCACTAAGGCGAGTACCAAAGTGGCATGGGGACCACCTTCAGGGCTGTCCCCTCAGAGCCAAAGACGTTAACAAAGGGGCCTTGCTAAACACCGAGGCAGAACATAGCCTTATTGGAGCAAATTATGTCCTTATTCATGATACAGCAAATCCCCACGCGCCAAGCAGTTTGTTCTTTCCAGACCCATTGTTGATTAGGGCACTGTCTGTGTCCTCTGAAAAAAAAACCACACTTGGAGCAGTAGAATTTGGTGTTGGAATGGAGCAGTTTGGCATGTACACTTATGGGGACTATCATGGTGCAGAAGGAGTTACTGGCACCTTCTATGAAGCAGAGTGTTAATCAACAGTTGTTGATACAACTGACATGGCACATCTCTGAGCCAGCCACCAGTGTGGCTGGGGATGCAGCCATGATGCCGGGCTCCTATTCAGATTTACTGATAACCCTGAGTGAGGATGAGCTTATTTTAAGTTTTTGAAGAGGGTGTATCTGAGGGTTGCTCAACCTGCCGGGGGGGACCCCAGTTATTGGAGCTAGTGAATAATTTCTTTGCCTCCTTAAACCCTGAAGATGGATATTTTCTTACTTAGCTGGACTCCTCCAGTTTCCATGCTAGTTCATACTTCTCTGCTGGAGCTTCCAGTATTGGGAGTTTGTCCTTCTTATGAAGTGAAGGATTTACCTCCAAGGGAGTCCCTTCATGAGTGAGGAGAGAATGTAGGTACATTCCACTGTGAATTCCTTCTGGATGTTTCTTCATCAAATAAGCGGAGGTCTCCATCTAGGTCCACCTTCTGCATTGTCAGGGTCATGGCTTAATGTTCCCTGTAGTCAGGATATGAAGAGGATTCTGTAGTGATTCCATTTGATCCCCTGCTGGACTTACCTCAGCATACTTCCCCCTCCAGAAGATGGCTACGTCAGATTTTCTGTCAAGCTAGTAAAAATACTATCCATCAGAGTTTAAAAAGAAACAAAAAAAAAAAACCACACGAATGGATATATTTGGGCTCCTGCAGTTCCTTCAGTTCTCAGCAGATTCTGAGGCTATCCTAGTTCACAAACTCCTCCTAGACCTACAGATGACAAGAGTGCAGATACCTACTACATGCTTTCCAGTAACCCGGAAATTGCACTTAAAGTCTAAAGTTCAGGCCACTCCTGGGTTTGGGGCGATCCAATTGCCACACCACTCTGTGGCGGTGAAGTCAGTGATGAGACATGTTAAGCATATTCATGATCACTCTAAAATGCCTCCTAGAAAGGACAAGGTGGCTTTGGATGCATTTGAGAAGAAAGTCTTCCAGGATTCTCTGAGGACATGCAAGATGGTAGTCCACATACACATGGGTGACATCATCAGATGGAACCTGGCAAGGAAATTTTGATTTTGTAGTTTCTAGAAACTTTGAACCTGCCCTGCTGGGCATTTGTAGCATGTTATACTAATGCATCCATGCAGAACTCCCTCCAATCTTATCTTTTTCATGGAGCCCACCAGTTACGGATCTTTGTCTCCCCTGCTGTTAGGGAAGAATATGCTTTCTAGAAGTGTAGGAATTGATCTTTGAGGGGTCACAAGATGTCTTTCATTTCCCTTTAGTCATCCTAAGTAGGTTTTTCAGTTATAAGTTTCTTTCAACAGCCATGTGGTTCACCAGCATAAATGCATCGAGTTTGATTTTGCTGCATTAATTTTTCAACTGATTCCCCAAAAGGCTTTGGGATCAGTCTGTGGTTGAATACATTCTCAAGAGGTCTAGAATCCATTCCTCTATGCCCCCAGGGTCCAATTATTGTGCCCAGGGCTGACTTAAGTTTTTTAGAAAGTTATGCCTATGCACACATAGCATCCTATTGGTCATTCATGAGCTAGTATTTGTGAGACATTCTGAAGATCATGATGGGAGTTGGCAGTGCAGCGTCCTCAGAAGCATGTGATGACTTAGTCACTGATGGACAAGGGTATGGAGTGTGCCTAGTCCAATCAACCTTTGTTTTTGAGACTGCATCAAGAGTCTCTGCAAATAGGTATTGTTGCCACAGATTCACTTGGTTGCAGGCCTCCAACCTTCAGACAGAAATCCAGGAAAGACTCTGACATGCTTTGCAATGGGGAGAATCTCTTCAGAAATAAGATCAAGAAAGCATTGGCTCAGATTAAAGACTACTGTGTGATGCTTCAAACCCTCTCCACTGCCACTCCAAATCAACCAGGAGATACCTGAGGCAGCATTTCTATCAGCTGAGAAGTTTCCTCCACCCCCTTGAACCCATCAACAGCATGTCCCCATTTTGCTCACCCTTAGCAGCAGAGGACTCCAAGGCCACAGTCAGCACACCAGCAAAACCTGGGATGGAGTTTTGACTGGATAGGGCATAGCCAAGATCCTAGTATCTGTACCAGAGGACCTTCCTGTTGGAGGTAGGCTAAGTTTTAGATAAACCATTGGTCCAGAATAACTTCAGACATTTGGTTCCTTTCCATAATTTGAAAAGGATATAGATCATGCCTATTGGATATACCTCCAAATTGCCCATCAACATCAGAAACACTCTTCCCTCTTAGACACCAATACAGTTGAGCCTGTTTTACTTTGGGAAGGAAGGCAGGGATTTTACTCCAAGTACTTCCTGATCTGGAAGAAAACAGGAGGACTATATCTCACCACAGACATAAGGGCATTGAACAGGCTCTTGAAGAAAAAATTCAAGATGGTTTCCCTAGGCATGTTGACCCCCCTTTCTAAAAAAAAAAAAAAAAAAAAAAAAAAGGGGGGGGGGGGGGGCTGGCTGTGCTTTCTAAAAAAAAAAAAAAAAAAAAAAAAAGTATAGACAGATTTTCAGGTTGCAGGAAATATCTCAGGTTTAAGGTAGGGAACCACCAACTCCAATAATGCATATTGCCCTTCAGCCTTGCAGTAGTGCCACACGTATTCACAGAATGACTCGCAGTGGTTGCAGCACATCCAAGCAACTTGGGGGTACATGTGTTTCCATCTGGACAATTGGCTGGTCAGGAGCACCACTTAAGCTGGTGCTGCAGAATCAATGAGCAAAACCATCCAGGTGTTGAAGTTACTAGATTTGTCATCAGCTACCCCCAAGCCCCACGAGCCAGTCATCTCAATTGGAATTGATAGGAGCACTACTAAATATGACTCAGGCAAAAGCCTTCTTCCCAAAGCAGAGGATTATCACATTGATAACTGCATTGGAGAGAATAAAAACTAGTCAGCAGGCATCCAAATAAAACATGTGGAAGGTATTAGGTCTCATGGCATCAACAGTCCGTGTTATACCCTTCTTCATATGAAAAAAGATCAATAGGCCCTCAGGTTACAGTGGAAATAGGCCACTCAAGATCTTCGAGACAGCATCCACATCACTCAGCCTCTGAAGGACTCCATGTTCTGGTGGCTGATTCATTGCAACTTGGCCAGGGGTATGTCCTTGCTAATTATCATAACCTCAGATGCATCTAACCTGAGCTGGGGAGCCCATACAGAAGGACTCTGCACCTAGAGCCATTGGTCCGCTCAGGAAAAACTTCATTAGATGAATTTCCTAGAGCTAAGGGTAGCATGGTGTGCTCTGAAAGCTTTCAGAGATCGGTTGGCCAACAGTTATCTAGACAGACAATCAAGTGGCAGTAGTCTATATCAACAGAGAGGAACAAGATTGTATCTCCTGTGTCAGAAGAGTGTCTAGAGGTGGGACTGTCATCTCTCAGGGAATGGTCTGATGGACAAGCTGAGTTAGGTGGTGGAGCCCCCACAAATGGTCCGTGGACAAGAGGTAACAAACCAGATGTTCCATAAGTGGAACACACTCGCACTAGATCTGTTTGCATCTCCTCTGAACAGAAAGATCCCACTCTTCTGCTCCAGAAGGGGGGACTCAAGGCAAGCTAGCCTCAGACGCTTTTGCCCTGAATTGGTCAGGGTCTGCTGTATATGTATCCTCAAATTCCTCTAGTGGCAAAGACCTTGTTGAAACTCAGAAACTGGAGAACTATGATTTTCATAACACTGAGCCAGATTTAGTTACCACTCCTGCAGGAGACTCCATCAGAAATCCACTCAAGATCAAGGGCTGTTGCACCATCGGCACCCTGGCGCTCACAGTCTGGATGTTGAGATGATAGTTTTGTTTTGTAACTCCCGAATCTTCCTGAGATATGTCTCAGATTTTGCTGGCCTGCAGGAAGAATTCCACAAGAAAGCTCTATGGATTGAAGTGGAGATAGTTTGTCTTTTGATATGAGGGAAAGGCTTTAACTCCTTTCTCCTGTTTCACACATTGTTTGATTATCTTCCACATCTTTCAGAGTCAGGTCTTAAAGCAACTCATTTATAGTTCACTTTAGTGTAACTGGTGCTTACCACTAACATGTGGAAGGTAAACCCATCTTTGTGCAGTCTGATTCATTCGGGGCTTCCTTCATATGAAGGCTCTCTGTGTCATGGGACCTTGATGTGGTTTTGACTAGTTGAAGAAAGCTCCCTTTGAGGCTATAGGCTCCTATGAGCTGAAGTATCTAACCTGGTCATATTTTTTGTGGCAGTCACTTCAGTTTGCAGAGTCAGTGAGCCCTAGTGATTTATCCACCTTATACCAAATTTTTTCACAATAGGGTGGTTCTGTGCACTTCCTAAATTCCTGCTTACAGTAATGGTGGGATCCACCTTAACCAATCGGTCATCCTCTCAACCACCTTTCCCAGGCCACATGTCCACAAAGATGACTAATCACCATACAGTTTGGGCTACAAGAGAACCTTGGCCTTCTATCTAGAGTGGATTGAAGTCCTTAGGAAGTCCACCCAGCTTTTTGTTTCATTTAACACAAACAAACTTGGAATTGCCCTTGCCAGGCACACTCTTTCTAATTGGCTGGCAAATTGCATGACCTGTTTTGCCCAGGTGGTCCTGACTTTGGGATATGTCCAGGCTCACAGTGTCAAAACTATAGTGGCAGTGGTAACTCAGCTAAGATCAGCCTCCATGGAGCAATTTTCAAGGCTGCAACGTGGAGTTCTCTATACATTTACATTGCACTATTGCTTGGACTGGGACATAACAGTAGGTTTGGCCAGTGTGTCCTGAGGAATCTCTTTGAGATGTAGAAACAATTTCCATTTCCCCTAGTGTCCATTATTTTGATTCCAGGCTGCCCATATAAAACATAAAATACAAAAATGCCTTATTGATTTTAAATTTATTTATATTCTGCCTTTCAGCCATTGCAAAGCAGATTACATTCAGATACTTTCATTCAAGAAAACTAGATGTTACAATACCAAAAAATTGCTGGATAAGCGCAATCACACCAGTCAAGAAAGATAAATCACCTTGTCACCACCAAAACGTTTCTACACCTTGACACTTTTGAGTTTTCCTTTTCTTTTTCTTTTTTTCAGGACAGCCTGTAGCTAGGAATTCTCCATGTGTGAAAACTGCCGTTCTGCTTGTCTTTGGAGAAAGCAGAGTTGCTTACCTGTAACTTGTTTTGTCTGAGAACAGCAGGATGTGAGTCCTCATGAAACCTGCACACCTCCCCTTGGAGTTGATTTCTCCAAGTCTAAGCTAAATTATAGATTCATGGGGCCCCCAAATGGACACATGGTAATATAGTACGCTAAACATACCCAGTAGGGCATGCTTAGTTTCTAGAGACTCTAAAATCAATTTTCCATGCTGGGGGCCCATCTGATGTCACCCATGTATGAGATCTGACATCTTGCTGTTTTCTGAGAACACCTGTTACAGATAAACAGCTTTGCTTTCCATTCTAAGTGCATGGATTTTAGCTCACCAGCTCTACATGGTGCAGCATGTATACAAATATGTTCAGAATCCAGAAATCTTGACAGAATCATCAGGCC
Source organism: Rhinatrema bivittatum (assembly GCF_901001135.1). Taxonomy (NCBI): domain Eukaryota; kingdom Metazoa; phylum Chordata; class Amphibia; order Gymnophiona; family Rhinatrematidae; genus Rhinatrema; species Rhinatrema bivittatum. Next base: position 223,443,885 of record NC_042615.1, on the reverse strand, counting down.
CACAGCAGGCAGACTTCCATAGAACAGAGGCAGACATGGAGGAATGTGAGAAGCACCTTTTCAGTTTCATATACAAAGCTTTTTATACTGTGACTAGAACGTCAGCTGCTGCTATAGGGGCTCAAATGAAAGGTGTATTTTGTTTCAGATGAAATGGCCTTAATAGAAGGAGAGTGCAGGTTCATCTCACAGATATACCTTGTACAGATAAGTTGTTTGACAAAGTTCAAGAGATGGTGGCTCTGATTAAGGCACATCAATACACACTACAGTCATTATTACCTATGGCTGGGGACAAACTAGCTCCTGCCAGATGCCAGTTTTTCTCATACAAGCAACCATTCTTCCAAAGATGTCCCTTCTGCTCTTTTCAGCATCATTGAGCAACTCCCACTCTTTAGCAGTAACAGTTGCCTGCCCAAGCCTGGCAGAGGAATAGATGTCAGCCCAAGGCTCAGCATTAGACGCAGCCCAACACCAGTTTTTTAATTCCTCTAGACCCATCTCCATCGGTAGGGGTGAGGGGTAAAGTCTGTCCTCCTGGAATGGCTTTGGACTACCAGGGACCAGCAGGTCTTAAAAATTGTGAAGTAGAGCTCCTGCTTGCACATCTCCCACCCTCCTCTGACCCAACAGATGTCAGTTCCAACCCTTCCCAATCTACTCAACTGCATGTGGAGGTGGAGTTGGTGTCAGAAGGTAATTGAGTCTGTCCCTCCTCAAGAGGGTGGCCAGAGATTCTATTCCTGGTATTTCCTAATCCTCCAAGAAGACAAGGGGATTGACGCCTATACTGAACAAGTTGCTGGTTCAGGCAAGATTCAAGATGAACCCCCTCCAGATCATTCTCCCTTTCATTCATCTGAAGGATTGGTTATGAGCCTCTGGATCTGAAAGACACTTATGTACATATTCTATTTTATCCTGCCCATTGAAAATTTCTTAGGTTCCGGATATGCACAGTTCAAGGCGCTCCCTTCTGGCCTTGAGGGTGTTTAATGGAATGTCTTACAGTAATGGCAGCAAAATTTTGTCAGCAAGGAATCTGTGTTCCCATGCCTGGGTGATTGGTTGGTGATGGGTCCATCTCGGTCAGGAGTTCTGGAGTCCCTTGTAAAGTCCATACAGCTTTTCCAGTCCCTGGGCTTTCTGGTCAACTTAGCCAAGTCATACTTGGTTCTGGCTGAAATAATTCAGTTCACTAGAACTTGGTTAGACTCACTGCAGGAAAAAGAATTTCTCTCTATCAAGAGAGCCACAGTGCTCATGGTCCTAGTAAAGGCTTTCCTTCAATAGGAAAGATTATCAGCAAGGTTGATCCTGGTCCTTCTTGGACACATGGCAGCGGCAGTGCATCTGGTTCCTCTGACTCATGTACATATGCAGGTCCTTCCTGCATGAAGTTTCCAAAGCCAGTGGGATCAACTCTTACCAACCTTTATTCTATCAAGTGGGCATGATCCATAGGATGAAATCATCCCTTCAGTGGTGGATTAACCTGGAGGTTCTAAACTGAATTTTTGTGTGTATTATAAAATATAAATATGAGACTGAAGATTATAAAAGATTAATGCTGTAGAACTGTGCTCTTCAATGGGTGTATATATGATGATCTCAGTTTCAACACATAATTATTTACTATAAAGCTTCCTGTATTAGGTGGAGAGGATTTAATGCATCTTAAACAGTTTCTACTGAAGTGTTTTGATTAAGAGCGTGGTATTTAGTTGAATCCATTCATCCTTCCTCCTGCACTGTATTTCCTGTGCCACTGATTGTGACACAATCCCAAAGTATAATAAATCCATCCTTGTGCTTAACAGTTGACAAGGTAGTGTTTTCTTCAAATGTGTCACCATTTTTTCTTCAAATGTATCTTGTGAGGTTGTGGCCAGACAGTTCAGTTTGTTTCATTAGACCAAAGCACTTTGCTCCAAAAAATTCAAGCTTATCAAGATTTTGTTTTATATACTTTATCCAATGACTTTTGTGATGAGATTGTAGAAGAGGTTTCAATCTAACAACTCTCCCATGCAGATGGTTGTTGTGTAAGCAATGCTGCACTGTGGACAACTACTACAGTGGCAGCTACTTTTCAGCAGGTCATTTGCAGCGATTTGTGGATTCTGTTTTGCAGATTTGACCAGTTGTCAGGCAGTTATTTCAGATTTTTCTTGGTCTTCAAGATCTTTCCCTGACTTCAACAGTTCCATGTAGTTTCCATTTCTTAATGTTTCTGACAGTTGAAGTTGTTAGCTGGAAGCATTAGAGAGCTTTTTAAAGTCTTCTCTTGCTCTGCAAGAATGAATAATCTTCACTTTCAAATACTCAAATAGCTGCTTAGCGGAGACCATGTTTGTTGAAAGCAGACAAGAGAGTCAGATTATATTAACAAGTCAATCAGTTTGGGCCTTATTAACAACAGCATTTTAAAAAATGTCGTAAGAAATCAAGTGGAAGGGTTTCCAAACCTTTGCACATGCCATATTCACTGTTTTCTTATTTTTAATCTGTTAAAATCAGCAAGCAAATAGTAATTTTGCATTAGGCATTGTAGAAAGATGTGTTTAATTATGTTTCATGTAATAGTTGTGTCAATTTCTGTTCATGTAGAGATTTATTGAAACATGCAATTTGGTCAGGGGTGCCTAAACCTTTGCACACAACTGAAGAAACCATTCGTTATGTTCGGAGGGCTTTCTCTTGCCGCCTCTTCGGAAAAAGAATCTGACAGTCAACCAGGTGGCCATGTTCTACATAAATAAACAAGGAGGTACAGGATCTTATGTCCACTGTCAAGAGCCTGTCTAAATCTGGTCATGGGCAGGCCATCGCAATGCCATTTCCAGGTGTTCTAACTTCCGGTACATTAAGAATATGCTGGTGGATCACCTTAATCAAATATTATAACTGCATGAATAGTCCTCGGATCAGAATCACAGACAACTTGTTCGGTCATAGAAGAAAGCTGGTGATTGATCTTTTTGCCTCAGAAGTCAACAGGAAAGTCAGAAAGTTCTGCTGTATGCATTTGAGCAGCTACAAATCAGCTCCTGACACTTTTCTGCTAAATTGAAACATCTGTCTACTCTAGGCATACCTACCGATATTTCCTAATCACCAGGACTGTCCAGAAGCTTCTTTGGTACAAGGTGAGAAAAATCCTCATTGCACCAACCTGGTTATGCAAGTATGGTTAGAGAGAACCCTGACTCTCAATACACAGAAAGATGGCAGGCTCTGCCATCCAAACCTGTCATCACTGGTCCTCCCAGTGTAGATAGTGAACTATCAGTGCTTTCCTTCTTGCATGTTCTGAAGGAAGTGGAGGACATGCTGATTTTGGTTAGGAAGCCTTCAACTAGTTTCAACTGGAAGCGGTACTCAGCTTAAAGCAAGACCAGTCATCTAGACCCCTTTTCCTTTGGTTCAAGGGACTTGCTTCAACATCTACTCTTCCTTTTGTCCTCAAGCTTTAGCATCTCTTCAAAGTTTGTCTTAGCACCATTGTGGCATATCATCAAGAGGTGGAATAATCTCCGATCTAACTCTACCCTTTGCTATCCAAGTTCACAAAATGGCTAATTCCAGACCTCCAGTCAGTAAATCTTCAGTACTTTGGGATTTCAATGTTGTCCTAGATCAACTCATGAAACCTTTTGAGTCTTCCAAGTCAGTGGACTTGAAGTTTCTCACCTGGAAAGTGGTTTCTCATAGCCACAGGGAGTAAGTGAGCTACAGGCTCTAGTTTCATATTCACCATACCATCAGATTTTTCATAATATGGTAGTTCTGCAAACTCACCTCAAGTTGCTTCCAAAAGTGGTATCTATGTTCCATGTTAATCAAGCTATTATATTATCTACAGTCTTTTAAGACCACATGTGCACAAGGGAGAACAGGTATATCACTCCTTGGACTGCAAGAAAACTCTTGTGTATTATTCAGAGAGGACTCTTCCTCTCCATCAATCATCTGAACTGTTTGTATCCTTTGATCCCAACAGATTGGGAAGGGCAGTTGCAAAGCAGACTGTATAGCACACCATTATGTGCTGGCTAGCTTATAGATTAATGACTCTGTGAAGGCTCATCAAATGAGAGCCAAGGCAACAAGTGGCTTATCTCAGGGCCACTTCCATTGAAGATATTTGCAACACTACTACTTGGTTGCCTGTGCAAACCTTCATTTCCCACTAATATCTGCACAGCATGTCCAAAGGAGATAGTAACTTTGGGCAAGCAGTTGTGTGCAGCCTGTTCACGCAAAAGTCCACTTTCCACTCGTTGGGACCAAGTGCTTCCACTGTTAAACCTTTAGCCTGGGACTCCCCACATGTAATGGCTAATTCAAGCCTGCATGTTAAAGAAAAGGACAGTTTGTTTTCCTGTAAATAGGGTTCTATGTGGACAGAATGAATTAGCCATTCTTAATACTCACCCGCCTCTGTGAAGAGTAGACTACCTCACTAAAGCTAAAGCTCTAGAAGAGACTGAGGGGCTCACGAGGTAACGTGCATGTGCAGGAACTCCTACACATGCTCAGTATTTACTAAGTTCTGACAGCTGAGTCTGTTGGTACCATCAGATATTACCCACACATAATGGCTAAGGCATCCTGTTGTCTAAGGAGAACCCTGTTTACAGGTAAGCAAACTTGCTGTACTTCATTACAAACCTTCAAGAAGCAAAGTCTCCATAAATTAGAATTAAATAACTGATTATCAGCTGGACCAAATAGTTCTTGTAGATGGATATATATATATATATATATATATATATATATATACTATAGTCATTTGCATCATATCCATCTACAAGAATTATCCATCTACAATAATATGAAAAATCCTTATTCTATTCAGTGTCACAAAGAAGCTTAAACTGTTCTTTATCCCATGAGTAATATTTCAAGAAGTCTGCAATTTATCTAACTAGCTGAAATTCATTCAAGGTACAGTATATGAATGAAGACATTCAAGCATGATTAACCTTGTCAATTTTAGTTTTGAAGAAATAAAAATTTAGAATCTACAGTAATAGTGGAATTTCTCACTCTAAATGGAGTTTCCTTAACATGGATGTGCTAATGGGTTAATCAGACTTGTACTGTACCTCGTAACAAATAACAGCTTTTTTCCTGGCCATGCTTTATGACCTCTCTGCAGCATAACATTTTAAGGCTTTATTCAAGTGCCCAACATCTTAACTATTTTGCAGTTGGAAGGCTTTTGGGTGGTGGTTGGTGAAAATGTGACAGCCGTTTAGAATGTATTGTATTACCATTGGAAAACATTATTAAATATTCTGTGGAACTTATCAGTGTTAAGTTAAAACTTCAAATCAAGATAATTGTGAAACAATTTTGGTAACGTTTATAAAGTTTTTTTTTTGTTTTTTTTGTTTTTGCAGTATCAGTATAAACAAGTTTGTTTCAGAACACCAACTAAGCCATAGTGATTAGAACAAGCTACCAAATGTTATATGCATAGACACAATCAGCAAATTGTGGTTAGAACTGTGTATACTGAATATTTACTGCTCAGCAGCCATTTGCAAAATCTTTTAGATTCCTAGAGTAAGTCAATGGAAAAAGGAACAGTATAAAAATTCAACCATTCCTCTAGTTTTTAGTACAAATTTAAAAGTGAAAGGCCTTAAATATGAAAGCTTCTGTTTCAAAAGGACTTTTCTTGTCCTATGCAATTTAATTTATACATTTACAATATATTCCATATTTGCAATAAAAAGTTAAACCAGGTGAATTACAGCAATCAGAATTAAAAATTGTAACAATCCTAAATCATACAACACAAAAATAAAATCACAAAAACAGTAAGTACTGTGAAACATTTGTTAATAAAGCCTTATGTCATGTATGAAACTTGCTTTTGTAACAATTCTTTAAAAATGCAGAATCTTTAGTGCCTATATGGCAAAAATCTAAAATACGTTTATATTCCTAATACCATCGAATATCAAATTTGGTTTATTTTCCTGCCTTCCTCTGCCTCAAACAGAAGTAGAATAGAAATACTTAAAATAAAACCTATTGAAAAGGCTATTTGAATCAGAAGGCTAGATTTTTTTTTATCTACCACATGATCGTGTAGCAATAGCTAGCTCAAAGTATTTCAGGATGAGCTGAAATCTAACTAACCACCTCCCTGTTGATCCATTCAATAGAATCTCAGCAGGACCAGACTTACAAAGATGACAGTGATGCTGCAACTCTCAAGCAAACCCTCCCAGACCTTACTCCTGACGAGCCGTCAGAAGCACTTGGCTTCCCAGCTTTTGAAAGGGAAGAAGGCAGCGGCGCTGTGTGCAATGACAACCTGCCAAAGAATGAGGTCGAGACCGCTGCCACGGACATTCCAGAGCCCCCATCTCAGCCTGCTGACCAAGCAGCGCCACCAGCAGCTGAGGAGGGGCCAGCGGGAGACCCCGGCAGTGATGAATCTCCCGGAAAGTCGCCCTCCAAAAAGAAAAAGAAGTTTCGCACCCCTTCCTTCCTGAAGAAGAACAAAAAGAAGAGCGACTCCTAAGGGCCAGATGCACTGCAGAAACACTGTCATATTTTTAGATCTAAAATTCATTAACCACTAGAATGTACCAGATTTTATTGAGTGTTTTGTCTTATATGTAAAGGAATGCAAAATAATAATTAAACCTCTAGTTATAGCTTGATTTAAGATTGCAGCAAGACATTAACCTTAAGGTGCTAATCCTTTGAGCTCAGCAGCTATTAACAGATTTGATCTCCAACTTACACATCACTTTACATGTATTCTATATTAAAGATACTGCACAGCCTTTTAAAATTTTAAGGCCCATGCTGCTTTTACTTAATGGACATAAGGAAATTTGTAAACAAGTTAGGCCATGTTTGCAATGCTAAAATAGTTCTGAAACTTGCTGTTTTCTAATGTACCACTCTTCAGTCTAGTATCTCAGTAATTCTGGAGAAAATTTGTTTTTGTAGGTTGTCATCCCTTTTAAAGGACCAACCAATAAAGATAATGTAATTATGAGCTTCCAAAACATCAGTCCCTTGTTCTGATGTCCTTTCAAAGGTATCACTCCTGCTAAGACTTCAGTCACAAGTACATTCTTTCAATATAGTGATCTTTGCATTGCTTGAGGAGACATATCTATCCTTTAAGGAAATTTGCACTTCTACAGTTTCCAGGCAGGTTCACTTGTACCTTTATCCTGCTGTTAAAAATGACTTTCTTGAAAATTAAGGCGCATCTTGTGCTCATGAAGGTTTAAAATTGTGCTACCTAAGACAACTATGCTAAAGTTCTCTTAAATGGCTGCTTACCCGACTCCTCTATACAGTGAATCTGTTATATTTATACTATTGTCCCATATGGTTCACTCTGTGTTATAGAATTGTACTTTACATTGAGTCCAAGCCAAATCCTATACTGTGAACTGAAGGTGAGTGCAACTTTATAAAACCTCTTCATACTTCAAGTACAGTAATTTAAAAAAAAAAGTTAAGACAGTTCATTGTGTGTAGTGGATTAATCCAGTGTTTCCTTATGGGGAGGTATCATTCCTTTACATAAAGGTATCAGAAGATCCCATCTTGCTTTGTTCTCATAAACCGCAGTGGATAGATATTCAATCTGTCACTATCAAGTCTGTATTCTAGCATGTACCACAGAATAGAAAGTTAACCTGTTATTTTAAAAATGAGTAGTTCCATTTCCTTCCAGCTCCCTGCAGATAATTTCTTAGAATTCCTACTTTTCCTAGTCCACAATGTGGAGACCACAAGCAGTAATTCTGTAGGCTGCAATTTCCCCCTCCTGTTGAGATTGCTCGTAGCTCATTCCTAATATTCTGAACTACACCAGATTCCGTAATGGATTTAGAATACCAAACTGGTTACCAGAGTATACTCAAAAGTGGTCTGGGTCAGGGGCTAGGCTCGTTTAAACTGTAGTAGAGTAGTCTTTCCCTCTCTTTTCAATGGCATGAGTTTTATGTTGCCAGCAATATTCTGCCACCAGGTACTTGAAAGGATTCTTTAGTTTTCTGTAAACAGCAACTCTGAATATTTTGCAAAAGGAAAATCAAATTCTTCTTAGAAATTTGCTAGTTGTAAGTTCTCAGTTCATAAAGCATGGTGAAAGAAACCAAATGAAAGCATTTTTGTTTATGCCTTTCACAGTTTTTTTTAAAATGTCATTTCAAGAAAATGACCTTGCCTTAACTAACAGATCATGCACATTTCCAGGGTTACTGCATTATGGAGATTTGTGGTGTTAGCAAAAAGCATTCAAATCTTATCAACATACTTAAAAGAAATATTGGTACACTTGCAAGAGCATAGAACTGGAAATGGGATTCCTGCTGGATATAGCATTTAGCACGAGTTACATATTTTTCATTGAATGCCTTACAGTTTGTGTAGTACAAACATGGACAATGGACTGGTCCAGTGAAGGAATGCAGCAATGCTATAACGTAAAGCCTACATTAGGCCTCCTGATACTCTGGACCAGTAACAAGTGGTAACAGGTTTATAAAAAAAAAAAAAATTTTGAAGATATGACATAACAGGGGTTGGGGACAAAAAGGAGGTGGGAGTAGTAATAGTGTGGTAATTGCGGTAGGGTGAAATTAGAGACAACAGCAAATCTCTGCATAAGAGAGACACCTTTTGAAGGACTGCATGGCACTAATAAGTTTGAATTTGTATCCTAACCTTGTTTGTCCTATGTACACTAGAGAGCATACTTATGTTGTTTTGCTAAGTTGTGTGTTTTGTTGCCAGGGTCATGTCATTCTAGTACTAAACCATTGCTACGTGTTTCAGTTAATGGTAGATTCTTTTCATTTTATATTATCATTCATGCAATGATTTTTTATTTCTAATTTGTAGTTTTCAGAGCTTTGTATTACAATATGAAATACAGTTGTGTATGGTTACACATTTTGGGAAATATCCCTGTTTTTTTTGCTTATTGTAACATTAAAGTTCACTCACAAAATAAAATTCCTCTTTAAACTGTGATTGGTCTATATATGGAAAGCTGTGATGATTGATTAGTTTATATTGAGAGTGAGTACATAATGAATTTCAATTAAATCCATCATGGATTGTGAACAGGAACGGTTTCCATACTTGATGACTGGAAGGACCATGAAGTGGTGATGAAAAGCTCTCCCCCCCCCCCCTCTACTAAGCAGGGGAATAACCTGCCAAGTATTAGGCCATGATGTTTACTGTATTTTTAAACATATGGCCAACGCCTGTCCTCAAGAGCCACAAACAGGCTGGTGTTTTCAGGATATCCACAATGAATATGCATGAGATTTGCATACAGGGGAGGCAAATGTCTGTCTGACTGAATGCTTTTTGTTTTGAAGAGATTTTATGATGAACTAACTGGAAAAGCTGTATTTTACCTGTTGGAGGGTATCCATTTTATGCCTAGTTGCAGTGATCTTATCTTGCATGTACTTTTCATCAGACTAGAAATGATACCATCACAAATTGTTCCAGCTACTGGCCACAAAGCATGATTTTGAATTGGCAGCCCAGCAAAATTAATTTTTTTAAACTAGTGCCTAGACGGACCCTGCATCTTTCTAAGTCGTAGGTCTGCTCTGAAGGAAGCATGAATGTTGTCCCTTAACTCTTGTTGTGACTATTTTGTTTTTAATGCAAGACTAGTTTACTGCACTATTGAAATACAGTAATCCAGACCAAATGTGCTTTTATGATATCAATCACAGTTGAACTTTTTGGAATACCAAGATAAAGTACATTGTCATGATATCAAACAAAATGCTCTCTATATACTGTCAGTATATCAAAAAAGTTTGAGACTATTGAAAACTATCATGACCCCAGCTAAGCCTAAGAGGTGACCTAAATGACATTGCATTTATATATATTAGGCAAGACACTAAAGCAATTTCTTTAAGCCAGTTACTGCACTGACAAAAATGGTGCTCAGATTTTCAGCCATAATGTTTTGTGTGGCTGCATGCTTGTACTGGTTGGTTTGCCATTTTTTTTCCAGAGTTTTCAACATGGCCTTCTTCCGCCCCGAGGCCCATCAATAGTGGGAAGAGATTTAACATGAATTAACATGGTGGATCTTGGCTAGGCTCAGCTCAGATTTCCTCAATTCTTCCATGTTTAAATTGGTGCCCATTGTCCTGCAACCCTTCCAACACAGTGTGCCAGCATCAAATTTTAAGAATTCAGAAAGCGATTTATACAGGTAAAACGTCTGAAAATTGCCCTCCCTTACAGTGAATAAAAGTTTGCAACACATCTACTTTTAACCATATTGAGAGGAGACATTCTTGGGTCTGAATTGTTTGACGAAGGTAAAAAACATGCCAAGATTGTATTGTCAAAGCATTGTGTAAGTTTTTCCAGTACTCGTACTGGCAGAAAATGCAGGTGTAAATGGCCATGCCTACGCTGCTTTGAAACTTGTTACAGATACAACAGTATGCATGTACTTTCCTTTTGAAAATTGGTGCAAAGTCCACCAATAACATGTATATGCCGTTTTTGTCCCAGTGCTTGACAGCTATGAAAATGGGTGAGTAATAAACAGAGAGGAAAGGTAGTTTGCCAGTAGTGTACCACTGGGCATGGGTCCCAATCCGTGTTCCTGTTAACATTTTCATCAGTGATTCTGCAGAACTATCAGGTAAGGTATGATTCTGTAGATACTAAAAGCTACAACAGGGTACACACGTGTGGAAAACATGAGTCAGGATCTAGTGAAGCCTGAGAAAGTTGAATTTGGCAGCTATAAAATGCAGGGCCAAGGAACTGGGTTGCAAAAACAAAAGACAGCAGTACAGCATAGGGAAGCAGCTCCGTGCAGAAAACGAGCAGGTTCTGGGGCTGCCCACTTAATTTATTTATTAAATGTAGACAAGGCTGTACCTCTGTGCACACAACCAGAAGGATGGTTGTGTGCACAGAGGAACAGCCAGCAGGAAAGGAGGTGACGCTGCCTCTGCCTAAGTTTTTGTGACCACAGTTGGAGCCCTGCAATTGTTACTTCAATATTTTTTTTTATATCTGGTGCCACACCTCCTCCCTTTCTTCCTGCTCAGGCCTTCCTGTATAGATTATAGCCTAGTAAAACTATATCCCACTCATGGTTTTTCATGAACCACCTCTCAGAGCCACTAGATCCAAGTCCTCATCTTCTATGTCTGCCTCTAGCTGTAGGACTTTAATGCTCATAATATAGGAAATAGTGTACATAGCTTTCCAGATATTTTACTCTTTTCCCATTTCTACTCAAATATTTAATGTTATAGAGCTTTGTTCACCCATCCCCGATGATCCTAGTTTAAAGCCTTCTCTAACTAGGAGGATGATTGGGACATCTCAATTGCAATGTCTGCTTAGAAACAGGGAAATCTTGGATTCTTTGCAGGGAGAATTTATCTCAGCTGGTAACAGAACTCAGATGGAAGGATCCAATATTGGACCTGGCACTTATGAAATAGGAACAAGCTTTCTACTATTTCAGTTGAGCCTCTGGGCTCCAGTGATCACCAGCTAGTGTGGCTCAATATTAGAACGTAAGAGAGGTGCCTAGAATTCAGGAAATCTAACTTAGGCCTAGGTTCTTCAAAATGCTATAGTGGAAATAGCACCTGTAATAAAATAAAAAATGGGCATGGTTAGGAAAACTATAGAGTTACCTCATCGCATAGATAAATATCAATGCATGGAACATTATTGCATCACACATTATTTGTTTTTAACACATGCACTATATTAGTACAGGTCGTAACACACCCTCAGAGAATGAGAGACTCTATAGAGTCAATGGGACATGCGCTATATATATATATACATATACACACACACCACTGTAAGAGGATACATGTTCAACACAGCAGGTTACAAGGTGCTTTTTACATACACAGAGGAATAACTGCAAATTAGATAGACTGATTAATTACTTCATTAATTCAAATGATAGAAATCAACTCCTCCAACAAGAGGAGTTGATTACTACAAAGCAGTCTACGTCATTGTACAAATCAACTCCTCGTTGGTACCTTTCATTGAGTCAAATGATAGAAATTCAGTAGTCATAGCTAAGTTGCAGTTAATTTCTCTGACTGTGTATGTAAAAGCACCCCTCCTAAACCCAACCCACTGACCCCCCTAAATTAGCCCCAAGTTAAGTGTGTACCCTCTTATGACTCTGCGTAGAGTCGCCCTCTCTGGTGATAAAAACATGTTCCCTCCTAATGCAAGGCCAATGTGGGTATAATGCACAGAAAAAGATGGAGTTATTTCTGACATTAACATCCCATGTTAGTGTGTGTGCTACTCTTATCGCATTCCAAACTACCAGACCCTCATTTCCATTAAGTCCTCCCACTTGCATACTCGATATGCATACACATTTCATGTGCAATAAGATCCTAACATGACTTGAAAAATGGCCTTGTATCTAATTTTGACAAAGTTGTTAGTTAGCTAATTCCTAGTCACAAAAGTGGACGTAAGGAGGTAGGCAGTAAGTCTCATGGTTGGGGTAGTGCATTAATGGAATCACAAAAAAAAAGTGCAATTTCTAGAATCCAATAGATTGCAGGACCTGAGGCAGCATGGTTTTAGCAGAAGCATTTGATCAATTTCTTTAATTGGATGACCAGAGATTTGGATTTGCGCTAAATGTAGTGTACTTGGATTTCAATAAGGCACCCTTGGCATGTGCCCTAAAGTGACTGACTGGGTTAGAAACTGGTTGAATGGGAGGCACCAAAATATTGTAGAAAATAGAGTTCACTGCAAGGAGAGATCTGCTCTTTTCAATATTTTCATGAGTGATGAGCAAGAATTGGGGAAAGATTTGTCTTTTTGCCAATGCTACAAAAATCTGCAGGAAGGTATGGAAATCTGCAGGAAGGTATGGAAAATAGGAGGAGGTTAGTTGATTTATTTGCTATACTCCCTTTCAATATATAATCAAGGCAGCTTATAATAAAAGAAAAAATAGCATAAATATAAAAAAAAACCCACCATAGCTAATACAAGTTTACAGTAAAATAATATACATGATCAAACAAATCCAGCTCAAGGAATGGTCTAGCATCTAAGATTTAATGCTAAAAAAATGGTTATGCCTTTAGATGATAAAAAAAATCCCATGGAACATTCATGCTTAGCATGAAAAATAGGGTGGGAGCTGGGACTAAAGGTATCTGATCTTAAGGTGGCTAAATAGGTAAGATGATAGCAAAAGCCAGAAAAATGCTTAGCTATATAGGGAGAGGAATGATCAACAGAAAAAGGGATATGGTACTGCCATTGGATAGGTTAGACTACATGTGGAGTAGTGTGTACATTAACATAAGATTTGCCATACTGGGTCAGAGGAAAGGTTCATCAAGCCCAATATCCTGTTTCCAACAGTGGCCAATCCAGATCACAAGTACTTATCATGATCCCACGGCTGGTGCCTACACCCTCAAAAGGATGTAAACCAGATGGAGTCTGTCCAGAGGATGGCTACTAAAATGATCAGTGCTCTTTCTTCTAAAGGCTCGAGGGACAGAGATTTAAACACATATACCCAAGAGGGAAGGTGAGATTGGAGTTATTTAAATGTCTATCATATTTCCCCTAGGTTTCCATGCATAGGTGTTCTAGAATCTTTCTGTTAAAAGAACCCAGTGATGGCAAACTCCAGTCTTCAAGTGTCCCAAACAGGCCAAGTTTTCAGGATATCCACAATGAATATGCAAGATTATAGATTTGCATGCAATGGAAGCAGTGCATACAAATCTCTCTCATAGGTACAAAATTAGATACATAGGTACATTCAAGCCTGATTGCAGCTAGAGAGAGAGTGCATCAAACTAGGTAGAGAGTACACTGTACAAATCAACTCTTTGACCTTCCATCACTCCAAATGACAGAAAATCTTTACTGTCAACTTTGCTGTTTGTGCTTTGACTGTATGTAAAAACTGCACCCCCAAAACTCACCCTTAGTTACTAGTGCCCCCTCTTACAGTGGTATAAACAGTAAACTTACATGTTAGGCCTCTACAGAGGTGCATTCTCTCTCCCTCACAGCTCAAACCACACACCTGTGGTGGATTATTCAGAGTGTGATATGAAAAAGAAGTGTGATAAATGTTGTGTGGATTGCAGAAATTACCTTTGTGGGAGTAGGGAAATGAGCCTAAACACACACTCAGGTTTTTTTGTTTTTTTTTCTAAATCCCTGGCACTATTTCTGCTATATTTATAGCATTTTGATGAATCTCAGGCTCAGATAGCCGTATATATTCAATAGTGTGGCTACACTATTGAATATGTCTCCAAAGTTAGACAAGTTTATCCGGCTAACTTTGCTATCTGGATTGTATCTGATTATGGTCATCTAAATAGATCCCATGCTACTAATGCCGGTAATAAGCAGTGGCTATTTCCTAAGTCATCTGACTAATAAAGGTTTATGGACTTTTCCTCCAGGAACTCATTCAAACCTTTTAGAAACCCAGATAAGCTAACTGCCTTAACTATATCCTCTGGCAATGAACTCCAGAGCTTAATTATGTATTGAAGGAAAAAAAAAATTTCCTATCTCAAGGTCATCCTGACTCCTCTAGTTCTGCAGCCTGCACTGCCCCCCCCCCCCCTCCCCACTTGATCCAGACCCCTCACCTAGTCATGTTAGGCCTAATACGTGATTTCTGCAGACTTACACCTCATCCCGAGCAGCAGTAAAACCACGCATTGCGGCCAGATTTAAAAAAACAGATTTATTCATGCAACTGTTGGGCCTACTCTAGAATGGTCCTGACACACCCTAGCTCTCCCCCACCCCCCTTTTTTTTTTTTTTTAACTCACACCCACTTATATGTATGTGTAATTTAAAATTTACTTCTTAAATAGTAGTCTGTAAAATAAAAACTTTCCACAGGACAAAAGGAAAAATCTCTGCACTGAAGGAAAATTTGCTGGAAATTTTCAGTGTCCCTGATTTTCTGCAGAGATTAACAAAACAACAGGAATAAGAATGTCTGCCTTCAATTTTGAGAACAAACTCAGAATTCCTGTTTAAGAATGTTACTCGAATCAAGACCATATATTTTCACAAAAGCATTTTACTGTCTTTGGAGCCATTTTGGGCTGTGTAAGAGCACAGAGGTAAATGTATCATGTATTCTGCCTATACTTCTTGCCCTCCAGCTACCAGTGTTTCCATGAGCCAGTCTAATCGAACCTGAAGTTTAACCCAACAGTATGACAAAACAAAATCAATTTTGACCATTTTATTGCAGGAAAGTTTAAAAATAGTTCTGTCAGCCCATAAGGAAATACAATAACTTACATATCTCAGCCCTCAAAAATACAGACATGATTGAAAAATCTGTAATACAAAACAATACTTAGTAAAATACACAGTCTGTTCTACATCTTCACACTTTAAATATCAAAGAACAGTGTATACAATTCAACAAGATGGCATTTTATTGCTATACTTTTTTTTAAAACAATCATACAATGGGTGTTCATTATTTTCTCATTCACTTGTGGACATAAAAAGGAATCGCTCATAGAGATAAATACAACTGGCGTGCAAGGTAGAGCTTCCACAAGAGGAGCATGTTGTGCACTAAACCAACTGCATGGGAAGCATGATGGCTTTTTTAAACTATAGGTAGTAGTAGCAGCATGATAAAGACATTAGGCATTCTTTGTCCATGTCATGCCATTCCATGCTGAGTCAACAATTAACAAGCGATTGCTTTAAACTATTCATCCCACCATTCCTTCCACCTAGTCAAAGGAAGATTTTAAATCAAGGAGGAAAGATTGGAAAACAGAACACACAAACTACAAAAGAATTGTGGGAGATAAACATTAAAAGGTCCATGTTACAAAAAGGGTTTTTTGCCATAATCCTAGATTACAAAAATATTTGGAATGGGATCCATCCAGAGTTGCACCTGTAACATGTTACCTGTCACACACACACGGATTTCATGACTGTACTCGGTGCTGAACAAACCAGTTCTTCCAGAGCTTTCTGGAAAGGCATAGAAATCTTTCACTTGTCATGCATGCTAGCTCCTAAGTTCCCTATAAAAACGTTTGATAGGAGGGACAAAAACTCTGAAAGGGAGGATTTGGAAGGCTGAACTACTGTCTTCAGAGAACAATTGTTACAGGTAAACAACTTTGCTTTCTCTGAAGGTAAGAAGGTTCTATAACAAGGATTGTCT
Organism: Rhinatrema bivittatum; assembly: GCF_901001135.1. Taxonomy (NCBI): domain Eukaryota; kingdom Metazoa; phylum Chordata; class Amphibia; order Gymnophiona; family Rhinatrematidae; genus Rhinatrema; species Rhinatrema bivittatum. The sequence continues at coordinate 223,427,626 of NC_042615.1, read as the reverse complement.
TCAATGAAAAAGGGAAATAAACACCAATGGGCAGAAATTGCTTTTTTTTGGGGGGGGGGGGGGGGAGATAGTGGAAGGAAAAGGAATCTTCTCTATTTTTTTTTTTAGTAGGGAAGAAAACCTAAAATTTTAAAATGGGGCTGAGGTGGGATGAGTTGGATACTACCAGTTCAGAGGCCAGAGACAAGAAAGTCTAATCTCATTATCCTGGCAAGAGATTGTATCTAAACAGTAATGGGCTGTGAAGGTGTTGACTGAACTCCATGTCACAAACTTGCAAATCTCAGTGGGCAATTCATGGCCCTAACAAACCCGCGGGGACATATCAAAAGGCAGTACAATCAGCTATCCAATTAGAAATGGTGTACTTTGTCACCTCATTCTCAGGTGGATAGGCGAAAAGAAACCAAGTGGCGTGGAATTTCTATAAACTTCAATCCATTCCCGAGTCCACCAGAGGTATGGCAGGATGCACGCAACAAAGCTGTTTCTCTCTCTCTACCCCCTCTCCCCCAAATGAAAGGAGAAAGCACCCACCACTAATCTGCTTTCTGCTCTTCTGAGTGGAAGACTTGTACCTTCCTGTGGCACAACAGGTCCATCTCAAGAATGCCTCATTCTAACAAGATTGTCTTCCACATCCTGATCCAAGGACAAGGCATAGGGGTCCGGGTGGCAACTGAGTTTGTCTAGCTGAATGTTGTCACTTCATGAACAACTTCTGTTGTTCTTAGGGTTATTTATGTTATGGTGTCTAAAAATGCTCAATGAGTTGTCAGCAAACAAAAAACTTAGGTTCATGTCGTGAGACATGGGCCAGTTCCACGCTTAGACTTCATTCTGCTCCATCAGGAAACTGTCAGCTTCTCCCTGCTTCTTCCAGTAGAACGTTACCCTCTGGTTGTCTGGATTAAAACATTTGCTGGTCACCTAATTTCTGAAAGCCTTCAGGGCACCCACAACTGCACATACATCTAAGAAACCAGGGGTCCTGACTGTAAAGCAATTATACGTGAGTTCCCCACCCCAGGTTGAAAGCATGTGTAGTTTTATTTTAAGAGTTTCTAGCCCACCTATTCACGGCTCTAGGCACAGAACACAGCCATATATTTATAACCAAATAAAACAAATCAACCTAAAAATCACATGCACATCTGCATCCTACTCTGTAATGTAGTAAGATATTTAATGGCTTTGCATAAATTAGTTAAAACAATTCAGTTAGTAGGGATCTGGCAAGATAAACCTGACATTAAATTCAGAATATAAGAAGTGCCATGCTGGGTCTGACTAAAGGTCGATAGAATCCAGCATCCTGTCTCTGACAGTGGCCATTCTGGGTCACTTGGAAGTACCCAATAGATCCTAAAAGGAGATCCATATCTTGGGGTTCACTTCCAGAAGAGGTAACAATCCTCCAGGTTTCTCTGGCTAATAATGGTTAATTGATCTGTCCTCCAGCTACTTCTCCAAACCTTTTTTTTTTATATTTAAACATTACAATAAATAAAAATAAAGATCAGAGCAATATAGCATAATCATACAATAAGGAAAATAAGCCAAAAGAAGAAAAAAAAAGTCCAATATCATTACTTTCTTTCAAGTCTACATTATATTGGAGCATAACAAAGAACATTACAATAGGCAAATTGAGAAAGAACAAAGAAAATGAAACTGCCACAACCAAATCAATATACTATTCAAAAATGTATCCCATACTAGGCATCTCCTCCAAATCTTCTTTAAACCCAGCTATAGTATTAGCCTTAACAACATCCTCTGGCAAATAAATTCATCTTAATTGTGGGTTTCTTAAATTTGTTTTATATCTGCTACTAGTTGATTTTAGTGTATACCCCATCTAGAATTATTCAAAGGGTATATAACTGTTACCTATGAACATGTTCTACACCACACATGAATTTATAATTGGAATGAGAGAGCTATCAGCCTCCATTGCTCAGATGCTGTCCTGGAGAGCATCTGAGTGATTAGGTCTACTTGGCTGGTCTCAAATGAGATATGACATAGGAGTGGCTTTTTGGAAGCCATAAAACCCAACATTCTCAATATGGACCAATCAGATATCTGGCAACTTTGAATTACACAACCACTATGTCATTAGGTTTGTTGGTAGAGAAATGAGAAATTGCATGAGTATTAGTAATATAAATTCCAACTGAGGTGCCAAGTTCAAATCAGATTTGGTGTAGTTGATGACAAATCATGTAATCACAGTATAGCGCTAAAGAATGTTAGGATCGTTGAAAAATCAAAGCAAGACAAAGTTCAGTCAGTGAGGACATTGCCAAGCAATTCCATCCTTTTTTTTTTTTGAAAAGTGCAGAAGATTTCGGTCCCCCGACACGGACCATGTTTTGCCACTTCAGCTGCATCAGGAGGGACAGAAGCCCAAAACGAGTTTTGCAGTGCTGCAACAGTATAGCACTATTCAATCACAGCATCTCCAAACACATGCTGGAAGAGTAGCAAGCAGAACACACCAAGAGAGCCCAAAACAGCACTTGCAGTATGCGGCATCTCTGAACATGCAAAATAAGAGAAGCGGGTGTCGGGAAATATTTAAGAATCACTTGTAAAAGGCAGCCCTGCATTCACACGGTTTGGAATTCTTCTGGTGGGCTGTCCTAAACAGAGTTTTTGATGCCATGGGGCTGCCCTCTTTAGCGCTATATTGTGGTTACATGGTTTGCTACCAGTGTGTATACTGCTCGCTCATCTTCTCCACTTCATTATTTGCTGTGTAGTTGATGACAAACCATAAAAAATACAGTATCAAGATGCTGATCTGCAGGAATTCATCTACCCTACCTAAAATATGCTCTTGACCACCCAATCGTCCAAGCAGAGAAACATGAAGGCCCCAACCACAGAAAGCCTGCAGCAACTAAGATATTTTGTAAATACTTGCCATACTGAGGTTAAGCCAAAAGGCCTTATGAAATACTGGAGGTACTGCTTACTTTCTAAAAATCTGGATCTATTTCTATATGATTATAGGCACTTAGAGATTCAGAGAAAAGAGCCAGTCTCCTTTGCTTAGAAGAGGAATTACAAAGGCCAGGACAACAAACTTGAATGTTTCCCTCTTTGGGTTTTTGTTCACGATCCTTAAATCTAGGATGTGCCAGAATCCTCCAATCTTTTGGGGACCTAGACTGGAGTAAAGGCCTCTCTCCTGCAGTGGAACATGTTCAACCTTTATGGCCCGAAAGAGGGAGATTTCCAACCTGAGCAGGTCCTGGTGACCAGGGGGCTTTTGTATTCTTGGGTGAGCAATTTGGAGGGATTCCTAACAGATGTAATCTTGTAGCACCCAACTGTCTGAGGTTATAATGCACCAATTCAACATCCCCACACAAAGAGGCCAAATTTAAAACTGGGAGCCTGGCTATTTTCTCTAGATCTAGTTAAAAACCCAACCCACTAGGAGGCAATATGAGGCTTAGATCTCCCTTGGTCATGATGGTGAGTCTGAAGTCTGTGGCTTGGGAAGTATTTTAATAGGAAAAACTGCTTCCTAAGCAACCCACTGTGAAACCTCAGATGTGGAGGGTGGTTTGGAGGAGACAGTGAATAGGCTCTGAAGTGTAGAATGATAATGCTGTGTGAGTTTCAATGTTTTCCTTTCCTGACAACTTTCTGCAATACAAACATCTCCTTGATAGTTATCATACTGCTATATGCCTCTACTTTTACAGAATCAAGACATCCATTAACAATTCTCGTGAACTGTTTCATGTTATTAAATCTTTGACTCAAACTCCCCCTCCCTCAGCAGATTCCAACCAAACCATTGCTGAAGCTTTTGCCTCCTTTTTCCACAACAAAATAGAAGTTCTTCATTCTTTTTTCTCCAATATCATCCCCCCCCCCCCAATCCATTATCAACTTCCATTACACCTGAACCTTTATACGTAAACTTCACCAAGATTTCTCATTCTGAGATCTCACAATTCAACTGCTCCTTCAACTGTTTTACTTGCCTAATTTGACCCCTGCTATCCCGCCCTCCTGAAACGTTGTCACAACGAGTTTGTAAACCTCATCTTGCCACCATTACAAATCTCTCGCTGACCATTGGTCAATTACCCTCTTCACTCAAGCAGGCTTCCATTAAACCATTCTCAAGAAGCTCTCCTTAGACCAGACAGAATTTTGTAACTGCCATCCTATCTCCTCCCTACTTTCCCTTTCCCAAAGAGTCCTCCATACTATGCCAACTTTCTCTTTTCTTTGACGAGCACTCTACCTTGGATCATCAATTCGGTGTTTGTAGTTTTCACAGTACCGGGTCTTTCCTAGTCTTTTTTTCTAGATACTATTCACTGCAGCTTTGACTCTGGCATCTGTTATTTATGGTTTCTTACAGATATTTCAGCAGCTTTCAACGTGAGATATCACATTCTTGGACCTTTTCAGGGCAGATTCAACCACCACACTCTGATATAGTAAATAGGACTTGTCAAATCCCTGATTGTGATACCTTTTACTAATAAGTACAGAGTTTGGGGTCTTCCAAATCCTCCGCTATACATTCTGGAAGACAGGATGGAGGCGCACCCCTGCCACTACCCCTATAGGGGCATCAAGTATTTGAAGAAAAGGCACCAGAAAACTCACCCTCAAACCACAATTCAGTTTCAAAGTTGTGTGTTGAAGAGCCACATCGATGTGCCATGACCTTAACAAGATGACTGGCACAAATTCTTTTTGACCTCTTGCTCTAGCATGGAGCATGCTGCCCTTGGCTTGAGCAAGGGATGTGAGATTTCTTTTGATTCCTATAAGTATCCTCAGATAGAGGAGCCAAAAAAGGTTAAGCACTGTCAATAGCTGTTTCTTTAGCTCTATGGTCCTTGTGTCAGGCCTTTGGGGCCAGCTTCAAAAACATAGACTTAAGTCTGCTGGCAAGGACCATAAAAGGGACCTTGAGCTGATAGTGTCTGGAGATTTGAAGTTATTAATGCACTGTGACAAGGCCATGGTTAAAGCCAAAAGGGATACTGCGATGCATAGAGGAATAACCAGCAGGAAAGAAAAGAGATGATAATGCCCTTGTACAAGTCTTGGGTGAGGCCTCTCCTGGAGTACTGGAGCTGTATCTCAAAAATGACAGAAAAAGGATGGAGGTGGTCCAGAGAAGGACTGCCACAATGGTTTGGGGGTTTGTATTGGAAGATATATGAGAAGAGGCTGAAGGATCTAAATATGTACACTGGAGAAGAGGAGATGCAGGGGAGATATTTTTATTATTTTTTATTTAGGCGTTTTATATACCGTCGTTCCAAATGAAGATCACAACTGTTTACAATATCACCATTCCTATTCTTGATCTACAATCACATATTGTGTGTTCATATTCACATTCTATTCTAAAATCACAATTTTTTTTGTTTCGGTTCATATTCATAAAAATACTAGGTCATAATAGTGAGGATATAATCTAGTTCATATATGATAAAGACCTTCAGATACCTGAAAGGCTTTGATGATGCAGAGACATTTATTATCTTTTCCACTGGAAAGAAAACTGTAGAACTAGGGGTCACAATATGAAACGCCAAGGGAGACAACTGAGAATCAATATCAGAGTGGGTGGTGGATGCCTGGAATGCCCTCCTGGAAAAGTTGGTGAAGACAAGAATGATAATGGAAATCAAAAGGGCATGGAATAAGCACTACAGATCCCTAGTGGATGGAAATGAAGAAAGAGTAACCTATATTAACCTAGAGGTGTAAAATTTCAGATTGGGGTAAGCTGCACAGAGCAGCAGGTACTATATAGGCTATGGGGTGACTAGCACAGAAGTGTGGGGTAACCAGCTCACAAATTCATGAGGACGTAATGGCATACAGCAATTATCTACGAGACACTCGCATATTTGCAGAGCAACCAACCTTGATGCTTTTGACGTAACTCCGACATAGCTCTCTGCTTTGATGGCGGTGGCAAAAAAAGGGGAATTGGATTCAGAAATGGCCAACACTGGGCCCTGACTTTTACAATCTGGGTTACTGCTATGCAGATATTACTGAAAAAGCACAGGACTTCTTCTATGGCCAAGTCCAAAAGCAAAGCATGTTCAAGCAGCAATTGTCTGAATTATCAAGAAGGCTGCACCCACTGTAATTTTGTTATGGGTTTGACAGATGCTTGGTTTTGATTGTAAATATTACTGCCCTTAACAGAAGGCATGGGGTAACCTGCACTGAGTGGCAGTTACTACCATTAAAAAACCTGGATGCACCCTTTTGTCTTTTTCTGTCATGATTACTATGTCACTATGGTAAGGTTCAGAGCCTATCCTCCTAGGCTTAAACAACACTGGGCAATATATTTGCACAGATATCACAAGTGGAATCAGCATAGCTTTGCAACAAACTTTGTGAGGGTGGTTCTGAATATCTTTTATTTGCATTTAGAAAAGAACTTGAATCTACAGGGCTTTTTTTCTGGACAATGCGAGATAAATCAGCATTGAATCAACTGCTGAAAAACTTTCCTCTTGCTAGGAAAATAATTTTACTGGTAGCATGTTGAAGCAGCGAAATGAGGGGGGGGGAATACCCCATCAACTAACAACACCCTAGGCCAGCTCAGCAGAACCAACATAAAAGGAATTAAACTTATATAAGAAGATGAGATTTGCCATACTGGATCAAACCAAAGGTCCATCAAACCCAGAATCCTGTTTCCAACAGTGCCAATCCAGGTCACAAATCCATAACAGGATCCCAAAGGATTGATAGATTTCATGCTGCTTATCCCAGGAATAAGCACTGGATTCCCCACATTTACCTTAATAATAGTTTATGGACTTTTCTTCCAGGAGAACTTCTCTAAACCATTTTTAAACCCAGCTACACTAACAGCCTTTACCCACATCCTCCAGCAACAAATTCCAGAGTTTAATTACACATTGAATAAAAAAAATATTTTCTCCTATTTGCCTTAAATGTATCACCTAGTAACTTTATTGAATGGTCCCTAGTCTTTGTACATTTTGAAAAAGTAAACAATCTATTCATTTACCCATTCCACTCCACTCATTTTATAGACCTCTAACATATCTCCCCTCAGCTGCCTCTTTTCCAAACTGAAAAGCCCTACCTTCTTTGCCTTTTCTCATAGGGGAATTGTTCTATGCCCTTTATCATTTTGATTGCCCTGCTCTGAACCTTTTCTAATTCTATTTTTTTTTTTGAGATGCAGTGCACACAATATTCAAGGTGTGGTCACATCATGGAACAATACAGAGACATTATGATATTCTGTTTAATTCTCCATTCCTTTCCTAATAATGCCTAGCATTCTATTTGCTTTCTTGGCTGCTGCTGCACACCGAACAGAGGATTTCAACATATTATCAATGATGATGGGTGGTGACTCCCACAATGGAATCTTGCACCACGTAGCTATAATTTGGGTTGTTCCCCACTATGTGCATCACTTTACACTTGTCCACATTAAATGTCATCTGCCATTTGGATGCACAGGCTCCCAAGTCTTGCAAGGTCCTCCTGTAATGTATCACAATCCTCTTGTGATTTAACAAGTTTTAGTAATTACATAGCAGCAGCAAATCTGAACACCTCATTCACTATTCTCATATCTAGGTCCTTTATGAATGTTAAAAAGCAGCAGTTCTAGTACAGATCCCTGGGGCACTCCCACTATTTACCTTCCTCCACTGAGAAAACTGACGAGTTAGCCCTGCTCTGCTTTCCTTTTAACCAATATTCTTCCACAAAAGATCACCTCCTCCTATCCCCTGACTTTTTAATTTCCTCAGGAGTCTCTCATCAAGTACTTTGTTTTTTCAGAAAGCATTTGACAAACAATTACACTATCAACTAGCTCATCTTTATGTAAGTGTTTATTCATGCCTGTGGAAAAAAAAAAGTTGCAAATTGGTAAGGCAAGACTTCCCTTGGCTAAATCCATGTTGACATTGTCCCATTAACCTACAGTGCAAATGTCTCCTCCCCCCCCTCCCCCGAAAAAGTCAGATGTGTGGATTGCAAATGACACTCAGATTGTTCCAGACAGTATGTTTATTGCAAACCAGTATACTCAAAGTAAGTTTTCAAAGTTACAATTCATTATTTCTCTATTATTTGTAAAATAAAATTAAAAACTGAAAAATGCTGCTTCCGTAAGTATTCAACCCCTATGCTGAGGAAACGCCAAGTTTACACAGATGAAAGATATTGCCCTAACAACTGGCTTACAATTGGCCTTTACTTGTGAATCATTAAAAGGCCAGCTTTTCTGGATAAGAGACCCCTTAATTCCAGTACCATTTGTCAATCAGTGAATCTGAAGGAAAGCTATGAAAATGAAGACTAAAGAGCATTTTAAGGAAATTAAAAATAAAGTTATAGACATGTACAAGATAGGAAAAGGCTACAAACTAATATCCAAGAGCTTCCCAGTGAACACTGTTGGATCAATTGTGAGGAAATGGAAGCCGCATTATACCACCCAGACACTGCCTAGACAAGGTCGTCTCTCAAAACTCAGCGTCAGAGCAAAGAGGAGACTTTTGAGGGAAGCCACAGAAAAACCAAAAATCACCTTATTTATTTATTTAACATTTTTATATACCGAAATTCATGTAGCAAATGTTACATATCAATTCGGTTTACATTGTAACAATTAAACATGCACGACAGAGTGCAATTACATCGAACAGGAGGATAAACTTGGATTAAGTAACTGGGGGGTTAACTAACAAGAAGTTATAATAAATAATGTAGGACCTACAGCGTTCAGTGGCTGAGACTGGAGTAGATGTGCACCAGTCAAGCACTTCAAGAGCTCTGCATACAACTGGCCTGCATGGGAGAGTGAGTAGAAAGAAGCCATTACTAAAACACAAACCACATCTGGAGTTTGCCAGAAAGCATCAGAGTAACCCAGCTAAAATGTGGGATAAGGTTTTGTGGACAGATGAGACAAAAATGGAACTTTTTGGTCAAAATTCAAAATGTGTGTGGCACAAATCTAGCACCGCCCATTCCTCAGCAAACACCATTCCAACAGTAAAGCATGGGGGTGGCAGCATCATGTTGTAGGAATGCTTTTCCTCAGCGGGGACTGGGCATCTTGTTAAAATTGAAGGATGGATGGGGCAACACATAGGGAGATACTGCAAGATAACCTGCTTCAGACTGCTAAAAAATTAAAACCTGGGAGAAAGTTCATCTTTCAGCAGTAGAATGATCCCAAGAACAAGGCCAAAGCAACACAGGAGTGGTTGAACAAAAAAGGTGAATGTTCTACAATGGCCAAAAGTCAAAAGCCAGATCTCAATCCAATCAAGAATCTGCAACACTATTTGAAAATTGCAGTCCATAAGCATCATCCAACAAACCTGAACAAGCTGGAGCAAATCTGCAGCAGTCAGGGAAGCAGACAGAATGTTAGGAATTATTAGGAAGGGAATGGTTATAATAAAATGGAAAATGTCATAATGCCTCTATATCGTTCCATGGTGAGACTGCACCTGGAATACTGTGTGCAATTCTGGTCGTCACATCTCAAAAAGGATATAGTTGCAATGGAGAAGGTGCAGAGAAGGGCAACCAAAGTGATCAAGAGGATAGAACAGCTCCCCTATGAGGAAAGGCTGAAGAGGTTAGGGCTGTTCAGCTTGGAGAAGAGACGGCTGAGTGGGGATATTATAGAGGTCTTTAAGATCATGATCAGTCTTGAACAAGTAGCTGTGAATCGGTTATTTACACTTTCAAATAATAGAAGGACTAGGGGGCATTCCATGAAGTTAGCAAGTAGCACATTTAAGACTAATCGGAGAAAATTCTTTTTCACTCAACGCACAATAAAGCTCTGGAATTTGTTGCCAGAGGATGTGGTTGGTGCAGTTAGTGTAGCTGGGTTCAAAAAAGGTTTGGATAAGTTCTTGGAGGAGAAGTCCATTAACGGCTTTTAATGAAGTTTACTTAGGAAATAGCCACTGCTATTAATTGCATCAGTGGCATGGCATCTTCTTAGTGTTTGGGTAGTTGCCAGGTTCTTGGAAACAGGATGCTGGGCTTGATGGACCCTTGGTCTGACCCAGCATGGCAATTTCTTATGTTCTTGAGAATGGGCAAGATTCACTCCCAAACAGTGTGCAAAGCTGGTAGAAACTTTCTCCAATAGACAAAACTTATTGCAGTAAAAAGTGGTTGTACCAAGTACTAGTCTGAAAGGGTTGCATACTTAAGCAAGCAGCATTTTTCAGTTTTTAATTTTATTTTACAAAAAATGCAAAGAAATAGTGAATTGCAACTTTGAAAATTTAAGAGCATACTGGTTTGCAATAAATATACTGTCTGGAACAATCTGTGTTAACTGAAATTTGTAATCCAACAAATATGCTGATTTTGAAAGGGGTCAAATACTTTATGCCTAACTATATATTCAGTAATTTTGTTCTTTGGAATACTGTCAACCCATTTTACCCAGCACCGATGTCAGGCTCACTGGTCTGTGGTTTCTCAGCACATGCCTGGAACCCTTTTTAAAAGCCAGCATTACATTGTCCACCCTTCAATCTTCAGGTACTGTAGCTGATTTTAATGATAATTTACAAATTACCAACGGTAAGTATGCAATTTAATTTCTCAGTTCTTTCAGCATGTTAGGATGTATATCATCTGGTCCAAGCGATTTGCTACTCTTTAGTTTGTCAATTTGTACTAGTACATCTTCCAGGCTCACAGATTTGTTTCATGTCCTCTGAATTATCACCTTTGAATATAATTTCTAGCATAGGTATCTCTTTCCAAAAAAGAGCAAAGAACCTCAAACAGTAATGTATCAAATAGATAGATCAAGGATTACCTACTATCTTATGGGAAGTAGTATCAGATTAAAACAAGCTCTTGCCCGTAATAGACTTCAACCAGTAAGAGGCAAAAATATCACTTACAACATGCATACTATATTTATAAAGCACTCCTGTAGTGCCAACCAGAAAACTCTGCAAAGGAAGATACTTTGAGTTCCTATGGAATTAGACCTTTTGTAATGCGTGCTGGATGTAGGCTTGGCCCTCAGAAAGCCACAAATAAACAGAATTACCATTACAATATAGTAAACAAATCATTTCAAAGCAACCCTAACAACCTTATCTATGAAAAGGCAACACTGCACATATTGCAGGCCCTAGAACACCAATAAAACTCTTATTAGAAAGCCAGGCTATATAGATCCCTACACAGAAATTAAATGCTAGGAAAATACCTCACCTTGTTCATATATGCAGAACACAGAGAGACCCTCAACAAATACAGAATAAAGAGATCAGAAAGTATAAACATAGATGTGCTGAGAAGAAATGAACTGGAGCCCACAACAAGCCAGCTTCTATATATAGAGTAACAATGGAAAAATAGAAACATAACCATTCTTCATAAAACATTAAATAAAGTCAAGAAATATAAAACAATCATAATAGTAAAGTTATATTCATAAAAATATTTCAAATCAGTTAATGAACAGAATATTGTGATCACTATTTCCACATGGCCTTAAAACCAGTACTTCTTGCAACAAATCATGTGTTCCACTAATGATTAGGTTTAAAATAGCTCCATCCCCCCACTTGTCGGTTCTTGAACGAGCTGCTCCATGAAGCAGTCATTTATTCCATCTAGAAACTTTACCTCCTTAGCATGTCTGATGTGACAGTCATTACCCAGTCAATTATGGGGTAATTGAAGTCATCTATTACTACTATATTGCTATTTTTTTTTTAATACTTTCTATTTAATAGAAGGAGAACATGAATATAGTATACTCAGATTTACAAAACACAAGGATAGGCTTTTAACAATCTCCTGCCATCCCACAAGAGTGACATGTAGATGTTTGGGTTACCCACCCTACCCCAACCTCCGGTATCCACAGTGATCCTTTGGTTTATGTAAATAGTCCCAAATTTCCCCCAGATTGAATCATATTTAGTTTTTCACGCAGTAAGTAATTTTCCCAAACACAATGTCAGTCATTTATGAATGCTAATGTGATATGGTAGGAGCACTCTTCCATAACAGCGCTATCGTATGCTTAGCTTCCCTAATTTCTGTTAGCATTTCTACATCTGCCTGTTCATTCTGGCCAGCTGGATGGTAGTACACCCCCACTGTTATTCTATTCCCCTTCTCACGTCATTTCTATCCATAAAGATTCTACAGTGTATTTTGTTTCCTGTAGAACTTGACTCAATGCCCTCTAACATATAGTGCCACCCCTCCACCAATTTGATCCATCCTATCATTGCGATATAATTTGTATCCTGGTATTAGTGTCCCATTGGTTAACCTCTTTCCATCAGGTCTCTGACATGCCAATTATGTTTACCTCTTTATTCATTACTATGTATTCTAACTCTCCCATATTTTTTTTTAGACCTCTAGCATTTGTATACACACATTTCAAAGTATGTATTTTGTTTGAATTAACCTGCTTATCAGCTGACAGAGATCATTTGGAATCTTTCTGCTAAGTTTGCTCTTTATTTCAATGCAGATGGGCTATTTTAGCATTCAATGCAACATCTCTATCTGGATGCTCTAACATTCCAGTTTTGTTAGTATCCTTCAAAGATACATCAGCTTTTCCCCCATCATCTAGTTTAAAAGCTGCTCTATCTCCTTTTTAAAAGTGAATGCCAGCAGCTTGGTTCCACTCTAGTTAAGGTGAAGCTGATCCCACTGGAATAGGTTTCCCCCTTCCCCAGAATGTTCCCCAGTTCCTGATAAATCTAAAACCCTCTTCCCTGCATCACTCTCTCATCCACGCATGGAGACTCTGAAGCTCAGCCTGCCTCTGGGGTCTTGTGCATGGAATGGGAAGCATTTGAGAATTGAACCCTGGAGGTTCTGGATTTCAGATTCCTACCTAAGAGCCTAAATTTAGCCTCCAGAACCTCCCTCCTGCAATTTCATATGTCATTGGTATCCACATGAACCACAACAGTGGACTACTCCCCACTACTCTCTAAAATCTTATCTAGGGGGCACATGAGGTCTGTTCCTCTACCCCAGGGCAGGCAAGTTACCAAGCAATCCTCAAATCCAGCAGAAATCCAGCTACCTACATTTCTAATGATCGAATCACCCACTATAACAGCTGGGCTAACCCTTTCCTCCTGGGCACAAGGCCCTGAGACACATCCTCAATTCAAGAGGATAAGGCATCACCTGAAGGGCAAGTCCTAGCTACAGGATTATTTGCTGACAGACTAAGTTGATGGTCTTCTGTCAGGTGACCTTGCTTCTCCAAAGCAGCACAAGGGCTGCTTGACTGGAGTTGGGACTGCTCTGCTCTGTCCCTGAAGGTCTTCTCTATATACCTCTCTGTCTGCCTCACCTCCTCCAGGTCTGCCACTCTGGCCTCCAGAGATCAGACTCGTTCTCAGAGCCAGGAGCTCTTTGCACTGGGTGCACACACACAACATATCACCAACAGGCAGATAATTGTACACGTAGCATTTGATGGAAGAGACTGGACAGCCCCCTCAACGTGCTGCTGGATTACTATCTGCATCCTCGTTTTATTAAGTTGCTAAAGTTTTAAAGCTGATTAAGGAGTAGTTATGTCTCTCAATTGAAGGGGTTTTAAATTATTTGATGTCTTTTAAAATCTAAGGTTTTTAAATTGATAACTAGGTGACTTGTTAATATGTGAATAAATAGCAACAAAACTAAAATTAATCAATCACTAAAATTGGGGTTAATTGTATGTTTTGCAAACTTGCTGACATTTTTTAAGATTTTCCTCCTAATTGGACTGGAGAGGATATATTTAACAGAAAAAGAGCATGGTGCTAATGGGAGATGGGGAGGAGGGCGTGAATGAGAATCAAATTAATGACTAGTTGCCCAGGAACAAGTACGCTCAACCTTTTCAGATCAAGTCACTCACCTCTGCAAACTCACAATTTTAATACTTACAAGCAAATACAGTACTAACATCTACAATCTCAAAAAACAACCCAAAGTCCTATTTCTAAACACACACAATTCCTAACAGTAGCGAACTACTAGCCTTAAAAACTAACACAATGAAGACAGCCAGTAATAGTTTAACCCTTTAAGATTTTTTTCTTTTTTTGTTAGGGGGGGGGGAAGGATTCGATTTTAGAAGATCTTTCCCAGCAAGTCCAACTTACCACCAGTAGATAAAGGTTCTGCAGTCAGCAATCCATCTGGATTGACTTTAAAAAAATGTTTAAAGAACAAAGCAAAATAGAGGGTTTGAGGAAAAGAAAAAACACAAAACTTTTCTTTAGGTTACCAGTTTCCTTCTGCTCCTTTGGTGCTCCAAGGTCCTATCAAAGCCATCCTCTATTGGAATATGGCTCCATGAGCCTTCATTCACCATTACCCAAGAGTTTTCCCCTATTTTATACTCTCCTCCCACCTCAGTCCAGCCACAGCAGCAATCGTTCTTCACCCGGGGGCCACAAACCGTGGCTCCATCTGGAGCCTGGTGAATACAGACCCTGTGGCTGAGCACTAGATGTCACCACTGAGCCATGCCCGAGACTCCTTCCTCTCTGCAGCATCCCAGCCAGGATAGGAAGCAGGAGCTGCCCCTGTTCCCTCCATATTGCAGGGCATAACATTTGCTATCGAGTCACCAGGCCATCATGGCAAAGAAGAATTTGTGAAGAGATCTATACAGTCAGAACGAAAATAACTTGTTTGACAGTTTCAGCAGAGAAATACAAAATGAAGGGAGCTCTGGAGCTGGTGCAACAGGGAACTACTGCGCAAGGCACTTGAAAATGGTTTTTGCCTTTTCCAGAAAGTTCTAGAATATTCTGTTCAGTACCGAGCACAGTGACACAAGCCTCAAACTGCATGTCTTTAGAGAGATGGGTATTCTTTAACAGAAAGTAATTCTAAATATCATAATTTTACCTTCTCATGTAAAAACGGACATCTAGCGAATTAAAAGCAGCTCTTTGTTAGTTTTATTTTTTCAAGAAATATTTAAATTGCAATAGATTAAAACAGATGTCCTGCTCAGAAAATTGAAGGCTACTTAAAATATATATCTGAACCTTGTTAGTCAGTTTGATATCATAAGTTATGTCTAAAGTTCAAGAGCTACACAGTCAGCAATCTGGTTGGATGGCATAAAATACTTTTAAATCCTAGTTTTATCCCTTGAATACTCTACAGAAGCACAATCATTACAAAAAAACAGATTTAAAACTCTGCTTGCTACTTGAGGTCACAGCAGCTCATGTTTGCACTCCCAGCATGCCCTGGTAGAAAGAGATACAAGGATTATCCACTCCGCTCACATAGGAACACACATTTATTTTTTTTATTTTTAATAAAAAGAATGTACAAAAACTAAGTATAGTTTCCAAGTGCCTCAGGGTTTATATGGTGCAGAAGCCATTCTTCTGTGACCTTACAGCAAACCCAAGGAAAGTATTCTACCCGTTTATCAACTTTTTAGAAAAAAAAACAAAACAGAATATGGGGAGGAGGAGGGAAGAGAAGGACCGTAAGGCTCCATCTACTCCATCATCTTTTAACAGAACCACCACCTACCCTACCAAAAAAAGAAAACCTGACATTTTCATGTACGATCCAAGTTTTACAACTGGCTCTGCCCCTACAACAGCACATGGATCTCCAGAGCACTAATGTTTCAGCACCTCCTTCCACGCGCCATGGAACACCTTTTTCCGAGAGCCTGTATGCAGGTCCAACAAATGAGAATGAGCACAGTGAAGAGGCCCAAGGACCAGCATTCTAATTACAATTTTTCTGTCTGCGCCCCAATTAATTTAACATTCAGGTTGGCAGGGGTGCAGCGTGTGTGGGGCTGAATTGATCTCTGTGTGTTACAAGAAGATAAGCAATGAAAAAACAGAACAAGGAGGGGTTCAGTTGGCGAGAAGTGCGTGAACATAAATCATACAGATGAAGCCCATCTTAGCAACACATTGAAACTTGGAAGAGAAAACCTGACTATCTTCCAGCTGCTCTGCTGTTATGACAAAGAAAACAAAGATTAAGGCAGAAAGACATGACCTTTCATTTGCGGAATGTGAAATACAGAACATCCAAGTCGTTTTATAGTTTGCTGCCAAATAGGATAACCTTATCCCAGCCCAGCACACTACAGTGCAGCCTTCCATCAGCTCGGCACTTTGTTGAGGATAAAATGGTCAGCGCTGGAATGCCTGCCATGGCATGGGAGTGTACGTTACTTTGCAGGGCTGCTCAGTAAAAGATGCCCTTCCAATTCCTCGTCACTCCTCCTTGGCCTGCGATGTCATGCTGCTGAGCAACAGCAACGGGAGCAGCAAGCAGGCTGCACAGGTACTGAAACACACCTCTGCTCCCGCCAGCCAGTACACTGCAAGGGAGAGGTCGAAAAGAACGTTATTACATCAACAGGTGACAGCATGACTGGTCTACAATTACTTTGAAGGCACTTAGGTTTACGGTATTTGTTTTTTGGGTTTTGGGGGGGTTTTTTAGGGGAGAGATTACTACCTGATAATTTCCTTTTCCTTAGTACACACAGGTGAATCCAAAACCAGTGGGTTATGCATCTCTACCAGCAGATGGACACGGAGCAAAGCTGACATCACAGGATATATACCCCTGCAGTGGCATCAGCCTGCCAGTATTCTCTGAAAAAGCCAACTGTGGACAAACTAGCAAACTTTGATTAACACATAACCATTCCAGCACTCAGCAAACAAGAAAACATTGAGCTCAGACAAAGAGTGTAAGAACACTAATCTAGGGACTGAGCTGACACTTACCAATACTCCCTGCAACACACAGCCACGCAGGACATAGGAACATAAGAAATTGCCATGCTGGGTCAGACCAAGGGTCCATCAAGCCCAGCATCCTGTTTCCAACAGAGGCCAAACCAGGCCACAAGAACCTGGCAAGTACCCAAACACCATAGCACAACCCTTCGGCAGCCAAGGGTGGGAAGTTGGATTCACCTGTCTGTACCAAGAAAAAGGAAATTATCAGGTAAGCATTAATTTCTCCTTTCTTAGCATACAGACAGGTGAATCCAAAACCAGTGGAATGTACCAAAGCTACTCCCGAACAGGGCGGGAGGCTGCCCTCGGTCCAGTCAAAACTGCACGTGCAAAGGCTGCATCCTCTCAGGCCTGCACAGCCAGGCGATAATGCCTGGAAAAGGTATATAAGGAGGACCATGTCGCAGCTCAGTAAATGTCGATGGGAGACAACAATCTAACTTATGCACATGACACTGCCTGAGCCCTAGCAGAATGAGCCCTAACCTGACTAGGCAACAGCTGCTCAGCATACGCAGCCGTGACTACTTCCTTAATCCAGTGGGCTATTGTAGCCCGCAATGCCGATTCACCCTGTTTACTCCCACCATGGAGAATAAACAACCAGTCCGCCTTTCTGAGAGGTTCAGAAATCTCCAAATAACTCAAGATATGTCTTTTGACATCCAAGGGCCAAAACAGACAATATTCCTCTGCATTTCTTGACCAGACTCGGCAGAGAAAGTACGATTCAAGTGAAAACCTGAGACTACTTCTGGCAAAAAAGGAAGGAAATGTATGGAGCTATATCGCCCTCGGAGTCACTAGTAGACAAGGCCTGTAGTTCATATACTCAACACACAGAATAAATTGCCACAAGAAACACTGTTTAAGATCAGTTGAAAGATAGGGTCCACTAAAAAAATCCAAAACTAGGTTAAGACTCCGCAAGGAAGGACTCAGCCTGCACCCCTTCTGGGCTGCCTGGGATGAAAAGACTGAGACCTACTCAAAGGTCAAGTCCTCTGAAAAGCCACTGTTCTGTACGGTCAAAAATATCTGAACCCCCTAGTACGACCTTTCATGCTGAAGGATCGCAGAGCCTGTTTCTTATCCTGTGGTAAATCGAGGAACTGGGGACTTACCTCACTTATTGGCCATTTTCTCCAGCTCACTCCCAAATAACAGCGAGCCTTTAAAGGGCAACTTTGTAAGGTTAGACTTTGAGATTGTATTGGCCGACCAATTTCTCCACCAAAGCTGATGCCTGGCCACTATTACCGGAGCCAGCCCTCTGGGTCGAAGTGCAGACCAAATCTCAGCCCGCATCTGCCAAAAAGGCGGCTGCTGGTTCCATCACTGCCCTGGAATTTACACCAAATTCATCAAGCTCCTGAGAAAGCAACAAACAAAAGTGAGTCACCAGGGAGCAACAGGAAGCTATCTGCAAATTCACTGCCATTGCTTCAAAGGCCTGCTTAAGGATAGCCTCAATGCTCCTATCCTGTGCATCCTTCAAGGCCGCTCCCCTCCCCTCTATGGGAATAGTCATCCACTTGGTAACAGCTCACACAAGCACATCCACCTTTGGAAAACATAATCGCTCTCTTCCAGCTGGATCCAGAGGGTACAATCCTTTCAAGACTTGTCCCCCTTTAAAATTGGCTTCTGGGGCACCCCTGTCAAGATCAATTCTTGAATGGCCTCCATAACAGGGAAGAAGCCATGAAGATTTACTGAAAAAAAAATCAAAATGGGATCTTTCTTTGGCTCAGCCATGGATTCAGCCCCAGGTTCTCCCAGCATCTTCAATGTCTGGGAAATCAGACCTGGTAACTCATCTCTAGGAAAGAACCTCAACATAGTTCTATATGGCTCCAATCCCGGAGGAATTTCCCCATTCTCCAGGGAGTAAGGATTGGTCTCATCCATGCCATCTGGGTCCCTATCGGGAAGACCGGTTCCAGGCGTACCTCGACGCTTACCCGCAGCACCAAGCATGCAGGATTTCACCACTTACAATCCTGAGTTGTTAAGATTGACCAGGACCGGGGACTGTGCCTGAAGAATGAAGTGCAGTCCTTGAAAACAATTCTACCCAAGAAAAGGCAGTAGGAAGCATGCCAAAACCAGAGGCTGCTGTCCTGTGCCCACTGAACTACCTTCCCCTGCTGACAAACCAGTTAAGGGAGCTCCAAAATCAGATGAGCCTTCTGGCAGCTCTTTTCCAATTCCTGCACCAGGCTGAGAAGAATCAGACTTAGTAAAATCAGAAGGAGGTAATTCTCCCTGAGCCTCCAAACAGTGCTGACACAACTTTGAGGGAACACCAGGTTGAGATTCTCAAATATGACAAACAACACATAAGGCAAGGCACTTAGGTTTCTTCACAATGGGCGCCATAGTCTGTCAATACGCCCTAATAGGCATCTGACAACAGAGCACCCAAAAAAAAAAATTAGGCACTCACAGATAACGCGTACAACACTGTGCCTATGCAAATGCCCAACCTGAGCTCCCTCAGGTCGCTCAGATAATGTGCGCAAAAAAGCGCATGCATGAGCACAAATAGGCGCCCTGGCAGATGTTCCTATGCATCTAACTAGGTGCCTAGCTAGGCGCCCAACTAGGCAAACAACCAAACACACAACAGGCCATGTAGTATGGTGCATAATCCGATGAAAACTGAAGAGGGCAATCTGCAGTGCACAAAAAAAAAACCCACCATGGCCTACCACGCGGTGAACCAGATGAGTCTTAAAGCAGGGCCTAGCCGCAAGGGCTGCTCAACCTGCCAGGCAGCCCCTGTCCCCTGAACTCCAGAGGCGGGAATGATCATCAGATTGCATGCCAAGCACAGAGAACGGGGGGGGGGAGAAATCCATACTCAACTCCCCTTCTCTTCCTTTTTTTTTTGTTTGTTTTTTTTTTACAATATTCTCTTTACCTGAGCTCAGCTTGTCCCTGCTGAGTATGAGTCCAAGGTCAGTCTTCGGCTGCAGGGGGAGAGGGTATAAACCTTCACAGCTTTGCTTGGCTTCCTGCATCTGCTTGCCTTTCAACTGTTTTGGGTTTTTTTCTTTCAACAGTTAAGCCCTTGCCAGTTGAAAAACCAGCTACCGGACCAAGGCACTCATCTGAGGGACCACAAAAATCATATCAGGAATTCTCAACTGAGGGAGAGACCATAAGGTATCACCATAGGATAAGCAGGTCGAATTAATTTCCTCCTCCTTTTCTCCTTCAAAACTTTAAAGCAATTCCCAGTAGGGAGCTACATGTCCACCATCTGCCAGAGACGGAGAATATAAGCGGGCAGATGTCACTGCAGGAGTATATATACTGTGATGTCAGTTTTGCTCCATCTCCATCTGCTGGTAGAGGTGCATAACCCACTGGTTTGGATTTCACCTGCCTGTACTCTAAAGAAAGAGTAATTTTTGCCTGTTTTGCATCTGACACTTCCTTCAGTTCCTTTGGAGGGTTCCACCTCAATCAGAAGCTGCCCCGACAGGAGCTGCAGCACTACGAGCATTCATTCACATTTTCCCCATTCCACTCTATTCCCAGTCAGTGCAGCACAGTTGTTCCCAGAACCTGCACCCCTGAGAGTGAAGTAAGCGTGGAGGGGCTGTGAGCACGGACACTGCACTATTTGGATTTAGTTGCAATGCTCTTTTGCATATTTTGGCCTTTGAATTATTCTTTAAAATTCTCTGGGAGTGAATATTTGTATGCAAAAACCAATATATATTAAAAGACCATACACGGAACCCTTATTTGAAGGAAGTATATAACATGCCATGAAAAGCAACATGAAGGAAATTTCATCCTTTGGAATGTGGAATTTTGCTTCCCTGTTGAAAATGCCTAACTCCTAGTCTTAGTCACATTCTTCCTCGTTAGCATTCTTTCAGTTCCTCCTCTGCTAATTTGCCAAATGCTTTCTGTACTGTTGTCAGATAGATTTGCATGGCGCTTTGGATAAAAAGTGCCAGATGTACATAATTGCATGCTGTAATAATTTGTCCAGATTTTGTATTATTTTACTTGTCAAGTCACTGGCTCCAAGACAGAAGACACTCACCCGTTGCTGCAAGAATAGGCCCCACGGCTCTTGCCAGTGCCCCCAGGCTACGAAGGATTCCCATCACAGTGCCTTTCTGGCTAGCTGATCCTGTACAAACATGAATCCAACAAAAAGCAGTTCCAAAATCATTCTTCTGCTCCATTTAATGAAAAACATTCTTAAGCTCCAGCTCTGATGGGACTTGGATGTTTTTTTCCATTCACTGACAAACAGAATGACATAGACTGCATATTTTAAAATACTGCTCAACACTGGGCCACATTCAGGCCACAAACTTGCTCAGAATGTAGCTCACCAGAAATCAGAGGCATCAAAAAAAGCTGCCACCTTCACTGCATCACAGGGGCAGCTTCATAACAGTCCTGCAGAAAGTCACCCCAGCAGCGGATGGACACAGAGGGGCGGATTTTCAGCGCCCTGCTCGCCTAAATCCGCCCAAAACCGGGCGGATTTAGGCGAGCAGGGCCCTGCGCGCCGGGAAGCCTATTTTACATAGGCCTCCCGGCGCGCGCAGAGCCCCGGGACTCACGTAAGTCCCGGGGTTCTCGGAGGGGGGCGTGTCGGGGGCGTGTCGGGGGGGCGGGCCCGGTCGTCGCGGCGTTCCGGGGGCGTGTCGGCAGCGTTTTGGGGGCGGGTACGGGGGCGTGGCTACGGCCCGGGGGCGTGGCCGCGCCCTCCGTACCCGCCCCCAGGTCGCGGCCCGGCGCGCAGCAGGCCCGCTGGCGCGCGGGGATTTACGTCTCCCTCCGGGAGGCGTAAATCCCCCGACAAAGGTAAGGGGGGGGTGTAGACAGGGCCGGGTGGGTGGGTTAGGTAGGGGAAGGGAGGGTAAGGTGAGGGGAGGGCAAAGGAAAGTTCCCTCCGAGGCCGCTCCGATTTCGGAGCGGCCTTGGAGGGAACGGGGGGAGGCAGCGCGGCTCGGCGCGCGCAGGCTATACAAAATCGATAGCCTTGCGCGCGCCGATCCAGGATTTTAGTGGATACGCGCGGCTCCGCGCGTATCTACTAAAATCCAGCGTACTTTTGCTTGAGTCTGATGCGCAAGCAAAAGTAGGCTGATCGCGCTTCTTTTAAAATCTACCCCAGAGTCATTATCCAATTGGGCAGATGTGCACTTTGAGTTGCGCAGCACTGAGTACGTGCTAAAAATTTATCAGGCAAGGGCTCATCAGAAACTCCTCCAAAAGCATCTCTTGGAAGCACTCCTTCAAAGGAAGGGCAATGGATTTACGGAACAATCTCCCCAAGATGTAGTGGAGGCAAAAAACAACAACAGAATTCAAGAACCATGGGATAAGAACAGAGAATATGGAACAAGAACAGAAGATACTTAGACCAAGGAAAGTTTAAAGTCAGAAATCAAACAGGGCCTGCGAAACTGAAATGGGTAGGGAGAAAAGAAACAGTAGGCAATGACGGATTTAGGATTTTGCCCCCCCCTCTATCCCAGACAAGGGACAACAGAGAAGATCTTTGCTCTGGTCTGTCTGCTTCCCCTCGTGTTCCTAAATGACAGGAGGAGAGGGGCTGGATTAGGAAGCAGAGTGGCTTTTCTTTGCTCTCTGCTGTGTGTTCTGTCCTCACCCCTCTCCTCCTGTTCCCTACACAGGATAGGAGGGGAGGGGCTGGAATAAGGAATAAGAGCAGTTTTTCTTTGTTCTGCATTTGACCCCTCCCCTCCGGATTTCTCAATTGGGAAGGGGATGGCATAGAGCAGGAAGCAGAAAGCTGGTTTTTTGCTCAGTGATATTCAACACAGCTGGGAGGCAGCAAATCTTGTACTAGCCTGCTGCTATATATGGAGGGAGATGTAGTCAAGAATAAGGCTGAAGAATTTATTTGTTCTACTGAAAAACATAGGTGCAGGTTTCTCTGATTTATGATTCTCTAGAGTGGCCATGTCAGCTCAGACATTTTACACTGGTTATGTGGTCACAAAATATATAGATCCGTGTACTTGGAGTTATTTAGTACATCCTTGGACTTGACGGGCTGTATCTCAAGAAATGAGAATAAGGTTTTAGATAGAGATCAGGTTATATCATGGGTCATCAAAGCAGAGAATGAAATTAGGCACCACTAAGGAGTGACATACAAAGTTTCATCCTTTTTGCCAATTTAGAGTGAACCTAGAGTTGAGCATATAAAATCAACTACATATTTAAGAGGAGGAAACAGTTGAGACAACAGGAAAGTAGGCGATCTTGCAGATAATTCAGAGAGAATGTAATCATCCTTTGAAGAACTGAAAAATAAATGGACCAATTTTCAAACTGTCTACACATGGAGATGAAGTCTGCGCATGTGTTTTATCCACCACTCTTTAAAGGAAACACACACATATCTTCCCTTCCAAAACTGCCACATGGTCACTTGCACCTACTTTATCTGCAGGTAGGATTTCACTGGAGATGTAGGAGGGTAGGATCTGAAAATATCTTTGCATTTGATTTTCCTCCCGACCTAAATTCGCCACAGGTAGGCATCTTCCCAATGTGGGACTTAGTCACGTGCAGCTGATTTACATGGGTAAAAACACTTTTTGTCCATGCAAATGGTTTTGACAATTGCCTTAGATATTCCTAAAAGGCCTGTTTTCTACCTCCAGGCGAGGTTATAAATGCAGGGCCCAAACTTTGATTAAAACAAAATATAGATGCCAAAAAAAACAGGTATCGCTCTTGAGCGAAATACAAATTTACTTCAGAAGGGCAAGCAGAAAACTTGTATGTAGAACTGAAGAAATACTAAATGAAAATACCAATCCAAAAGATATTCAAACATGGGTAACAGGATTTCACTCAGGCAGGTTAACAATGGATGTGAAGAAAGTGCCAATATATTATTTTTGGGTCTGTTAATGTGGGAAATTATTTTAAGCAGTAGCCAGCTTGTGGAAGAGTACTGTATTGCAATAGAAAGGAATGAAGCAGAGAAATCACTGATATTATTAGTGCAATTATTTGATATAAGAGAAAAATATTCACTAGTTTACAACCATTGATTGTCCGAATATGTCTCTCCACCATTTTTAATTTTACCTTAAAATCTTTATCTTTTAATTTTTATTAATCTCAAAATTATTTTTTAACAATTTTTTAATGAAAAGAGGGGGACCTCAGTACTGATAGAGTATCTGAATTAACAGATTCTCATTGTCCAGTCATTGCAATCATAGGTCTCACTGCATCTCTTTTGTTTTTTCTATTGTTTTATAAAATCTGTTTTTCTGGCCATTCTCTGTGTGCCTTTTGCTAATGCGTCTGATTTGCACCAATCTTGGTCAATCTTCAATCATCTTTCTTTTTTGAATGGTGCCAATTTCCGTTGGTTCAATTACAAACACACTTGAGATTCAGCAGCTGAATGTAAACCGCAAATCAAATGCATTAGCAAAAGGCACATAGAGAGTGGCCAGAAAAACAGATTTTATAAAAAATAGAAAAAACAAAAAAAGATGCGGTGAGACCTATGATTGCAACGACTGGACAATGAGAATCTGTTAATTCAGATACTCTACTAGTACTGAGGTCCCCCTCTTTTCATTAACAAATTGTTAAAAAATAATTTTGAGATTAATAAAAATTAAAAGATAAAGATTTTAAGGTAAAATTAAAGACGGTGGAGACATATTCGGACAATCAATGGTTGTAGACTAGTGAATATTTTTCTCTTTCACTTGACACTAGTCAATCCCTAATTAATTTTTGAGGATTATTTGATATAAGACCTATAAGTTCTGAGAATACATGTCCCATTTTTCTTAGCCTGCTTGTAACAAAAAACAAGTCCTCAGATCAGATATATTGAAAGAGCAGTTACTCCGAAGGCTAACTGTGCAGATATCTAAGGAAAATAGGACAGTAGCCTCTTGGCCACTTCTAGCTGCTTGTTGTGGATGTGATAACAGACAGTTGGGGCCTAAAAGAACACATGGGGAGTAACCCAGAGAATAAACTAGGGCAAAGGTCAGCAGAATCAACATAAAAAGACCTATTTCAAACTAACTGTTTGAAATCAGAGAACGAACAGCTCGGAGGAAAAGCTTTGGAGCATTACCAATGGCTAACGAAGTGACCGATGAAGGCGGGAAAGCTTTTTGAACATTACTAGTGGTTAATGGCGTGACTGATGAACTGGTCTGATTTCCCAACACATTGTGTCCCAGATTTTCCAAAAATATATCACATTGGGAAATATGAGGGAAGTATTTTTGTATGTATATATTCTTTAATGCAGTCTCTAATCTTGTATGCTTTATTGCTTATTCTCAGACTTAAGTAAAACTTCTATGCTTATAAATAAGTATGTTGTATAATCTGACAAAATAATCACCAATTTTCCAACGTTAATCATATTCAGAGATTTTGGAGGAAAAGTTGTCAATTTCTGTACAGTAACAGTACTATTTGGGGGGGGGGGATGTAATTGTTGGACATTCTTTCAGGAGTACATAGAGCAATTCAAAGAAAGGGTGTTTCTGGTGCATCTGTTAGTAGCAAAGAAATATAGGATTTAAATGATTAGGTCTCAACTTTCAAAACTTCATCTCTCAAAACAGTGGAGCAATAATCCAAGAATACAAAGCTGCTATTGCCAAAAAAGGGCAAATTAATAGATTTTTAAAAATGGCAACATTTTATGGAGCGTCTACCTATAAACAAATTTAATTTATAAAATCCTACAAAAGTCAAGTTAGGGGTATGGAAATAGGAAGCAAGTTTGCTTACCGTAAAATAGGATTCTCAATAGACAGCAGGATGAATTCGCCAGGATGGGGGTCCATTCGGTACCATCGGATGGCGTCATCTCTCTAGCTCAGTAGACCCTTTTACTACTGAGCACGCAAGGGAGTTCCCATGCACGTGATGCCTCAGGAGCCCCTCAGTCCAATGCAAAGCTTAGCTTTAGTGAGGTAGTCAACTCTCCAAAGAGGCAGGTGGGCATTAAGCACGCCTAATTCATACTGCTCTTTAAGGAGAACCATATTTTCGATAAGCTAAGTTGCTTTCTATGTGGACAAGCAGCCCATGACAGGTGGGGAGGCCTAAGCCAAAGGCTGCAGTGGAGCACTTACTGAAAAAAGCAACTCCACACACACACACACCCCCACACACACCCACCCCCAAACACCTTACTTTAGTCCAGTCCTCGGCAGTGGAAAAAAAATGTTTTTTTTAAACACCGAGACAGCTGAAGAACTGGGGACAGAGTGACTGCCTGGCAGTAATGTGTCCTACAAAAAAAAGCAGCAGCCACAGAGGAAAGTTGTACCCGGCACCTACATTCACGCCATAGAATAGCAGGTAACCAGAAGACCTGAATTCCCAAATTCTGCAGGGTTTCTTTTGGGTGAGGAGGCTGGCTTTGGACATTCAGAGGTCAATTTTCCAAAGGGATTTACTGGAGTAAAATGGATTTTTTTTTTTTTAAACTCTCCACCCTGTAACATGACCAAAAGCAGGCTGTGTGGAGGTGTTCTCAGGGGTGGCGTTAACGTGGTGGATGCAAACTAACTTCAGGAAAAAGTAGGTGCACATTTCCACAGGGACCTTTTCCTGCTGGGGTTTCCAAAGGGAAAGGACGCTTACTCTTCCCCTGTGAGAACGGGTGCAGAGTCCATGGGTACGAGTACTCGTGCCACTGCGGGTAGCTCTAGAAACTGCCCTGTCCATATCTTGCTGCTGAAGTTTCAGTGACCAGCCCCCCCCGCCCCCCCCTGGTTTTTTAACTTTTAAGGTAATATTTTATAAACAAGTACTACTTACCATATGCAGACACCATAGCCGACAGACAAGGAACAACAATCGCAGCAGCTAGAACAGAAGAAACAGATCGTTTTGCAAGAGGACCTGGAAATGGTTTGGTATTACACAGCGGCTCGGGGGGGGGGGGACGACTGTCAGAGCAGCCATACTGCTTACTGCAGCAGGGAAATACATCGAGCCCCATGGCACTGCAGCAACAATGAATCAAGAGTATTAATCCAATTGTAAAATGGAAAAAAAAAAAAAAAAAGCCTGCACAAGCAAAGCAGTAAGGAACATCTGTAGAGTCTGGTCTTTTTTACAATTGAGATCGCCTCTTAAGGAAGATGTAGGTCTCAGCTGTTTCATTCAAACTAGAAAAATCCCAAGAAGTTAGTAGTAACCAATGCCCACAAGAAATGCTGCATGATTAGCCTTCTGCACATGATTAAAACCTTCCACCCAAATCAGCAAACTCGGAGCTCACCTGTGCTAATGCAACCATCTGGAAAAAGCTGCAGGTGCCTGCAGGACTGATTCAACATCCTATCTCAGTCCCCCCCAACTAATCTCTCTGCTTCATGGCTCCAGCCCCTTCCCTCCCAGGCAAAAACAGGAGGGGACATGAGGGACGAGGCTAAGGCTGGAGCAGACAAGGGCCAAGCCACTCTGCTCCCTAATCCAGATAGTCCCCTCCTTTCTTAAAGGGACCAGGAGGGGAGGGATGAGGTTGAGAGTGCACAGAGAAGCAGTGTTCAATCCATCAAAGATCTCTTTTTAAAGTCAAACCAAAGATGATTTTGATAAAGTTCCTGGATGGATTTATGCCCCTTTAGAAGAATTTCATCTTTATACAAAAGCTTCCTGAACCAGTACATGCGGCCAACCAGTCTCATTCAGGTCTTTGTCAACTGGTTTATTTTAGAGGCTCTGCAGCTGCTCTTGTCCCACAGCTGGCAGCAGAGTTGCCAACTGTCCAGATTTTCTCTGGACAGTACAGAATTTCAAGGCAGTATCTGGAACCAGATGGAGGGTTAAAATGTCCGGAAATTGTGCAGATTTTACCCCTCCAATCCAGCACAGCAGCACATCTGCTATCCAGCCTTAAGGAGCTGTGGTTTCACTCCACAGCCTACGGTGGTGCTATACTAAAAGAAACTGCATAAGCGCTTCCCTCTTTCTCTCCTGCAGCAACAGCCCATGCCGCGAGTCTCCTCCTTCAGCCTCCCTCCTGCGGCACGCAATTAAAGGCTGCCGGCACCTCTCCTCCCTCCCATGGCCACAAGTATCTCCCCTCCCGCCCACCGCGCAACAAAGGAAGGCCCCATGAGGCCATGGACAACTCCTCTCCTGTCCACGGTGAATTAAGAAAGGCCCAGCAGAGCTGCTGACACCTCCTCCTGCTGTCCGCAGTGCATAAGGACAGGCCCAGCAGGGCGTCAGCTGAAGCAGAGGCTCCAGCCTGACAGTGGCGGTAAGAGAGAGGGAGAGAGCACCAATGAGTGAGAGACAGTTTGTGTGCATGTGTGTATATGAGAGTGTAAATCTGAGACAGCTTGTGTGTGTGATAGGGAGAGTGCCAGCTTGTGTGTGTTAGACAGCTGTGAGAGAGAGCGAGCGAGCTGTGACAGAGAGCGAGACGTGCTTGTGTGTGTATTAGAGAGGGAGAGGGCTCCAGTAAGTGAGAGTCAGCTTGTATGTGTTTGTGTGTGAGAGACAGGGAGATTGTAAGACACCTGGTGTGTAGGAGAGAGTGCCAGTGTGCGAGAGAGAGAGAGAGATCTTGTGTTCAAGAGTGAGTGTGAGACAGCTTTTGAGTATGTGACAGTGAGGGAGATAGCACCAGTGAGTGAGAGTAATCGCCAGTGAGTAAAAGAGCTTGTGTGTGAGAGAGAGAGTGAGAGAGATCCTATGAGAGCACTTTTGCATGAGTGTGTGTGAGAGGGTGTGTGCACGAGAGCGAACATGTGTGAGAGAGAACAAATGTACATGTATTTTAGGGAGTGTGTGTATAGAAAGAGAGAGAGGATAAAGTATGCACCCTCTTTCTCCTCCCCCCCCTCCCCCAACTAATCCATGACAGTCTCAGGGTGAATGGAAATCAAAAGCTCCCAGGTATGTAGAGCAGAGGATAATTTTTAGCCTTGTTTTAAATATTGGACTTTATTTGATGTATCTGCTGTTTTGAAATATTTTATTGGTGTTTGGTAAGTTTAAATAAATGTTTTTAAGAGTTAATTATTGAATGTTATTCTATTCGACTCCTGTTTTGAAATATATATGCTTATCAGTATGGTTTTCCTATTATGATGTTTTATATTTCATGGTTTTATTGTTTGTTTTATGAGGAATAGTGATATTTCTGTTTTTCCATTCTTGAACTTGTTGCAATTTCCAACTGCATGTTTCTATTTATGCTCACTTTTTTCTGTCTGTGTTCTGCATGTGTGACCAAGATGAGGTATTTTACTAGCTTATAGTTTCTGTGTAGGGAACTATAGCAGCCTGGCTTGTTCTCTTTTCCTAATAAGTGGTGTATTGGTGTTTAAGATCTGGAGAAATATTTGCAGTGTTGCCTTTTCTTAGGTAGGGTTTTTACTGTTTGAGTGCTGGCAGTTAGTGCTGTTTTGATTCAGGAGGGTTTACTATATTATAATTCAGTTCACGCATGGCTTTCTGACCAGCAAGCCCACACCCAACATACATTATAATAGTAGGCCTAATGCAATATGGGTTCCAAGTGTCTTTTTTGCAAGGTTTTCCAGTTTGCATCACAGTAGTATGTGTAAATGGAGAGGCCGATATTTAAAACAGCACCTATCCAACTAAGCGCTGACGATGAATATTTAGCTACGATCAGCTGGTGCCACTTAGCCAAATAAGTGACTTATCCAGTTAAGTATGTCGCTGATTAAGTCAGGGATGGGGAATGGGCAGATCTCGAGGAGGCAAGTTAGTTGGATAAGTTAAATCGGCTATCTTGATATTTACTGTTAACCAATTTATATGGCTAATTCTGGTCAGGCCAAAAGGGCTGTCTTAAAGTTAGCCGGATATTTATTTATTTATTTAGGATTTTTATATACCGACATTCTCGATACAAATATCAAATCAGGTCGGTTTAGCAAGATATTAGCAAGATATACTTATCTTGCTAATTTTAAAATATATTATAATTATTATAATTATATATTATATATATTATAATATTAGCAATTAGCTAATATTATAATAGATATATTATAATAGATATATTATATTATAATATATATAGATATATTATAATTAGCAAGATATACTTATTTTGCTAATTTTAAGATAATCGGGTCTACTCAATGACAGCACTAGTTAACCAGACAAGTATATCCAGCTAACTAGCAGATCCATGTGACAGCTCATAATATACATGATATACATAATATAGCCTTCTATATACATATATATAGAACGCTATATTTTGAATCTATTATAACTGCATAATTTTTAATTGTATGTGAGTAGTGGGTCACACACAGCTGTAAGCATTGCCTAGTGAACCTAGAAGCCCTGGGATAGCAGTGGTGGGTAAAGAAGTGTGATATCAAGTTAAAAAGACAAGATAGGGATGGGGCAGAGCTGATGTTCGGCTGCATGTTTAAAATAAATAAATAGTTGTGTGAAAGGACATAAGCAAAAAATTGACTCCATGAGTCCAAAATGTTCAGAGTTTTCAGAGTTGAGAGTTGGCAACCCTAGCTGGCAGAGGTGGCATTAATTTCAATTACAGCAAGAAACTCCGCTGATGCTGAGCACAGCTTCCACATATGCTCAGAAACATGACTAGGACTTTCTCAAGAAAATATAAAAAAAAAAAAAATGTTTGCACTGTATTTCTATCTAAATTAAAAAATGTTAACTCAGTTAAGAGTTCAACGTTTTTTTTTGTACATAGTAAATTTTCTCTCTCTAATAATTGAAATGGTGTTTAAAGGCAATGTGCAAGATTTTCAATTAAAAAATGATTTTTGGAAATCACGTGACGCAGTGAACCCGGATGGAGGGGTAATCCAGAGCTCTGGGTGTCAACCCCTGTAATAAAGTGCCATCTCTGGAAATCCACGCATTTACACTATCCAACTATCGAGCACTGCTTTCTTAGTGCATGGGCAGATTTATTACATATTTGCCCAAAGTAATCAGCACTCGTTTCGCTAAAAAGGAGAGAGAAAAACCATGACTCAGCGAGTCGAAAATGGCTGCCGCAAAGGAAAACTCCCCGCCAACTCCGGGTAAGGATGTAAATATCAATGTCCTTATCGAAGTTGTGGTATCTGCTTTAAGCACACGTTTCGATGCCATTTTGGCACAAATCTCAGCAGTGCAAGATTCCATCTCAGACTTTGGAACGTGCCTGGATGCGGTTGAGGGCCGGGTTGGCGTCGTTGAGGATAAAGCGTTGGCAACAACGATAAAAATTCAAAAGTTGGAAAAGCTTTTAGAAGACCAAACCGACAAGTTAGACGTCTTGGAGAATAGGTCCAGGCAAAATAATCTGCGCGTGGTGGGCATTCCAGAATCCATCGAGGAAAGACAACTAAAGCCCCTTCTAGAGAAAGAGCTAGCCTCCGTGTTGGGCCTAAAATGGGAGTGTGGGCCTATTGTCATCGAACGCGCACAGCACCTGGGAGGTATTTCAGCAAGCCAGACTAAACCTAGAATGGTTATTTTTAAGCTTCTGAATTACGCTCAAAAGGAATATATTTTACAAGCCTATCGGAACCAGCAAGAAATGCGGTTATTTGATCACCGAACCTTACTATTCCAAGATTTCTCTCCACGAGTCACTCAATTTCAGAAGGGATTTACCCCGATATGCTCGGAGTTAAACAGACAGATCAGATTCGCTTTACTCTATCCAGCAAGACTGCGGGTCTGGTATTATATTTCAGCGCATAATTTTGACTCTGCGGAAGAAGCCCAGGCATTTCTAAAGCATGTGGTGGGCCCGGATAAGCATGGCTGAAGTTGCATAAATGTTTTGCTATTTTCACATCTTTGGCAGAAAGTTTTATTTTCGCTTGACCACTGTACCTATAATTGTATGGGCAACTTGGGAACAAGCCTTTAAATTTATATTCTCTGTTAAAAGAGTTTGCATAAACACACGTGTTAATGTTTAAGTTTCAAACGTTGGTGAAAACCGGTATTACGTGCACGGAGAGGATCACCTTGCTGGTGGCTGAAAGGAATCAGTAAGTTTTGCTTGGGAATTTTTTTTTTTTTTTAAGTAAACTATTGGGGTATATTATTTAGTGTGTTTGTGCTTTTAATAGTCAGTAAGACAGTTAATAAGCAGAAGTTAGTGTGTTTGTATTTCCCAACCCACCCACCCTAACTCATCCTTTAATTTATAGGCAGATGCTACTTTCACACTTTAAAAAAAAAAAATAGCCTTTTAACTTCATGACTCCCCATACCTTATTGAGAGTTTGATCATTCCCCTGCAGGCCACTACCAGATATATACTAAATACACTAATATATTTAAAGGATGCTAATTAGACACATTCCTACTTCCATAGTAACCTAAAACTTAATCAGGAACTAAACAAATTTAAGATGAAGGCAGCAATCCAGCAGCAAGAGGGGGGCCTCCCAGTCTTTTGCATCAAGTGTCACATGTATGATTTTTTACCCGCCAGTGAGAAATTGTACGTGTGCATCCGTTGCAAAGAGCTCCTGTCTCTCAGAGAATGAGTGCGATCCCTGGAGGCTAGAGTGGAAGACCTGGAGGAGCTGAGGCAGACAGAGGTATATATATGAGACTTTCAGGGACATAGTAGCCATGGCCAACTTCAGACTGGCAGCCCTGGTGCTTGGAGGAAGAAGATCTCATGATCGGAGAGCATCAACCTGGTACAGCAGGAAAGGATCCTGTAGCAAGGACCTGCTCTCCAGGTGGTGCATTGTCCTTTCGCACCAAGGATGTGTCTCCCAGGGCTATTGCCCAGGAGGGAAGGGTTAGGTCGGCCATCATACTTGGTGATTCGATTATTAGGAATGTAGACAGCCGGGTGGCTTGTGGGTTTGAGGATTGCCTGGTAACATGCCTACCTGGTGCGAAGGTGGCGGACCTCACGTCAATTAGATAGGATTTTAAACAGTGCTGGGGAGGAGCCAGCTGTCATGATACATGTGGGTACCAACGACATAGGAAAATGTGGGAGGGAGGTTCTGGAAGCCAAATTTAGGCTCTTAGATAGAAAGCTGAAATCCATGCAGGTCCCCAGAGGCAGGCAGAGCTCCGGAGTCTCAATGCATGTATGAGATGATGATGCAAGGAAGAGTGATTCAGTTTTGTAAGGAACTGGGGAACCTTTTGGGGAAGGGGGGGGGGGGGGGAGTCTTTTCTGAAGGGATGGGCTCCACCTTAACCAGGTTGGAACCAGACTGCTGGCACTAAACTTTAAAAAGGAGATAGAGCAGCTTTTAAACTAGAACAATCAAACAGCGCATGATTCAGATGCATTAGAATTAGGGCATCCTACCAGTGAGGTTCCAATAATAAGAAAAGTATTCCAAGTACCTGTAATTAAAAACTCACCTGAGCTAAAAAATTCCAATTTATCCCTATCAATTAAAAAGCAGAATGAAAATACAAACAAAAAACACACTTTGAAATGTTTCTATGCTAATGCCAGAAGTCTAAGAATAAGATGAAAGAGTTAGAGTATATAGCAGTGAATGATGACAGACTTAATTGGCATCTCAGACACATGGTGGAAGGAAGATAACCAATGGAACAGTGCTATACCGGGGTACAAATTATATCGCAATGACAAACAGGAGAATCTGGGAGGCTGGGTGGCGCTTTATATCCAGGTTGGCATAGAGTCCAAAAGGATAAAGATCCTGCATGAGACTAAATGCACAATCAAATCTTTATGGGTAGAAATCCTTTGTGTGTTGGGGAAGAGTATAGTGATAGGTGTATACTACCATCCACCTGGCCAAGATAGTGAGAAGGACAGTGAAATGCTAAGAGAAATTAGGGAAGCTAACCAAATTGGTAGTGCAGTAATAATGTGAGATTTCAATTACCCCAATATTGACTGGATAAATGCAACATTGGGACATGCTAGAGAGATAAAATTCCTGGATGGAATAAATGACAGTTTTATGGAGCAATTGGTTCAGGAACCGACGCGAGTGGGAGGACTTTAGATCTAATTCTCAGTGGAGCACAGGATTTGGTGAGAGATAGGTATAGGTGGTGGGGCCACTTGGCAATAGTGATCATATGATCAAATTTGAATTAATGATTGGAAGGGGGACAGTAAGCAAATCCACAGCTCTAGTGCTAAACTTTCAAAATTGAAACTTTGATAAAATGAGAAAAATAGTTAGAAAATAACTGAAAGGAGCTACAAAGGTAAAAAGTGGCATGGACATTGTTTAAAAAAAAACAAAAAAAAAAAACCATCCTAGAAGCACAGTCCAGATGTATTCCACACATTAAGAAAGTTGGAAGGAAAGCAAAACGATTACCGGCATGGTTAAAAGATGAGGTGAAAGAGTCTATTTTAGCCAAAAGATTTTCATTCAAAAATTGGAAGAAGGATCCAACAGAAGAAAATAGGATAAAGCATAAGCGTTGGCAAGTTAAATGTAAGACCGATATGACAGGCTAAGAGAGAATTCGAAAAGAAGTTGGCCATAGAGGCAAAAACTCACAGTAAAAACTTTTAAAAATATATCTGAAGCAGAAAGCCTTCGAGGGAGTCAGTTGGACAGTTAGATGATTCAGGGGTTAAAGGGGCACTTAGAGAAAATAAGGCCATCGCGGAAAGATTAAATAATTTCTTTGCTTTGGTGTTTACTGAAGAGGATTTTGGGAAGATACCCGTTCCGGAGAAGGTTTTCATGGGTAATTATTCAGATGGACTGAACCAAATCACGGTAAACCTAGAAGATGTGGTAGGCCTGTCTGACAAACTGAAGAGTAGTAAGTCACCTGGACCGAATGGTATACACCCCAGGGTTCTGAAGGAACTGAAAAATGAAATTTCAGATCTATTAGTAAAAATTTGTAAAATATCATTAAAATTATCTATTGTACCTGAAGACTGGAGGGTGGTTAATATAACCCCAATATTTAAAAAGGGCTCCAGGGGCGATCCAGGAAAGAACAGACTAATTAGCCTGACTTCAGTGCCAGGAAAAATAGTGGAAAGTGTTCTAAAGATAAAAATCACAGAACATATAGAAAGACATGGTTTAATGGAGCAAAGCCAGCATGGCTTTACCTAAGGCAAGTCTTGCCTCACAAATCTGCTTCACCTTTTTGAAGGAGTTAATAAACATGTGGATAAAGTTGAATCGGTAGATGCTGTGTATTTGGATTTTCAGAAGGCATTTGATAAAGTTCCTCATGAGAGGCTTCTAGGAAAAGTAAAAAGTCATGGGACAGGTGGCGATGTCCTTTCACGGATTACAAACTGGTTAAAAGAGAGGAAACAGTGTAGGATTAAATGGACAATTTTCTCATTGGAGGAGGGTGGGCAGTGGAGTGCCTCAAGGATCTGCACTGGGACTTGTGCTTTTCAATATATTTATAAATGATTTGGAAAGGAATACGACGAGTAAGGTAATCAAATCTGCAGATGATACAAAATTATTCAGGGTAGTTAAATCAGAAGCAGATTGAGATAAATTGCAGGAGGACCTTCTGAGACTGGAAAATTGGGCATCCAATTGGCAGAGGAAATTTAAATGTGGATAAGTGCAAGGTGATGCATATAGGAGAAAAATAGCCCATACTATAGCTACACGATGTTATTAGGATTAGGAGCTACCGCCCAGGAAAGAGATCTAGGCGTCATGGTGGATAATACATTGGAATCCTTGGCTCAGTGTGCTGCGGCAGTCAAAAAAGCAAACAAACCAATGTTAGGAATTATTAGGAAGGGAATAATGAATAAAACAGAAAATGTCATAATGCCTCTGTAAATGCTCCATGGCGATACCGCAACTTGAATGCTGTGTACAATTCTGGTTGCCGTATCTCAAAAAAGATGTAGTTGCGATGGAGAAGGTACAAGGAAGGGTGACCAAAATGATAAAGGGAATAGAACAGCTCCCTATGAGGAAAGACTAAAGGGGTTAGGACTGTTCAAGCTTGGAGAAGAGACGGCTGAGGGGGGATATGATAGAGGTGTTTAAAAATCATGAGAGGTCTAGAACGGGTAAATGTGAATCGGTTATTTACTCTTTCAGATAACAGAAAGACCAGGGGGCACTCCATGAAGTTAGCATGTGGCACATTTAAAACTAATCTGAGAAAGTTCTTTTTCACTCAACGCACAATTAAACTCTGGAATTTGTTGCCAGAGGATGTGGTTAGTACAGTTAGTGTAGCTATGTTTGAAAAAAGGATTGGATAAGTTCTTGGAGGAGAAGTCCATTACATGCTATTAATCAAGCTGACTTAGAAAATAGCCACTGCTATTACTAGCATCAGTAGCATGGGATAGACTTAGTTTTTGGGTACTTGACAGGTACTTATAGCCTCAATTGACCACTGTTGGAAACAGGATGCTGGGCTTGATGGACCCAGTATAGCATGTTCTTATGTTCTTGAGTGGAGGCACTTTATTATAGTGTAAAACAAAAAAAGGGGGATAGACACCTGTGGCATTTAGAGTGATCTCAAGCCTCTACTATAAAGAGGCAATTAATATGCGGGGAGAGGGGCAGGAGGGATGGGGATTTGTTCAATTTTTTTTAAGTTTGATACTGTATTGCACTCTATGCACAAATACATTATCTGAGGGGAAGGTAGAGATGAGACCCGAGGATGTGTAAGGGAAAAATACCAGAGGGATCACGGCTCGAAATTGGATGGTGTGGTCCCCTTGAGATCAAACATATGCTGAACTTACAATGGGTACCTGATATATGGGATGGGGACCCCAGATAATATAATATCCTGGAACGCAGCCTGTTTAGGCACTCCTATAAAGCGTGAGAAAATACTTGCTCAATTAAAAAGGCTGCAGGGAGGTATCATCTTTCTTCAGGAAACCCACATGTTGGAAAAAGAGCTTTTAAAATTACACTGAAATTGGGTTTCCCAGGTATTCTCTGCACAGGGATCTACTAAAAGTTCTGGAGTTGCAATCCTTATTCACAAAAAGACATCATTTCAGATGAAACAGGGCAGGGCTGATCCAGAAGGGCCTTTTCTCTTAGTTGCTGGGGGAAAATGCGAGAAATGTAATTTTGGCTTCTATTTATGCACATAATAATTATAATCGTAAATTTTTTGTTACCCAGATCCAGGGGATGAATGCAGCTCCCATTATCGTGGGGGAAGACCTCGATTGTGTGGCAGATAATACTCTGGGATAGATGGCCAAGACAAACTACAAAGGCAAATAATGAGAACAAAGGGGTTAACTTCTTGTGCTCTGCTTTGCAATTGTTAGATATTTGGAGAATCCATCACTCAGGAGAGAGGGATTATACCGACCAGGCAAGAGCACATCTAAATCCCACACAGATATGGTTTTCTTTTCCATAACGTGGTTTCTGCCACTCTAGACCCCTTGGTGATATCGGATCACTGCCCAGTCCTTTGCTCAGTATCCAGTGGTAATGGTAGTGGCAACAGTTTGCTAAACATAACCAACAACATTGCGTCACTCCTATATTATTTTGGGAGATGGTGAAAGTCATTCTTCGTGGGGAAATAATCAGTTATATAGTGGCTAAGCAGAAAAGTCAAAGTCGCACCATACTAACCCTATTATAAGCAGTTGGCCCAATATAAGGCTAATATTAATTCTTATGGCACTAAAGAATGGCAGAAAAAGTTTCTCGCCACTCAAAAGATCCTAAACGAACAACTACGCAAGAGGGCGACAGGTTCCCTATTCACTTTAAAACATAGGTTCTATAGATATGGTAATAAACCGGGTCGGCTTTTAGCCAATTTAGTGAGGTCACAGAAAGGCTCTACACATATAGGGGGCCTAAAGAATCACACGGATACCTTATGTATGGGGTTAAGGGAGATGGGAGACGTTTTTCGCTCTATCACCATTTGTATACCGCTGTTGCGACCGGTCTGCGACGACTTCGCCCCGCCTACCTTAATCTTCTTACGGCTCCTCCCGCTCATCTCGGACTACCGGCTGCCACGGCGTCTGTCTGCCGTCCTCTCCGGCATCCCCAGACCGGCTTTGGTGCTGCCTCCCGTCATGCTCCTCCAAGGTACCATAGGGCGCGCGTGCGCACGCCGCCCTCATCTTTATTTCCTCATTGGCGCGAACCTCAGGGGCGTCCCCCTGAGATGACGTCACGCTGCCCGGATATTTAAGCCTACAACTTTTGCTAGCTAATCGAGTTAGCAACCGGAACCTTACGGATGGGATTCGCTCTCCATACTGAAGCTACTCTGCCACTCCAGCGTTATCTGGAACTCTTATTGCTAACAGGGTACCTGCTCCTCGGGGGCCTCTTCTGCTTCTTTCAGGTGCTATCAGGAAACCGGTACTCGCTCATCGAGGGCCCATTTTCCCTGAGTCGCTGCCTGCATCTTCAAACCTTTCTACTTGGAAGACTTCACTAACAGTTTCCATCTGTGAGTACAACTACCATCTATTCCACAGTACTGCTTCCCTGGAACCAGGTACTCGCTCCTCGAGGGCCTGCCCTCGGTTCCAGTGCCAGACCTCTCGTCTAGTGGAATCGCTGTGTGATACAATACCACTGAGTCTCTCTGCTCTAAGGGATCAGGTACTCGATCCTCGAGGGCCTGCTCTCCCTGTCTCGGAGCTTCTCCTATTCTACCTGGGACTCTGTATATTTCTCACTGTGTACTCATAATTCTCAGTCTCTTTCCACTACAGCACAGCCAGCCGGGCTCAACATCTACTACCCACTACTGCCACCTCTGGTGGGCATGGTCAGCTGCCACAGTGTCCAAGGATCCACCCAAACATCAATATCATAACAACCACAGAGTGGGAAGATTACAAAATTGATTCAAATGGGTAATATGTCTGAGTCTTCCCGAGCAGCAGTAATTATTGTTCTTCTGAAACCAGGCCAACCACCAGACGATGCGGCTTCTTATACGCCTATAAATCACTTTTAAACCTTGATATTAAAACTTATGCGAAACTAATTGCCAATCATCTGAAAATCATTCTCCCAAAGTTAATTTCCACCGAACAGACGGGGTTTGTGCAAGGTAGGCACTCAAATTCTAACATAAGGAGGCTGCTGATGGCATTAGTTGTAAGTTTCGATGCAGAAAAGTTCTTCGACAGAGTCTCTTGGTCCTTTTTAAAACTCATATTGCAACGGAATGGGTTTTAAAGGTGTCATATTTGATGCGATACAGGTTTTGTATTCAAATCCTTTGGCACATATTCAGGTAAAATGGAGCTTTGTCAGAAGCCTTTCCCCTAACTAGGGGCACGAAGCAGGGGTGTCCTTTATATCCTTTATTATTTATACTAACACTAGAACCCCTTGTCTAACATAATAAGCAAGAAAGTGAAATCCAGGGGATTCATATAGGGAATGTGGAGACAAAAAATAATGCCCCATTACCCCCTTGTCAACCCTCTTTCTACCGCCTTCTGTCAACCCTCGTTCTACCCTTCCCCACTCCACACCCTCCCCCTTCCATGGTACCCCCGCCCTCACCCTTCTCACCGCAAGATCTCCTCTTACCCCCCCTCTCGTGATTCCTCAGCCCTGGATACTTAAGATACTGAAGATATAAGTTATATCGCTTTATTGCTATAGTGCTTACATCGTTTTTATATTGTTTTATATTGCTATATCTTTATATTGTTATATTTTTATATTGCTTTTTATCCCTTGGTCCCAAGTAGCCCTTTCTTGCCATCTCCCTTGTTACCCTCTACTTTTCCCCACCCTAGGTTTTTGTTCATAATTGTTATGCTCTAAATGGTTTTGCAAAAATGTTAATACTCTATTACCGACCAAGTTTTTACCCCCTGTTCGATGTACTTCTCCTGTGTTTGATGTAAACCGATCTGATATGACGGGTCATGAACGTCGGTATAGAAAAAGAATAAATAAATAAATAAATGATTTCTTGATGACTTTTGTCATGGGCTCAGTCACTTCCAAGAGTGCTCAATTTAATAACTGAGTTTGGTAAAGTCTCTGGATTAAAATTAAATTTTACTAATTCTGAAGGGCTTGATATCTCTGGCACTCTGAGGGAGTGATGGCTGCTATTTCTGCTCAGATCAGCGGGAGATCAGATTAAATACTTTGGGGTAATGATTCATCGTTGCCCTGATTACTGGTACAGATGTAATATCCGTCCTATGCTGTTTTTAAACAAAAAACTCAGGCATGGGTAGTTTATCACTTTCTATAATGGGGAGAATAGCCTTATTAAAAATGGTATTGATACCTAAGATGTTGTACATTTTCCAAATGATCCCTGTACTACTAAGGAAAAAATCCGGAATCACGTACAAAAACTAATCGGCGAAAATTGGGTCCAATGCATTCTGGGGCTTTTCAACGACTACTGCACCTAAGGAACTCTGGCAAGATAACCCTATCATTAGCCTATAAATATTTACATTCTATCACTGCTTATGGTTTATTAAGAGCGTTAGCTGTAACGTAGGCACAGGACCTTTCAGTGAATATTCAAGAGGAAAATATTGCTGAGAGTTTGACGATGGCCAAAATTTCCATGGAGAGCATGGAGCTACGGGAACTACAATTCACACTTGTCCACAGGTTGTATTGCTCTCCACGACGGGCCTACATTGCTCGTATCGCTAGAAGTGCTCAGTGCTTGAAACGCTCATTAGAAAATGCAACTCTTCTTCACTGCTTTTGGATATGTTTTCAGCTGCAAAGCTTCTAGCAAACAATGTTGATGCTCTTACAAAAGCTACTGGGACAGCAATTCTCATGGTCTGTTGGTTATCGAAGATATTATGCTTGTTGGTTATCGAAGATATTATCCCTCCAACAACGAAAGATCAGGACTCACTCATAGAATGGAGAATAATATGGAAAATGTCATAATACCTCTGTATTGCTCCATGAATACCGTGTACAATTCTGGTCGCCGCATCTCAAAAAAGATAATTGCAATGGAGAAGGTACAGAGAAGGGTGACTAAAATGATGAAGGGGATGGAACAGCTCCCCTATGAGGAAAGGTAAAGAGATTAGGGCTGTTCAGCTTGGAGAAGAGACAACTGAGGGAGGATATGATAGAGGTCTTTAAAATCACAAGAGGTCTAGAATGGGTAAATGTGAATCAGTTATTTACTCTTTCGGATAGTAGAAGGATTAGGGGGGCACTTCATGAAATTAGCATGTGGCACATTTAAAACTAATCGGAGAAAGTTCTTTTTCACTCAACGCACAATTAAACTCTGGAATTTGTTGCCAGGGGATATGGTTAGTGCAGTTAGTGTAGCTGGGTTTAAAAAAGGATTGGATAAGTTCTTGGAGGAGAAGTTCATTACTTATTAATTAAGTTGACTTAGAAAATAGCCACTGCTATTACTAGCAACAGTAACATGGGATAGATTTCTTATGACCTGGATTGGCCACTGTTGTAAACATCTGGTCCAGGAGATTGACAAACTAAAAAGAGTAGTCAATTTGTCCTAGTACATCTTTGAGGTTCACTGAGATTTGTTTCATTTCCTTTGAATCATCACCTTTGAATATCATTTCTGGCATGGGTATCTCTCTTACATCTTCCTCAATGAATACCAAAGCAGAGAATTAATTTAGTATCTCTGCTATGACTTTGTCATCCCTAAGTGCCCCTTTTACCCCTTGATCATCTAATGGTCCAACTGACTCCCTTGCAGGCTTTTTACCTCAAAGTACCCAAAAAGGTTATTATGAGTTTTTGCTTCCATGGCAAGCTTCTTTTCAAATTCTCTTTGCCTTCCTTATCAAAGTTTATTATCTAACTTGCCAGTGCTTATGCTGTTTCTTGTTTTCATTCAGATCCCTTTTCCATTTCTTGAAAGATGTTTTTAGCTATTATAGCCTCTCTCACTTCATCTTTTAACCATGCCTGCAGTCATTTAGACTTCCTTCCACTTTTTCTAATGTGTGGAATACATCTGGTCTGGGCTTCCAAGATCATATTTTTAGATACCATCCATGCCTGATCTAAACTCTTAACATTTGCAGTTGCTCCTTTCAGTTTTGTCCTAATCATCTTTTCCTAACATTTTCCTCATTTTATCAGTCACCTTTTTGAAAGTTAAATGCTATCACAGTAGATTTCTTTAGTGCCGTCCTAAGAGTTCTTACATTTATTTGTAACTGGTCCAAGTATATGAATTATTTTCTTGATTTGTTTGCGTTTTATATCATCAGTTTCTATGCTGTAATCAAATTAGAACCATGTGTTTTGTACATGCAGAATATAAAAATTCCAATTGCGGTGTCAGGGTCAAATAGGATTTGGAGTAATTGATGAAAGATCTTCATGACTGCAACACCCAGATGGTATTCCACATGGACTCGTCTGCCCCTGCTTGAGATGTGGTTGTAAGTCAGCAGAATCCCAATATCAGCAGATATGCCACAACAAAAGCTAGAAATGTTATGAACGCACCCTGGAGTTGACGCTATGTTAAAAGGCAGTATACAGTGCTGGATAGGGGTGTGCATTCGTTTGCAATGTATTGGCAATCCGCAACGTATAGGGCCATATTTATTGTATTCGTGGGGAAGAGAAACGTATTGTGATTCCCATGAATACAACGAATCTTCACCAAATTATTCGGCCGTCTAAAGGAGTGAATTTAAACAAAACCCCCACCCTCCAGCCCCTCACAAGACTTGCCAAAACTCCTTGGTGGTCCAGCGGGGGTCCTGGAGCCATCTCTTGCACTCGGGCCGTCGGCTGCCAGTATTCAAAATGGCACCGAAAGCCTTTGCTCTTACTATGTCACAGGGGCTACCGGTGCCATTGGTCGGCCCTTGTCACATGGTAGGAGCACAAGATGGCTACCATCACCATTTTGAATACCAGCAGCCGATGGCGTGAGTGCAGTAGATGGCTCCCGGACCCCCGCTGGACCACCAGAGAGTTTTAGCAAGTCTTGGGGGGGGGTCAGGAGGGGGGGTTGTAGTTAATTAAATTTTAGCTGAGAAACATAAGAATGGAACGCATGAACGGATCGGAGCCCCCCTTGCCGAATGCAACGTATCTGCCCCCCACGAATACAAATACCGAATGTAACGTATGCGGTCCCTCTGCACATCCCTAGTGCTGGAGAAAGTCTTTTTCTAATACAAATCTGAAATACTTTCTGTGAGTTGGATGTATCTCTGTGACTTTGGATTTATAAGAGGCATATAAACATAACAGTCACTCTCTTTTGTTCAGAAGGGGAATTATAAGGCCCAGGGAACTCATTTTAAAAACGTTTCCTTTGTTAGGAATTTGTTCAAGAACCTTACAGCTAGGATGGGTTGGAATTCTTCTATTTTCTTGGGAACCAAGAAGTACCTGGAGTAAAATCCCCACCCTCTTTCTTACAGTGAGAAAGGCTCAACCACTCTGGTCTATAGGAGGCAGAGTTTTTCCCACTTAAGTAGAAATTGGTGCCGACTGAACAGCAAAGCTCTTTTGGGAGGGTGATTTTGAGGGATTTCTAACAGATGTAATCTATGTCCATCTATTATCTGGAGAAACCAGTTGTCCGAACTGATAACAGGCCAAAGGTTTATTAAGAACTTCAACTTCGTCACCCCCAACAGGGAATCCTCCAGAACAAAGACTGGAACACGGGCTTTCTGCTCTGGATTCAGTCACAAACTGGGTAACTGTGCGGAGCTTAAAGCTTCTCTTTGCTTACGCTAGACCAGCCCTTGAGCCCTGCTGAATGAGGTAAGTAGTACCTAGAAAGCATTTTTTTTTTTAATGAGGAAGTATCTAAACTGAGGTGGTCCACTGCAGAACTTCCAAGGTGCAGAGGATGATTCAGAAGTAGAAGTGATTAGGGTCGGCACCATTGTGTTGTGGTTCTTCATAAGCTGGTCTTGCCTGCGCATCTTCCCCCAAAGCCTGAAAATTCTAACCATGCGAGCCTCATACTAGCTAAAAGAAAGGATGAAAAAAAATATTTAAACTTAAATAAGTGCTCAAACATCTGGCTAAGAAAATAAAGGGGATCTTTTTGAGAAAGAAAA
Source organism: Rhinatrema bivittatum (assembly GCF_901001135.1). NCBI lineage: Eukaryota > Metazoa > Chordata > Amphibia > Gymnophiona > Rhinatrematidae > Rhinatrema > Rhinatrema bivittatum. The sequence continues at coordinate 223,383,742 of NC_042615.1, read as the reverse complement.
TGTCTGTAAAAAAAAGCAGGGCAGCTAAAACTGATGCATCCAACATCCGTGGAGGACAAGAATGAACTGAGGGGCACAGTGGGTTTGAACCCCCAGGCAGAGGCACTAAAGTCCTATATATGCCTTTCTAGAAAGCTCTAGAACAAACATCCACTCGGCACTGAACAAGGTAACGTAACTCACTTGCATGACTATGGTGAACTGTTCCGTTTGTAGGGATGTTCATTCATCCAGGACGAATTAAGCAATTTCAACAAAATCAGGGAGCCCGAAATCCGAAGGAAAGTGTGCACAAGATTTAACACGCCGGGCCAAAAACGAAGCCCGGACCAATAGGTTTGGGCTTCGCACATCCCATTTGTAGACCTTAACAGTGAAGTTATGAGCAATTTTATCTTGGTGTTTAAAATCTTGTTATTAAGTTTGTTAGATTTTTATGACTGTTTTTATTGTATGCCACCTTGACTTTTGTGAGGATTATACATTTTTTAAATAAATTTCTCAACGTCTTAAGAATTTGAGTAGTGTCTCTTCCCAAAAGATTATTAGGACTTTCATTTTTACCTGCACATCGCAGTCTTGTCTATTGGGTTTCTACAATGATAAAATATGCAAAGTATACATTTTTTAAAATACCATGCATTGGATAAACAAATCAAAGAGCTATTTATACACAGGAAGCAGCAAATTCTTCAGTCTTGATTTTAATCACTTACCAAAGGAGTAAATCAGTAGTCCAATATAAAGCATGGTCACGTTAACAGCCCATCCAATCAGTATGAAAGCTGGAATCAGAAGCATTATTGCCTGAAAGCATTTTTAAAACTGTTTTAGTTCCTGAAGCTGTGATTGGAGAACACCAGATTTTAAGGCAATGTTTAAATTCACATTTCCTAAATTTATGTTGTTCATATTATTGAATTTACATTCACAAAACAGAAGAGCTGCAACAACCCACATAGTAAAAATGCTTACCTGTAACAGATGTTCTCTGAAGACAAGGGAATCAGTCACATACATGGTGACAATATCACTCAGAGCTGATCACACCTTTCTCCAGTGTATCTAGGAAGTTCTTAGAACCCTTCTGGCCATGCATGGTAGCTTCTGCACCCCTGCATCCTTGCAGTGCACCTCAGTTCAAATCTAGACGTAAGAAAGCTCACTCTAGAAAAGAAGATGGGCTTGAGGGCCTGGCTAACTATCTTCAGAGAACATCTGTTACAGGTAAGTTTCTTTGCTTTCTCTGAAGTCAAGGTGGGACTCTTCAGCTAATGGTGGGCTCCAACAAAACAGAACAAGAATAAACTTCACCAACAGGGCAACAACTGTTTTTGGCAAGTTTGAATTCTTTTAAAAAAAAGAAAACTCTTAATAAAATGGGGTCTTTGTGAGGACAGAGTTGGGCTCTAGCCCTCAAAAGCATTGCCTTACATCTCTCTTCTGTAGAGGTCGATCTCAGATGGGCCAATGACACACCCATGGTCTTCCTATGTTTCTCCAGCGTAAGACCAGTGTGGGCACAAGTGAAGCAGGTGCAATCTGTTATCCAACTAAATAGCGCTGACACAGCAGTTCCAGGCTTGAGGAGTGAAAAGGCACAAAACGCTGAGTTTTTAATCCTCTCCATCCAGATGGAAAGCAATAGCTCTCTTACAATTTAAAGCATGAAGGAATCATTCTCTTTTATTAGTATGTGGCAAAATGACAATTGATTACATTTGAAATCCATCACAGCCTTAGGATGGATGAATAGCACCACCTTTTTATGATGAAATTTACTATAAAGTTCATAAGTTTATTAGAGCCTGGAGCTCAATGCTGCAGGCTGAAGTAACTGCCACAAAATAAGTAACATACCAGGTTATATACCTGAGCCCCCAAGAGGCCAGTAGCTCATAGGGGGCTTTTATCAACTGGGTTAAAACCACATTAAGGTCCCATGACACTGCAGATAGTTTGATGGAAGGCTTCAAATGAAACAAATCACACAAACCTTTACAATTTAGAATGGTACAGAAACAGATTTGCCTTCTTCATGGTGATAGGGTACATCTACCTACAGTTGGCACCTTATAGAGTTGGTTTGGAGCCTAGCCTGAGATATGTAGAAGGTATTCAAGTAGTTTTTGTGCAAGACAGAATAAGGATCTCTGAGCTTGCCCTCAGGATAGACAGCAAACTTCCTCCACTTGCAATCATAAAATCTTCTAGTAGATTCCATTCTAGAAGCCAGAGTACTTGAGTCACTGAATCAGAAAGACAATAAGGACATATTACTTGTCTTTCAACATCCAAGCAGCGAGGAGGAGAGATTGGAGATAGAGCGAAGTAACATTCTTTGGTTCAGCATGATCAGGATTTGGGGGGAAAAAAAAGTCACCAACCTGATTGGTTCCCTAATGCGGTGGCTCTCAATCAGTGTGTTGGGACACTGGTGTGTCACCCAAAATTTGACAGAGCAAGCCTATGCTTTCTATAACAGCCACATGCGCTTGCTGCTTCAGGAAAGTGCAGAGTACGGATCCCGGTACTTAAAATTCCCCATCACCGCTCCCTATTGCTGCATTTCCCCTCACCCCTGGCAATGACTGCCACCACCAATCCAAGTCAAAAATGTTTCCGGCATGCTGTATCCTGCCCGCCCACCCGCTTCTTGGAGTTTGTTTTTCTCTGAATGCTTGCATTTAGTTTATGGTCTTTTATTCTGTATTAGATAAGGGTCAGTCTGCATGTTTGACAGAGGTGAGGGATTCTGCTAACTAGGATGTAGATTCTGTGTAGGGATCTATAGTAGTCTGGCTTGCTTTGGTTTTCCAATAGTAAGTTTACTGTGTTCTATATTTGCAGTCTTGCTTTTTTATAGGTACGGTTGTTGCTGTTCATGTCCTGGGTGTTAGTGCTCTTATGGTAAGGCTGGTATGATAAATAATTTCTAAATGTCTTTTTAACAGGTTTTCATGTTATTTCACAAAGTGCCTAGCAGGGAAGGGATTCTGAAGTACTATTACTAAGGGAATACCAGAATTTGAATATATTTTTCTATGATGAGTTGAAAGGGGAAATTTCCTAACGCTGCTCTGTATAAACTCCAGAGGGGGTCAGAACTTTCTGAGGTTAACAATGAAATGCATGAGAGTTCGTCTGTATCAAAAGACTGTGTGCTGCATATGCATATCAGGCCCAGATTTTTAGTTGTTAAATGTAGTGTGCAATGTGTTACACCCCTGAGCATCATGTGTCAGGTGTGTCATGATGAAGAAAAGTTGAGAACCACTGCCCTAATGGATAACCTCCAAAGGATTAGAAACTATACTTGTCTTGGACAAGAGGAAGCTATGAGAATCAGTCCCCTGGTCTGAGGTGTTTGCTAGAGGAATGGGAGGATAATCATACAGAAGTCCCTTTTCCCAAGATAAGGGAAATGACCCCTCATGCTAGCCTGCTTTCTGCGTTTCTTTTACAGCAGAATACTAGCACCTTCCTCTTCTGAATTGCTGCAAACAGAGCTATCTTGGCAGATCCTCAGCAAAAAACAGATCACTTTTGAGGGGCTAGCTAGAGACTCAACCATAATGTTTTCTATTCTGCCAGAGACGCTGACTAATCCCACAGTCTGCTTCCCAACACAGGAGAAGAGATCCAGTTTCTCCCTGCTTGCTGAAGTAAAATATGGCTAACCAATTATTGGCCTACACTAAGACAACTTGATTGGCCACCTGATTTCTGAAAACCTTTACAACATATCACCTTTAACTTCAAGAGCTAATATGTAATCTTTCCTTCTGGAGAGAGCAAGAGCCCCCAAAGTGTAGAACACCAGCTAGTCGCACTGGTGGTTAGAACGATTGAACAAGTTTGAGTTGGAATAGGAATAACCTTAGTTAGACTGCAATGGGAGAGTGACCAAGGCAGGGAGGCTCCCTGCATCTCTGTTACACCGATGTGTTCCTGAAGTCCTTGAGTTACTCAATTCCACCAGAACATTAAGGTCCAATGGGCTATGGCATACACTGTTGAGCCCATAAGGCCCAACTTCCTCAGCATGGACCAAACTGATGTCAAACCATAACCTTCTGTACAGCAGTAACAACATATCTGGGGTCCTGCAGACAGGAAGGAAAGCTATGGCTTGAGTCATTTTTAGCAGAGCCCCTATAAATTCCAAATGAACTCTCGGGCTCAGAATGGATTTGGGTAGTTGATAACCAACCCTGGTAACTCCAGCACCCAGATGGTGTTGTCCATGGATTTGTCCAGCCCCACACGAGATGTGCCCTTGATCAGAAGGGAAATATGTGAATACTCAGAATGATCCAAATCAGTTGTGTGTGTAAAGCCAGGTTTGGGCTATAAAGTTATATACCCTGGATTCCCAATGCTTCTAACTGTAAATCTCAGCACCATTGTAAATTATCTCAATCACATTTTGCCTGTTTTTAATTTACTGCAACCCACCTTGAGGTCACTCTTGGTAAAATGCAGGATATGAAATGTCTAGCTATAAATAAATAGATAAATAAAAAGGGACTTTCCCACTCTGTGCCCATAGAAAAGTTTTATCAGAAAGGCCTTATGATTGCTTGGTAAGAATATTAGCAAGTCTACAGGATCCTGTCTTAATGCTGGAGAGAAAACAGGAACAGATAAATGCAATGAGGAAAGAATAAAACGGATACCAAATAATGCAAACCATATGATAGAAATTATTTAGTATATAATGCTACAAAATGAAGTCATTTAAAAAGCTAGGATTACAAAAGAATTTAATTCTGCTTGCCAGATAATAAATTAGGACCACGTTAAGGAAAAGATCCGAAGAAATAAGACAACTGAAATGACATGAGATGCTTCTGAAACTGAGCCATGCACTGTACCCACAGAAGGAACCCGACGAAAGTGAAAGACAGTCAAATTAGAATATGTTAATGGAAAAAGCTTCTTAATTTCTTATTAGCAATTATGTTCAAAAGAAGAAAATTCAAGATTACCATTTTCACAGCTTTGATTTCACTTCCTGGTTTGATCCTGCGAGCATAGCCACCCTGGATCACAGCCATGGTGATTCCAATGAAGAAAAACATTTTTCCCTGTTGCATGCTGCCAAGGGACAAAAAAGCAGCACAAACTGAGTAAATCATTCCTGGAAGATGGCTTTCCCCAAACACGCGCATTTATGACTACATTTATAGTTTAACTTTGCATTTCCCAGTTGGCTGTCTGAGCAGTGAAACCGAAGCCAGTTTCTGCTGCATCCCTGATTTGCTACGCTGCTGCCATCTATGTCCCAGTGGAAAATGGGGCTGAGAGACAAAAAAAAAAGGGGGGGAGATCAGAGAGAATCCTGGAATTGGAAAAGGATGCGAGAGAGAGAGAGAGCGAGAGAGGAAAGGGAAGGCTAGGAAGGGAGGGTGAGAGCCAGCAGGGAAAAGACTGTGCAAAGGAGGCGAGAGAAAATAAGGAGATGGCGTGCACAGTGAGAGAGCGGCAGATGCAAAGCTGGTAGGATGAGAAGCAGGATTAGGTTCTTAAAAAGGTAAATAGGTGAGGTGGTAAAAAGCAATGGAATAAAAAAACAAAACACACAGATGGCAGGGGAAGAGCAAGACCATCCATGGGGAAAGGGTGATGGAAGGGGAGATGAAGAGATAAGAGTGGGAGAGAGCTAGACAAAGCTGGAGGAAGTGAAATGAAAGAATATGTCAGAGAAACAGATGGTGAAGAGAGAACAAGAATTGGATCATGGAATCAGGAGAAAACAGGATGAAAGCAGAATATGAGGTGGAAAAGCAAAACAAGAAATACCACACCGAATTAAAAGGAACCCACTTTCCATGACACATGCATGTGCATGTCCACACGTATGCAAGGATCAGATGTAAAAACGCACTCCTGTGCCAAGGCGGCTAAAAAATAATTTTCAATTGAAATATTGCATTGCAGCTTTTCAAAGCTTTGGATTTTGACATTTTCACTTTAAAAATATTTAAACATCTTATATATTTTATTACATGCACTTTTAGTATTTAAATGTAATTGAGGCAATTTTCAAACCCTCCACCGAGCTTACAGTTTCCTTTGAAAATCTGCAGCCAGTGCAGGTGCTTTGAAAAAGCTGCAAAAGTGCGTATGAAGATTTGAAAATGAAATCTCCCCTCACTCTCCCCCCCCCCCCCCCCCCACGGGTAAAAAAGATTGTATGTTGTGAAACCGCATATGTGTTTTGACACACAGATACCCTGAGTGGGGGGGGGGGGGCATTTGAAAATTGTCCTATTTGGGGACATTTTCAAACTCCCCACATTGCTGCAAAGTCAATGGGTACATTTCATCCACAATCTTGGATTCAATTTTTTAAAAAAATGTACATTTGTTTGTTTTTATATACCGTTGTTCGATCTGGCATATCACAATGGTTTACAGTGTAACGCAATTCCAGTAAGAATAATGCTACTTACTTTACATTGTAACTTTGTATCAATTTTTAACATTTTAACTAACATAAGTAACATTTACTGACATTAGCTGTTTAACTAAAAGTGACCACAGAGATTTGTACCAGCTATTTCTGGGGAGCCTTTTCCCCCCCCCCCCCCCAACCACAACTACAGACTCACTCATGATTTTGCTCTAATGGCTAAATGTTTTTAACCGTGAGAGAGCGCGAGAGCCAGCCTCAGTATTAGACCAATGCATCAGATACTATTTATATCACTGGTAAGGGGGGGGGGGGACCTTTAAATTCGGGGTGAGGTGTCAGGGGTGGGGGAAGGCTTGGAGGGCACACCTGTGACATTCGGAACGCTGAGAGTTGAGTGTCCTCCCCATTACAGAGATATAAATAGTAAACCGATGCATTGGTCTAATACTGAGGCTCTCTCTCTTTCTGCGATAAAACCTGTCCGGGCAGTGATGTGAAATAATGTGGTGTGCGATAATATAACTGTGCGATGCGGTAACCGGAAAATGTGCCTAACCACGCCCCTTATCCTTATCGCAGGCATCAGGCTTGCAAAGTTTATAGCAAAAATGATGAATCTAGGTCTCTGTGCTGAAAATCCAAAACCATGTGTGTGTGTGTGTGGTTTCCTTCCCCACCCCAAGGACACCTCCACAGTAAAAATCTGTGCCATGGAAAATTGCGCACACTCATTTACCTACATACACAGAGTGAGCAATGTCCAGACTTAAATTTTTACCCGTGGAAATCCCTTTGAAAATTGACCTTGACTGAGGTAATTTTGTAACATTCTGCAATAAGTCAGTCACCAATTTTCAAAGTAAACTTACACGATTGTATTTGCTTTGAACATTCCTCCACTAAATGCCCATGCACACACAATTAAACCTAACTGGTGCACAGAAATGTTTTGGGAAAATGTACCTATGTTCTTTTGAATATCCAATAGTATGGTGTCTAAATCTAAAGCTCTCCCCCAGCTCCATCTCTGCACAACCTGGGAAAACTTATACGCAGATAGGACAGAACACGCTTAAGTTTATCTGGAAATTGGGTGGGCAATTTTACAACAAACCTTTTCCGCAGGTAGAGCAGCGTATTACCTACAGAAATACCTGTGAAAAGTACCCTACACCTCTGCAGAGCTGATATGCAACTGCTCTACCTGTTACCTTTTCCCTGAACTATCCGGAGGGGGAGGGGGAAGGGTTACCAAGTCTCTGCCTAGTTTACCAGTCCCCCTGAAATAAACAAACAATCTAAATTTGGACTAGCAATATTTGGTGCCTCTGCATGAGAATGGCAATGGCCAGGAAGGTAGATACCCAGCAGTGCTCTCGGTGGGAATAGAAAAGAGGCCTAGCTAGGGGGGGTCATTGGACTCGTATCAGAGAACATTGCTGCTTTTTAATATGGGGGGAGAGGCGATATCATTTGTACAACGTCTAACCAAAAATGAAATGGTTACATTGGCCCTTTTCCCGATAAAAGTCGGATCCTTTTGACAAAATAAAGCCACTGCTCCAAAACGGGCAAAGGATGTAAGCATCCACACCACTGCATCTGTTAGAAAAATAAAAACAGTAGGGAAGAGCACAGCGGTAGGTCCCTAAGAGTTTCACAGCAGGGTGCATGCAAGTTCTCTCTGGACTGCCGTAATTTCAAGCAGCCACCATTGAACGGTCACGGAGCGCATGAACAGCAGTGCACAGTCTCAAAGCCACGCACCAAGAGGTACTTAATCGCATGGATTTAGCTAGACTGAGGAGGCAGGTATCAGCCAGGCCAAAGGAAGCGCACTGTGGGGTACATTTTTTAAAAAAGCGCGAGCACATACTTTTGTTCGCGCACCAGGCGGTGCACAAGGGGGTGCACATTTGTGTACCTTGCGCGTGCTGAGCCCTGCGCGTGCTGCCCGTTCCCTCCGAGGCCGCTCCGAAATTGGAGTGGCCTCGGAGGGAACTTTCCTTCCGCTTCCCCCCACCCTTCCCCTCCCTAACCCACCCCCTACCTTTTATCGCAAAAGTTACGCCTGCTCGAGGCAGGCGTAACTCACACGCGCCGGTGGCCCGCCATCACCGGACCCAGGGGCTGGTCCAGAGGCCTCGGCCACGTCCCCTGGAACGCCCCCGGGCTGGCACCACGCCCCCTCGGAACGCCCCGAACGTCGCCCCGGGTTACGCACATAAGTTACACGTGTAACTTATGCGCGTAACCCTTTTAAAATCCGCCCCTGTGAAAGCAAACAGGCCAGAGTGGTGGCAGGGGATTTAGGTCGAGGGAGGAAAACGATGTGCATACATTTGATTTTCAAATGCACACAAGTTTGTTTTTTCCCCCCAGCTTTCGATTCACAGAGGAGGCTACAGCAACGTCCACAGGTCCTCAAACTCACCGACCTCACAGGCAACTTTCAAAAACGGAAACTACCAAGCAGCAACAAGGCCCGCAAGCACAAGAGCATCCACAGGCTCTGCAAGTACTAGGACTACTCAAAACTAGCCCACTAAACGTGACAATAAAAATCTGAGGTTGTGTATGCATTTGTGGAATTTATAAACAGAAAACCAGAAAAGCCAAACCACAAAGCTGGTTTCGAGTTAATGCAAGGCTTCCAGCTATTAAAATGGACTTGGAAATAGACCAAGTCGTATTTCTTTTTGGGATGCAAACTACATGAATAGCTTTGGTTCAGTCTCTGGCATCCATATCCCAATATTAGCATACACACTGGCGGTCTCCTCTGCAGGGGTCTGAAGGGCAAAGAATACCTGAAGAGAGTAAAATTTCTATCCATCTAGTCCCTCCACGTGGCAACCTCATTGTATAACATCTAGACCAAATCTCAGCAAGACAACTACTAGTGAAGTATGAAAAGAAGCAAAAAGAAAAAAAAATCCATAATAGCTGCACATCCCCCAGGAAAAAAAAAAAAAAAAAAGGCGCCCAGTCTTGGCCTCAGCACTAGGACTAATGATGGTGGTAGTGACAGCAGAGAACCTTCAAGTGAATGAAACGCCAGTGTAGTTATATAAGGCCATCGTGAACCCGTTCATGGTGCCACTGCAGGAGACAGACCCCCCAAGAACCTAATGAAATAATGAAGAGAACTTACTAGTTAGGTGGACTCCTGAAGATTTAAAAAATAAAAAAATAAAAAGATATAATGCGCTGCTATTTTTATGCTACAAACTCTACGTTTAAACAAACAGCATGCCAAAAACTGGAAGAAAAAGCAATACTGCTCTCAAGGGAAAAGCCACAGAAAGCAAGCGATGGAAAGTTATGATCTCCGATTGCACAAATCATTAAGAAAAGCAGTACCTTAGAAGAGACGATGCAGAAAAAGTGAGTGAGTGAAAAGGGAGATCCATAGAGGAGCCAAAACAGCCAAAGCACATGGAAGAGGTAGCAGGGGAAATACCAAGATAAGGATGCAACACAGGAGGTCAAGAGCAAGGTAAGACAGGCCAGGAACACAAAGATAAGAGAGGGGCCAGGAGCTGCAGGCCGAGCTTCATACTTATACAGGGGGGTCCAGGAGAGGGGAGAGAGACCACACGCTACACCTGACACCCGAAGTAAAAAGCATAAGATCATCAAGGCCAGAAACTGCAGAAATATTAATAATACAGAAATAAATCTGACACAGTATTATGCAGCAAAGGTTATTACTAAGAGTCCTATCAACAAGGACACAAGGCCAAAAGAAAGAAGTCAACTCCTCCTGAGAAGAAACATAAGAAAAGATAAAATCGCTCTTTGTAAAAGATGTCACTAGTAAATGAGTTACCTCAAAGGATTCAGGACTGCAAAAATAAACTAACTCAACCTCAACCTGCTAACCTCCTGCTAACTCAACCTCCTGCTAACCTCCTGCTAACTCCCAAGGTGTAAATCCTTTCAGGTCCCAGTGACTCCCATCCTTAAATTCCCTGTGTGAGGTGAGAATTGCTGTGCACTGTGTACTATGAGCCCGAAGACGAATCAGGGACCACTGGATTAAGGTCCAAAATAATTTTACTGCAGAAAATGATGAACTGATGGCACAATAAATATGAATGGCACCACCAGTGTCTTTTTGGCTCTTTAGTACAAATCTTTGTCCTCTATCCCTGCGAGAGTCTTTTGAACAGGTTGGGAGTCCAGCCACCCTGTTGACTTGGGCTAAGTAGCGATCCCCATTTGTCAGGGTCCCCTTCAGTGAATGGGCCAACCCTTCCCAGGTGGCAAAACTGTCTCTGCACAGAGAGTGAACGTTTCTCTCTCCCCCCAGGGGACTCCGGGTGGGTTTCCTCTCTGAATAGGTGATTTCTTTCTCACAGTTAGACGTCCTTTGTCTTGGTAGGGATCCTGGATGGAACTGCAGATCTCACAGGTCCACAGATGGGTAGGAAGAGGGTCAGAAAAAAAATGCTTCCCCCCAGATCTTAAAAATTAACTTCTTCGGTTGCCCAAAAGTAAACAACACCAGAGATCCATTGCAATGGTCACCCTCACTTCAGGGGCAGTTCTTCCCTATCTATGGGCATCCTGAACACAGGGTTCCCCCACTTCCTGAGTCTCGGAAAAACCCAGGTAATTCAGCGCGGCTCCTACCAAGCAAAAGTCCAAAAATCCAAATTCTCTGGACAACCACTCTGCACCTCCGGAGGAGAGAACAGCAGTGGAGCTGTAACTTGCACTGGAGGATCTCAGATGGATTCCAAAGCCTCGGGTAGGCCAAAATAAATTCAGGATAATCTCCAACCTCCCTCTCAAACTGCCCCCTTCGCGGAGCTCTGCTATAAAACCTCCTGCAGGGGATATCCATTACAGCCCCGCAATGGGAGGAGCTGCCAATGAATGGATCCTCTCCCTAATTATCCCTCTAACTGAACTAATGTGTATTGTCCCAGGGCTTACCGGAAACCCAGAAAGGTGCCCAGGTTACAATTAGTTACACATTTTTTTAGCTGTGTCCCATTTGGATTATGGAAATGCATTACTGATGAGTTTACCGCAGTGGCTGATGCGGAGATTACAAATTGCCCAGAATGTGGTGGCTAGAGTATATGAAATGTTTATTTTACATTGGCTTCCAGCCGAAGCACGTAAAAAATTTAGGATGTTAATGGAGAAATTACTTACCTGATAATTTCGTTTTCCTTAATGTAGACAAACGGACTCAGGACCAGTGGGTTTATGCTCCCCTGCCAGCAGATGGAGACAGAGTAAGATAATGTCACAGTATATATACACTCCTGCAGTGACCCCAGCCTGCCAGTATTCTCTTCAAAAACAAATGTGGACACACTAGCAAAAAACTTAATTAAAAACAGATAACCACAACTGTACTCAACCAACCATAAACACTGAACTCATACAAGATTCCAGATACCCCAAACAGGGACTGGATGAACACTTACCAGTAATCCCTTGGGACCTAGAGCCCCACAGGATGACTTTTTTCTTATAAACTGTTTTTATTAAAAATCACAAATATGATCCATTTAAACAATGCTTAAATACAACTAAGAAACAGATCAACCATATAACTTTGTCGCGCGCCTAAGGAGCTCGACAAAGGAGCCTGCTCCTTTGTGCGCTCCTTAGTGCACTCCCTATTAGTGGGACCAGCCCGAGACCCATCCCTCCCAATAGGAGGCCTTTTTAATAGAGCAAAGGAACCGAAGCTACCCAACTACCATTCTAGCATGTTATCTATCAACCTAATCATTGGAGGCCGGAATATAATAGTCTTCGATGTAACTGCTTGTGACCAGAATCATCCCAGCAACCAGTCAGGCAACCACTCAAGCTTACAGAGGACAGAGCACTCTACCAGCCAAACCCACTAACTTACAAATACCTTCAGCATTTTCATCCAAACATCTACCCTTACAGACAGACACCTCTCTCTCACCCACCCTCAGACACCTCTTGAATTTCTACAGACCCACTCCTTTGGGCCTCCAAACCCGGACCCAATTAATCCGTATCTCAAAACAAACCTACCAGAACCACTCTCACCATGCTCACTTTTAATATCCCTATCATCCACAACAAAAGGCGAACCCCCTTAACTAACATCACCAACAGCTTACAAAAAAGAATCATCCCTATTACGACATCACCATTGAACCAACTATTAGGCCTCACGCTACTCTCAGTAACTCTCATCAATGCGCAATCTTTAACGAAGAAGACACATATCCTCAATGATTACCTCTTGGATACCAACCCAGACATCTGTGCCATCACAGAAACCTGGTTAAAAAACTCGGACATTGCCTTAACCAATCAACTACCAATTCAGACATACGACATCTTCACCTTCCATAGACTCAAAAAAAGAGGAGGCGGACTTCTTCTAGCCACGAAGAAAGAACTCAGATTGACTGCGCATACTATCAAGACAGAATCCAAATTAGAATTGCGTCTAGTCAAATCTAAACAACTACAAATTCTGTTAGTCTACGCTCCCCCGGGAGTTCTAGAAACGGACCCATCACCCCTCGTAGAATCCATCGTGAAATATATTAATGCAGACATCCCAACAATAATTATGGGGGACTTCAACCTTCATACAAATGCAATACCTCGCTCTACCAATTGTGAAGCTCTCCTCACCACCCTCGGCGTGATGGGATTCACTCAGACCATCAACAGCCCCACACATAAAGCTGGTCACACCCTGGATCAAATATTCATCAATTCTAATTTCACTTGCACAATAGAACCGTCCTGTACACCAATCCCTTGGTCAGATCATTTCCTAATAGAATCTTCCTTTTCCACACACAAACAGACACACACTTCTCCATACACTTCTACCATTCAATTGAGGAAAACATGTCCTTCTGACATACTCGGCGATCAGCTATCCAAAGAACTCTCCAACCTAGACCTAGCTAATCCGGACTCAGCACTATCTTCTTGGCAAAAGATTACGGAAATAGTCGCAAATAAATGGTGTCCAATAATCTCCAAATCACTCAACCCAATAAAAAAGGGAAACCAACCTTGGTTCTGCTCGGAACTGAAACGAATGAAACAGGATTTACGCCAGAAAGAAAATAGATGGCGTAAAACCCCAAATAAAACAACCCTCTCATCATACAAGGGACTCTTAAATCAATACAGGATCGCCATTCTACAGAAAAAGAAGGAATACTACGCAAACAAAATTCACCATTTTCAATACGATGCCCAGGCCTTATTCGCCTACGTATCACAAATCACTAAATCAACCTCACCACCTATTCCAGATGAACAAGCTCTCTCAAAAGCTATAGAACTCGCTTCTTACTTCCAACAGAAGATCTTAAATACCCTCGCCCTCCTTCCTACAAATACAACCCCCCTAAAGTCAGGTGAGAATTCCAATTCTCTAAATAGACCCAAATTTGACTGTTTCGAATCAATCTCCACCAAAGAGATTGAATCCCTTCTAAATAAACTGAAACCTGCTAGCCATCCAGTTGACAACATCCCATCGAGACTCCTGCTTCTAATCCCTAACTTGATCTCAGGACCTCTGACCAGTATAATAAATAGCCTCCTATCCCAAGGAAGCTACCCAGACATCCTAAAAACCGCTTCACTCAAGCCCCTCCTCAAGAAACACAATTTAGACCCAAATGTTCCAGAAAATTTCAGACCCATCTCTAACCTCCCTTTCGTCGCTAAATTAACGGAGAAATTGGTAAACACACAGCTTTCTGACTACCTGGAAGACCACAAGATCCTACACCCTTCGCAATATGGTTTCCGGAAATCACGCAACACGGAAACCCTCCTCATCTCACTAACAGACCATATTATTATGGGGTTAGATAAAGGTCATTCCTTTTTACTAGTCTTGTTAGACATTTCGGCGGCTTTCGACACCGTCAATCACACCATCCTGTTGGATCGTCTAGCAGATATCGGCATCTCGGGATCTGCGTACAACTGGTTCAAGTCCTTCCTCAGTAATAGGACTTACAAAGTCAAAATCAATAATAAAGAGTCTCCCCTAACAAAATCTAATCTTGGCGTACCACAAGGATCTTCTTTATCCCCAACCCTCTTCAACATATACCTCCTCCCCCTCTGCCAAATGTTAACAGATCTCAATCTAATTCATTATTTGTACGCAGACGACGTACAGATTCTAATCCCCATAACAGATTCAATAGCAAAAGCGCTCACCCATTGGAATAACTGCCTACTTTCCATCACCAATCTACTCAATAGCTTAAACTTGGTCCTTAACGCTTCTAAGACAGAGCTTCTCCTCATCTCCTCAAATGATAATATCCATCAACCAACATCACTCAACGCTCTCATCACATGTAAACAGGTGAGAGATCTTGGGGTGATTCTAGACAACCGACTAAACCTCAGGAAAATGGTCAACACAACAACGAAAGATTGCTTTTACAGATTACAGGTCCTAAAACGACTTAAACCTCTCTTATTCTTCCACGACTTCAGGACAGTCCTCCAAGCGTTACTGTTCTCCAAAATAGACTACTGCAGCGCCCTGCTACTAGGACTTCCCAAATCCTCTACTAAACCGCTGCAGATGATTCAAAATGCAGCAGCAAGATTGTTAACCAGTACCAGCCGCCACGATCACATATCACCCATTCTCAGGAATCTACATTGGTTACCAGTAAATTACAGAATTCTTTACAAATCAATCACCTTAATCCATAAAACTATCCATCATCAACTTCAACTTGACCTGGAAATACCTCTTAAACTCTATTCTTCTATCAGACCAACTAGAGACATGTACAAAGGCACTCTGAATGTTCCCCCCACTAAAGCCTCACGCCTCGCTATGACCAAAGACAGAGCCTTTTCAATAGCAGGCCCATCGATCTGGAACAGTATCCCATCAAACCTCAGACTGGAGCCATGCCTTTTAACTTTCAGAAAAGGACTTAAGACCTGGCTCTTTCAACAAGCCTTCCCTGAACCAGACAATCAATAGTTGGCCTTCATTGCTACTCGGTCTGGCACTCCATTTTTCAATGAAGGAATAAATGGACTGAGTCATTAAGGTTAAAACACTGTCTAAGTTTTTAACTTGTACTTTCTATGGTAAAATTTCTTTTACCGGCCTATCTTCCTTCCAGCTTGTTGCAAGCTTCCAAGTTCTCTCCCCTTGTTGATTGTAATTTTTGACTTATTCCTACTTATTGTTATCTTTCGTTTACGTGGATTTGTTACTCTTGTTGTTTTTCCCTTTTGTTAATCTGTAAACCGATCCGATATGGTAATTTACTATGAAGGTCGGTATAAAAAAAACTGTTAAATAAATAAATAAATAAATTGTAACATTTGCAATAAAGTATAGTATTTGCAACTCATACGCCACATGATATTTAACTTCTTAGTCCAGATAGTAAGTATGCATACGTATTGTACATTGCTATATTATCAAATAGCCTGTATAACTGCAATCCCAGTGTACATTGTCTGTTCTATGCTATGAAACAACCATTTCTTAACCACCCAGCGGCATCAGACATATGTCAGCATTATTTATCTCCCTCTTCCCCCCTCCCCCCCCCCCCCCCCCCATCCTTCTGTTTGTAACTATGAAAAGTGGAACTGCGAGATCACTCGTCTATTACCTTCTTCGCTATATTCATTTAAGGAGTCCTAGTCTACAGATATTGATGTGTTATCACTTTTTTTCCTCGGAGGTTGAGAACTGCTTGGCAAGCCACAGCTCATAGGGAGACCAAGTTTTATGAAATCGTGATATTCGTTTCTGTTTATGAGCTGTGATTTTCCCCAGATTATATAGGGTCTGCATCCTGACTTGTTTAAACCCTAAAGAAGGGGTGTCTTCAGATTTCCAAAATTGTGCTATAGCACATCCAGTGGCAACAATACCGAATTGAATAAAACGCATATGGGCTGTCTTGTCCTTTCCGATCTCCAATCTTAAGCTTGTCAGGCCCCCACAACTGTCCCCACATCTGGAGCCCTCTATGGCGCCATTCCTGAAAGGCCGGGTTTGTGAAACCCAGGAGTAAAAGTATTATCGGCATATAGATAAGTACTATGGTGGTACTCTTTATTCCCCTGTAGACCCTCACCCTTTTGAGCCATAAATCTAAATTGTTTTTGAATAGAGGGTGGTAATACGGCTGGAGGATTAATAAGCCATGTCTTCTTGGGTTGCCAAACTAAGCTGAAGAAGGGAACCTTACCCAAAAGTTCTTGACTGAGTAACGCCCAGGGTTTTGGGGATTGGCATCTGTGCCAATCTACCATCTTTTTGAATTGAGCCGCCAGATAGTATCATTCCAACTCTGGAACACTTAAACCCTCCTGGCCACCCTAGGACGCTTACCTCCCCATATAACATGCATAACTTTTTTCTGCCAAATCACAAATTGTTTAGGAGGTATCCTGATTGGCAAAGTCTGAAAGAGATACAAAACTTTCGGTAAAACTGTCATCTTTACTGCAGCCATACGGCCCCACCAAGAAATCTGGTAACAGCTCCATTCTTCCAGGTCTTTAGAAAGCTTTTGCCAAAGGGTATCATAGTTTAAAGCATAGAGATCTTGGTTTGCACTAAGATATACCCCTAGATATTTAATTTTGCTGTCAGTCCATTTGCATTGAAAGTCATTCCTAATTTTCCCTGCTTCCGAGGATTGAACACTAATATTCAGTATTTCAGATTTTTCCCAATTTATCCGAAATCCCGATACACTACTGAAAGTCTCTAGCTCCCCGGTTAAAGCTTGTAGGGAAGCATGAAGCTTCGAGAGTACAATCAGGATGTCATCGGCAAATAGTGATAGCTTTGTGGTGAAGTGTCCCAGATTAATCCCCTGAATTTCAACATTTTGACGTTCCAAGAACAGCGCAAAGAGCAGCGGGGACAGTGGGCATCCCCGGCGTATACCCCTCTCCACGTTAAAGTAACCACCATTAACCTTAATGCACGCCCTCGGGGAGTTATATAATTGACCTAACCATTGTAAGAAAGGAGCCCCAAACCCCATTTGTTCCAGCATCTGGAATAAGTAAGGCCAGTGCACCATGTCGAATGCTTTTTCTGCGTCTACTGACAGGGCTAGTGTTGAGATATTATGTTTATGAACAAACCACATGGAATAGCATATGTAACTTCTAAGAAGCAGTCAAATCAACTTTTTTTTTTTTTTAAACTTGTGATTGAAATGAAAGCTTAGAGTTTCGTGTAATGCCTAGATTTCTGACCTCCCAACTGTTAGTCCTGGGGAATTTTGCGTTACTGCAGAGCCCAGAATTCCCACAGAATTCCCCTCCTGCGCAGCTGTGCAGAATTTAGTAGGCCCTGGTGTGTAGCAAGGGGAGGCCGTCCCACTTACGGCAAAGATGAAACAGGCCTGGTGTGCCGCGAGCAGAGGCCATCCCGCTCACAGCAAAGATGGAGCAGGCCCTGGTGAGACAGAGACAGAGCATGTGTGAGCGTGCACAAGACTGCAAACCTGGGGGGGGAGAGGGAGAAAGAGAGAGACTGGGAGCTGATGTGCGTGAAAAAAGGATTGTGTGTATGTGAAGGCATGTGTGTGTATGTGTTTGAGAAAGAGGGAGCCAGTGTGCAGAGATGTATGAGTAAAAGACATAGGTAGCCTATGTGAAGGTTTATGCATGAGAGAGGAGTCTGTATGGGTGTGTGCTAGAAAGAGAAGGAGCCTGTATGAGGTTGTGTATGTGCGTGTACATGAGAGAGTAGCCGGTATGAGGGTGTGTGTGTGTGTGTGTGTGTGTGCGAGAAAGAGAGGGAGCCTGTATGAGGGGGTGTGTGTGTGTGTGTGTGCGAGAAAGAGAGGGAGCCTGTATGAGGGTGTGTGTGTGCGAGAAAGAGAGGGAGCCTGTATGAGGGGGTGTGTGTGTGTGTGCGAGAAAGAGAGGGAGCCTGTATGAGGGTGTGTGTGTGCGAGAAAGAGAAGGAGCCTGTATGAGGGTGGGGGTGTGTGTGTGTGTGTGTGTGCGAGAAAGAGAGGGAGCCTGTATGAGGGTGTGTGTGTGTGCGAGAAAGAGGGGAGCCTGTATGAGGGTGTGTATGTGCGTGTACATGAGAGAGAGTAGCCTGTATGAGGGTATGTGTATGTGCACTAGAGAGAGGAAACCTGTGTGTGTGAGAGAGAGGACAACAGAGGGAGCCTGCGTGAAGGGCAGTAGAGAGGGGTCAAACTCTGGGAGTGGAGATAGGAGTGAAAGGGGTTCAGCCTAGAGGGGGTGGGGAGAGTTAGTGGCTGGTGGAGGAGTTGGGACCTGATAGGGCAAAGTGAAAGGAGACTGGCCAGGGGAGTAGGGAGAGAGGGTGGAAGAGACACTCTTACAGTGAGGTTCTAGGGAAATTCTGCTCAAAATATTTAAAACTCTGCATCTTTAAGTAGTTTTTTTTTCTGTATTACATTTTAAATTAATTACTTAAAGACTGTCATGTATATTGTGTTATTTTGACCAATATAAAGTAATCAGAATTTAAAGTTTTTGTGCGCAGACCTTTTTTACGCAGAATTCCCTCAGGAGGAAATCGTAAAACTGCAAGAGGGCGTATTTGCTAAACTCACAGGTGGTTCTTTCTTCCCAAGCCAAAGAACAATTGTTTGGTTTATTCCTTGTGAAAAAATTAAACTTCAACTCCTCCAGCCAGTGTGACCAAGATTAGGTAGCTCCTGGCCTTTTGTGGTTAGCAAGACAAACACACATATAAATTATTAATAATTGGTACAGTGTTACCTGAGGTACACCACATTGTACAAATAAACATAAAACAGACAGTCCCTGGTCTTTGCAACTTAGGGATAGTGGACACAACAAAAACTAAGCAAGAGGCTTTGAGTTAAACACAGCAAGGCCATGACTGGAGAGAACTAACAGCTCGATACAGTATCGTCCGGTCGAAGATTGCCCGTCTGTAACGTGCTGGGAGCGCACAATACAGATGAGTAAGGCGATCCAGCGATACAGTCTCCAGTTTCACGCGTCCTTAGCGCTTCCTAAAATAAACACATAACCCTTTCCGCACCCAGCATGTAAATGAACGAAAAAGCTGTATAATGAAGGAATTAGCTATTCCCCTCCGATACTGTAACGGGCGCTGATACTATCTCCTCAGTAACCCGCTGTTTTGCCGCGGCCTTAACGTGCTACTTTACCGCCTCCCCCTAGAAGGAGTTAGGACTGTGAGTCTAGTAACAAATCCATCGACACCGCTTAAGATACTCAAAAACAATAAAACAATAAGCCTGGCACCCTCCTTGATGTAGTACGTCCCGGATGCCCCCCCCTCCCCAGCGCGCCCGCCACTACCCCTTTCATCAGCTGCATCCACCCATTATGCCCCTCACGGGCATGTCCCGCTTCACAGAGCGCTCCCACTCAAATCCGTTCATGGGTATATACCCTTTCGCCCCCCTCACAGCGCCATGCTACCACTGCGACCCGGCAGTCCCGTGAGGCCTACAAAAAAAAAAAAAAAATCCCCGGCTCCCGCGCCCCCGCACTGGCCCGCCGACTTAACCCCCATCCTCCCGATCGGGCGGGTAGGCGGCGGCGAAAACCAAAGCAATTTTTTTTTTTCAAAAAGCGACATCACACAATGCATAAAATAATTTCTCCAGCCTTAAAGCGACAATTTTGTTTTTTTCCAAAAGCGACTTACTTTTGGGATCTGTCAAGATCCCAAAAGTAAGTCGCAAAAGTAACTTACTTTTCTGAAGCCATCAGGAACACGATCTTAGCTCCTCTGGATGAAGACGAAGATGGCCGCCTGCACGGGGAAAGCGTGCAATTGGCAGCTGAGGACGTGACGTCACGACATTTGGCGTCACGAGATGTGACGTCACGTCTTCAGTGGCCAATTGCACGCTTTCCCCCGTGCAGGCGGCCATCTTCGTCTTGAGCTACGATCGTGATGGCTTCAGAAAAGTAAGTTACTTTTGCGACTTACTTGACAGATCCCAAAAGTAAGTCGCTTTAAGGCTGGAGAAATTATTTTATGCATTGTGTGATGTCGCTTTTTGAAAAAAAAAAAATTGCCTTGGTTTTCGCCGCCGCCTACCCGCCCGATCGGGAGGATGGGGGTTAAGTCGGCGGGCCAGTGCGGGGGCGCGGGAGCCGGGGATTTTTTTTTTTTTTGTAGGCCTCACGGGACTGCCGGGTCGCAGTGGATGCAGCTGATGAAAGGGGTAGTGGCGGGCGCGCTGGGGAGGGGGGGGCATCCGGGACGTACTACATCAAGGAGGGTGCCAAGCTTACCGAACCGCTGCTATTGCCTCTGCTCGCAGGTCTATTTCGCCGGCTTGCTGCACGCTTTCGCTTTGCTCGCACGCTTTCGCTTTGCTCGGCTCTGCTTTTCTCCTCTCCCGTCTGTCTTCGCCGCTGTG